>NW_024420323.1:0-8740 GCF_014898765.1 Herpailurus yagouaroundi
ACCCTGGGCGCGTGCTCCGTGGGGCTCCGTCCGCGCCTGGCCACGTGGACGCGCGGGGGTCGCGGCAGGGGCGGGGCGGGAGCGGGGTGGCCGCGGCCCGCGTGCGCGGCAGCCTTCGGCGTGTGCCTGCGTCTCCTTGCGCGTGTCTGTCTGGGGAGGGGGGAGGCGAGGCGAGGTGAGGCGCGGCGCCCGGGCCCGGGCAGGCCGCGGAGGCATGTGCGCCGCGCGTGCTGGGGCTGGTCTGGGGCAGGCCCTGGCGGAGCCGCCCCGGGCCCGTGGCCAGCCTGCGCCCGCCCTGCTGTTTCCTGGATGCCCGGGGGTGGAGGTGGGGGGGGCAGCCCTGGCTGGCCCTGGAGGACCCAATGTGCGAGTGTCGGCGCACCCCTGCTGCTGGCCCAAGGACACCCCTGGTGTTGGGATCTTCCTGGCCCCGTCTATCTGTGGGCTTTTGGTTTTGTTTTGTTTTGTTTTTAAGGGGGTCAGTGGGGGGCAGGCTGGCTGAAAAGTGGGCTCGGGAATGCTGAGAGGGATGTGGTCCAAACCTGGGGTCTGCTCTGGGGCTGGCAGGCAGGGGGATGTGCACGAGTAGTTGAGTGAGCCAGCGGAGGTCTCCTGATGCACCAGGTGATTGGTCTGCTTTCCGAAGCAGAGCCTGCCCCCTCCCCCTTTCCCCATCCCCCACACTCAGGTTTCTGCTGCAGGTCTGGGTGGGGCAGGAGTGAGAGAAGGCCCCAGAGAGGTACCCCAGTGTGCAGGAGCTGGTGGGGGCCGGCTGAGGGTCTGGGAGCGGGCAGGGGTGGAGCAGGGTGCCAGGCTGTGACCGAGGGCCCCAGACCATCGGCCGCACCGGTGTCCATCTGGTGCCCTGGTCCTGGGAGAGACTTGGGGTTAAGGCCAGGCCGGCCAGTGTTGGGTCAGTAGGACCTGCCTGTCGGGGGGGCTGGGCCCCCTGCCTCCCCCTGCTCTGAGCCTTGTGCTGATACCTCTTCCTACGCTCAGACCAGGCAGCCTTCCCCGCTACCCCGTCCCTGCCTCTTTCTGAGCTCCGGCTGGCATAGGAGGGATGGCGGGGGTCCCCTCTAGCCAGGGCCCCGTCCTAGCGTTCCCTGGCTGGCCTCTGGGGTCTCCCTTGACCTTGGGGCCCTGGGTGGGAGCTGTGTCCCTGCTGGAAAAGGCAGGGGCGGGCATGGGAGGGCTCCAGGCGGTTAGGATCTGCTCGGCCCCCTCACCCCCACAGCCGTGCAGCAGGCAGGTCTGAGCAGGGCCCGCAGCCTGTCATCTGCACTTGGGCCTGAGCCAGCGTGGCTCCAAATCGCTACCTGAGGATGTGTTTTCTGCTCGAGTTGGCAGCAGTGGGGGTGGGGGGCAGGGAGGCCTTGGAGGAATGTGGCGGGCCGGCGCGTGTCCCTCATGGCTCTTGGCCCCACGGGCTGGCCAGGGGCGGGATGGGACAGGGCAGGGAGCCCCGGAGCCTGGGCACTGGGTCTTTGGTGTCGTCTCCCTGCCCTTCCTCCCGCTCCGAGCTGGCTCCCTCAGGTGCTCGGGAGGGGACGCGCTCTGAGGTGGCCGGGGCCGTGGGCTCGCTGCATGCTCGGGGGGCGGCTTCCGTGTCTCCGCTCCCCGCCGACAGTGCATCCTGGCCGCCGCGTGCAGCTGGTTTGGTGATGCCAGCGTCCTGGTATTTCCGCTCCGCCGGCGGCAGCCCCGCGGCCATGCTGCCTGGCTCTGCTGCAAGTTCGGTTCCGTCCTGTGAGCCGGGGCGCGTTTGGAACCGTATTTGGGTTTCCTTTGGGAGGGTTGCGGTGGGGGCAGGGGGAGGCCCTGCCCAGGACCAGCTTGGACTCTCCGGCATCCTGGAGTAGGGGTGCGAGGAGGGCCTTGAGCGTGGGGAGGTGAGGGAGCCAGCTGCCAGTGCCGCCCCCGCCCCCGTCCCCGGAGACAGGAGGACAGGGAGCTAGTCTGGGCTCCGCACCGCCCCCCCACCCCACCCCCGCCCCATCAAGTTGCCCTGGGCCCGCCCGAGCCCTCGTGGGCCCTGAGCTGGCCGCGTGGGCCGTGCCGTCTGTAGCGTGTGCTTGCGGGTTGGCGTCGGGCTCGGTGTTTGGGGACGGGCGGGCCCAGGGTTTGGGAGGTGGGGGTAGACCTGCCAGGATGCGGCCCACGCGACCCACGCCTCCCACCGGCCCCCCAGGAGTTCAGTGACTCCTCGTTGTCCCTGGTGCCGAGCCCGTGGTGGTGAGGATGGAGGCCACGTTTGGTCACGCGTGCCTGTGCACATGTGTGCACGTGTGCCATCTCTGGGTGTGGCCGGGAGCCAGTGCTGGGTTTGGAGGGGCCTGTGGGTGGTGAGCTCAGAGCAGCTGGCTGCTGGGGGGGCCCGTCCTCAGCAAGGGGCCGGCAGGAAGCACACCCCTTTCCTACCTGGCCCAGGCCCTGGCACTTGGCACCCCAGAACGCCACCCGTAGGCGTCTCTTGTCATACACGTCGCGCGTGCAGGGAGGCGACTGTGTGTGGCTCGCTGGAGACGGGCCCGGGGCTGACCCTCACAGTGTAGCCACCTGAGCTCTCGGGCCGCTGCAGGACCCGGTGCGGGGCCTTCCCGCCTGTGAAGTGGGGCGATGGTGGGGTCTCACAAGGGGGGGGCAGGGCTGCCCTGTGGGCTCGGGCTCGTGGAAGCCCCCGGGCTGCTCCCTGGCCTCCCTCGTCTCCTCTTCTCCACGGGGAGCCCACAGAAAGAAGGCCAGAGTCCCAGAGGGGCCCTGGTGTGCTCAGGGCCGTGTGTAGGGACCGTAGCCGGTGAGGGAGGGCCTGGTGGGATGTGAATACAGGGCCTGACCCTGCTGCGCCCAACTGCCGCGGGAACCTGTCGTCTGCGTGCTTCCGGCCCAGGATTGCAGGCTAGGGTCTGTGTCCGGGAGTACCGCGGCTGCCCTTGGTGGGGAGCCTCCATCCCTCCTGCGTGCCCTGCCCTGAGGACCCGAGGGCTGCCGTGGGCCCACCCCCAGAGCGCGCTGGGGCTGCTGTCTTGAGCCATCCCAGAGGGGACCAGGGGCTTGCTTGGATGACGCTCGGCAGGCCGCACCCTGCTCTGCACCTGGTCACCTGCTGGTGTCAGGGGTCTCGTTTGAGGCTTTGGTGTGGGGGCGGCAGGGCGGGGCTCTCAGTGCCTGAGCGCGGGGTAGACCCTGGAGGGGCCGCGCCAGTCAGTGGAGGGCTCGGAAATGGACAGGGGCTTTGTCCTCAGGCTTTGAGGGGGTGCTGGGTTGGGGAGCAACAGGGATGCTGGAGGGCCCGTGGCAGGGCTTTGTGGGGGGCTCTGTCAGCTGTTCTGTGGTGCGTGGACGGGGGGTGGGGGGTTGCAGGCTGGCCCAGTGAGGGGACAGAGTCAGGCTGGCAGACAAGCCTCTCTAATCTCCAGGCCTGAGCTGGGGTCCCCATCCCCAGACCCCGGGTGGGGAAGGCCTGACCGGTGTCAGCACGTCAGGGGCTTTGCTGCGGGGATCTCACGAGGTCCATGTGACACGGCACTGGGAGACCCCGGGCTGCCGGTGACCTTCACGGTGGGGGACTGCGGGGGGGGGGGCAGGTGGGGCGCAGCCAGGCAAGGTGTGGAGTGTGGATGTCTGAGTTGCCGTGTGCGGTGGACCTGTGGTCCATTTCGCCGGCCTCGCCTTGGGGGAAGGTGGCCCCCTCCCCCTCTCCTTAGGGACAATGGCAGCAGAGGCCTGGGCCTCTCCAAGGCTCAGGTTTCAGGAAATGTATCTGTGCTTAGAGCTCCTGGCGCCGGCTCCGTGGGGGGGGCTGGGTTGCTGATGCGGGATGCTGCGGGAAGAAACCAGTGCCGGCCTTTCTTGACCACGGGGTGTGGTCCGTAGGTCCCGTGTCTGCCCTGTGCCATTCCCATGCTTTTGGGCTGCTGCCCTGTCAGCCCCGTCTGAGGGTCAGACGAAGGCTTTGGGCCTGGCCTTGGGGGTCTGAGCTGGGGAGGGGTAGTCAGATGGCCGGGCCGGGGGTCTACCTGTGTGGGGCAGGTGGGTCAGGGCAGTCCTTTGGGAAGGGGTGTGGGGGGGCCTTCGGGGACTACGGCCAGGTAGCCGGATGGGCCTCTCGGGGCCAGGCAGGCAGGTGGCCCAGCTGAGGCTGGCCTGGGAGGAGGGGCGGGGGCTCTCTGGCTGCTTGCTCGGGGCCCCCCTCCCGTCCTAGCTGCCACTGCCCAGCCCTCATCGTCTCTGCCGCATCCCTGGAACCACGGGAGACCTGATGAGCCTCTGGCCTGGACCTATCGACTCTCCTGTTCTCCGGGGACTTGGGTGACAAAACCCTGTCCTGGCTCACACTGCGCGTGTCAGGAAGCACGGGGGCGAGAGGCTGCCGTTGGCACTGGGGAAACTGAGTCTTGGAGGCCAGCCCCGTAGAGGGGAGGAGGCTGGGGGCCCAGCACCGGGGGAGGTGTGGGTGCTGTCCTGCCTGCTGGCTCAGGTTCTCTCTGGATGACTTCCTGTTGTCCGTGCGCAGGGAGCCCAGCTGGCGGGCGGTACGCATCCCTGTGGGAGCAGGTAACTGGAGCCCTGGGCGCGGACGAAGGTGGTGGTAATCCTACCTGAGCTTCTGGCGTGGGGGCTCTGGGGAGCCGGGAGGAGCCCCCTGCTCACCTGGAGCCCAGGTGCTCGTCCTGCTGGTGGACTTGACCTGCAGCGGTGGTCACAGCCCCCCTGCCCCCAAACCGGCCTGTCCTCTCGTGCCCAGCCTGTGGCTCCCTGCCCCTGCCTGCGCCCACCCTCACGGCCCACTTGGCACAGTGGCCAGAGCAGTCACTCTGGCCCTGGCGGGCGGTCTGTGGCCTCCCTGCCCCCTCCGGCAACCGCTCGTTTCTCTCGGCATCGGCACCCGAGCTGGTACCGGGGTCTGTGACTAAGCGCAGCCTGATACCCCGTGTTCGCACCCCTGCTCTCCCAGCCCCGCGGGCCTACCGTGCGCTTCCTCCTGCTCAGGGTGCTTCCTGATTGTCTGCGGCCTCAACCCCAACATGTCCGTTTCCACAGCCTGCCCTGACCCCTGTTTAGAACAGCACCTCGCCCCTGGGTCTCTGCTGACTCACCCATTGGTAGTAGGTCCATGCCTGGTGCATGCTCGATGGATGAATGAATGAATGAATGAATGAATGAGTTGGGTGGAGTGAGGTCTAGGAAGAGCTGGGTACTCTAACTGTCAGCAGGAGTGGGAACGGCCAGGGGAAGGCTGGCCCGAGGGTGGCATTCCAGGCAGAGGGAGGGAGCTGTGTGTACAAAGGTCCAGGGGCAGGGTGGGCAGGCTGAGGTGGAGGCAGGGCAGGGGCTGGGTGGTTGGGAAGAGGGCAGGAGTCACGGGGAGCCCCAGGAGGGCTCTGAGCATTGGGGAAGACACACAGCCCTGGGGGTCATCGGGGCTCCCGTGGATGGGGGTGTGGAGGCCCCAGTGGCTGCAGGTAGCTGGCTTCATGGAGGTTGGTAGTGGGCACGGGGAGTGGGTTTAAGGGAGACTCCAAGATGTGGGACCGAGAGCCTAGTGACAGCCCAATGTGGGCGGAGAATGTTCTAAAGGGGTGGAGGACGGCTCCTGGGTGGGTGTGAGGTCCCGTGGGGCATCCAGGAGGCTCTGCTCAGGGCAGAGTCAGCAGTGTAGGTAAGGCTGGGAACAGCTGGGGGTGGTGCGGTCTCTCTGGAGGGACAGTTGCGGGCCTAGAGTGGGGACGAGGAGAGGGTCCCCGAAGGAGGGCTGTGCCCCGGGGACCCAGAGGCTGTGGGGGTGGCTGGGGGTGGCAGGCAGTCGGAGCGGGGCCGGGGTCCAGGGAGGCCGGGGTCTGTCTCTGGCCGGAGTGTGCTGACGGGTTGGGGCATCAGCGGGAGGCTGCTGGGCTGGGGGAGCAGCCCACGCGGTGGTCTTTGGCCGTGAGGCGCGTGAGTTCCCCGGCACAGCCAGACCGCAGGGGCGAGAAGGTGGGGGGTGCCGAGGGTGGGGATAAGTCTGGCCTCTCCCACGTGGCCCCCCACCTCGGGGGGGAAGCCACCAGCCTGTGGCCACAGAGGCGGCCCTGTGCCACGGGCCCCCAACCCAGGGCAGCCAGGGCCGGATGGAGGGGTGTTCAGCATGTTCATGGCCGGTCTGAAGAGGGCTGAGCAGTGTGCATCCGGGAGCACGGAAGGCCCTGGGCGGGAGGAGCTGGGCCTCTGCGGCTGGAAAGCACACCTGCACTGGGCAAGGGCAGCACTGCTGGGGTCTCTGCTGCCTCTGGTGGAGAGGGTGGGTCCTGAGTTCACTCGGTGACATTACCCATCACATTGTACTCAAGGACCAGAGGCTCCTGGGAGGAGCGAGTGGGGAGTGACATCCGTGGGCAGTCCCTGAGCCTCAGTCTCCCCATCTGTGCAGTCAGGGCCCCTCCCTTCTGTTCTTTGGATGGGGCAGTTTTGTGGGATGTGTGCCGTTGAACTGTGCACCTGCTGTGGCCTGGGGGCAGCTCCGGGCCCTGGTAGAGGGGCAGCTGGGGCGGTGACAGGGCATTGTCCCTCTCGAGTCTCCGCTCGCGGAAGGGCCTCATGTTTTGCGGGACCCAGTGAGGTGCCCGGGGGTGCTCCTGCCCGTGCGACCCTGGTCTGTGTGCCAACTGCCCTGCCCCTCCTGCTGACCCAGCTGGGGTAGCTGGCTAGGTGTGGGCCACTGGGGCTGCGGGAGCCCAAGTCCCCAGAGCCTTCGTGGCCTGGAGGGTCGGCCTCCGCCCCCTGGGTCATTTTGGGGCCTGTTGAGATGTGGCACCAAGCCAGTCCCCAGAGCGGAGGAGTGAGGCGGGGAGGGCGCCGGGGAGGCAGAACCGGGACAGCCCCAGGGGCAGAGCTGGGGCACCGGGGAGGGGAGGTGGCCAGGGCTGGGATGCGGTCGGGTGGGCCCCGCCTGGTCCCTGACTGCCTGCCCCCGTGTCTGCAGCGCTCCTTCACCCTCATCGTGGAGGCCTGGGACTGGGACAATGACACCACCCCGGATGGTGAGTCCTCTGGGAGCCGGGTGGCTGGGGCAGCCAGTTGCCTGCAGGGCCTCCCTCAGGACACGGGGAGGCTACCCTCTTTAGCCAGATGCGTGTGGCCAGATTCCTGGTCCTCTGCCTGCTGGGGACAAAGACCCATGACCCTGTACCCCAGGGGTCTAGTGTGCTGTCTCCCTCTTTGCCCCGGCTGCTAGGAAGCTGTGCCACATTTGTGACGTGCAGAGCTGTGCCTGGACCCTGACCCCAGTCCTGGCTTCTTCTGTTCTGTTCTCCCGATGAGATGTTTTCCCCAGGGCCATGTCAGGCGCATGGCGGAGTGGGCATCCCTGAGAGGCTCTCTGCATTTGCGGCCCCTCCTCTGCCTTCGTGTCCTGGAACGTGGGGGCCCGCTGGCCCTTCCCTGAGGCTCGCATGCCGGCCGGCCGGCCGGCCAGCCTGTGCATGGGGTCTGTGGGCCTTATGGTGACAGGGCAGAGGGCAGGAGCCGTGCAGGTGACAGGGGTGAGCCGACGTGTTTGTGAGCAGCGTGGGCCTGCATGGTGGGGGGTGACGAGGTCAGCGAGGCCAAAGTCAGGTCACAGAGACTGCGTGGGCCCCCGTGAGGATGCTGGCCTTTTCCCAGAGGCAGGATCGCTCAGGCCACCGCCTGTAGGGTGGACTGTCTGGCCAGGGTGGAGGCCCGGGAGGAGGCCGCTGGGTGCCGGGCCCAGGGGCGGCCTGTGGGGCGAGTGGGGCCCTGGCCACTCCGAAGGTAGACGTCGTGAGAGAGAGAGGGCAGGGTCGGGATGGCCCGAGGAGCAGGCGGGACGGAGGGCCATCGCTGGGATGGACGCTGTGAGGGTGAGGTCGCGAGGGCCCTCGGGTCCCCCGTCTGCCCGGAGGGCCCGGGCTCGGGGCAGTGGTCGGTGGGGACCGGGTAGGTGTGGGGACGGGTCGGCCGGGCACCTTGGCCGGACGGGCTCAGTGGGCTGTGGGCTGTGAGGCCAGAGCGGGAGTGCTCCCCAGGCCCTTGAGTGGTGCAGTGGGAGGGAGAGTGAGGTGCCTGGGGCTCCCGAGCCTTTCATTGTGGAAAACCCCAAATCGGAACAGAAGCGTTGGGGATGGCTCCCCCCCCCCCCCCCGCCCCTGTGTGCCCATGGCTGTCAGCCTGCCCCCTCACCCCCTTGTGGCTTAATTGGAAGTGAGGCCCAGCTGTGGGGTCACGGGACCCACGTGTGTCTCAGGGGCAGGAGAAGCTTTGTGTTAAGACGGTGTGGGGGGTGGGGGGCGGGGGACGAACCCGAACCCTCGACAGGGAGGGCAGTCCAGCCGGCCCCGCCCCTGCAGAGCTGTGGTCCCCCCTCGGCCCCGCAGCCCCTGCGGCGGCCCGGCCAGCGTCCCCGTGGCCCCTGCTGACTCTGCCGCCCCCCCAAGAGGAGCTGCTGATCGAGCGGGTGTCGCACGCGGGCATGATCAACCCCGAGGACCGCTGGAAGAGCCTGCACTTCAGCGGCCACGTGGCGCACCTGGAGCTGCAGATCCGCGTGCGCTGCGACGAGAACTATTACAGCGCCACGTGCAACAAGTTCTGCCGGCCGCGCGACGACTTCTTCGGCCACTACACCTGCGACCAGTATGGCAACAAAGCCTGCATGGACGGCTGGATGGGCCAGGAGTGCAAGGAGGGTGAGTGCAGGCCGGGTGGGCAGCCCTCGAGGGGCACGCGGGGGCGGGGGGGGGGG
>NW_024420324.1:0-14338 GCF_014898765.1 Herpailurus yagouaroundi
AAAAATAAAAATAAAAGTATTGTGAGAAAATTGCAAAAAAAAAATAAATAAAACTTGGTTGAAATGTTTCATCCAAAAAAAGAAATAATAATTAAATTATTAAAAACTAAAAAAAAAAATAATGGAAAGTTCATTTCAATGGGTGGAGCTAGATTAGGAACAGAAGAAGATGATGTGGGAATAGGAAGTGAAGTGTCACTTGCCAAGCAAAGCAAGTTCTTTTAGTTCTCTTTTTATGGCTCAGGTATGAACTGGTGGCTTCCACCTGACAGAATACTGTTATGGGAGGTACCAATCAGGTATCCATGCTGTCTGCCTTTCCTTTCTTTATGCCCTGCCGCTACCCCAAATCATTTGTACTCTGCAAATACCTTTACTCTTTTATCCATTATAATCTGTGAAATAGTATCAGAAATAGCTTTATATTTTATTTAATAACATTAATTTGACTTAGCCCTTACTGAAGGCTTACAATGTGCTAGGTACATATCTCAGCATTTCACAAGCATTAGCTCATCAGCAAGATAGCCTCACTGTATAAATGGGTAACCAAGCCACAGTGGGTTTGAGTGACTTGCTCATGTCACCCAGATAGTCCAATCCATGCATTCTCTGACCTCTTGTGCAACTTCCAAATCCACTTTTTTACCCCACTGTATAAGTACAGAGATTATCTTTCTTTAAATAAATTGTGAAATTCTCCTCACTTTCTTCACTGTCTCTACTATACAAGTTGGTTTTCTTCCCAAACTGCTGGCTTCTACACATTTTTTAGATTATCGCCTTTCTTAGCTTCATCATTCTTTGACCTTAAGTTCCTATACTCACACAAGCATTTTCAGTGGGCTTTAATTCACCTGACTGCTCATGTAACTGTTCCCATTTCATGGGTGGCTTGGCCATCAGTGTCAATAATGGTCTCTATGCAATACTGAATGGCTTCTCATTTTTAGGATAAATACCACTCTCATTAGCATAAAAAACAAAGTCAGCACTGTTTCTCATCTATATTAACAGTCTTCTTTCTATTTACTCTGGTGACTCAGCCTCCACTCTAGCCACCCTTAATTATTAATCTTTCCTTTTGTAGCCATGCACTTCTAAGGATATAACTTAGATGACTGGGTGGATGGATTTTAAAGAAAAAAAAATAACTGATTGGAAAATGAAAGGAGAAGGAATTGATTGGGATGTGAAATTAACAGTTCTAAAGCATTGACTCTATCCCACTCATTCTATGAATAGTCTTATTGAATTCTCATGAAGTGCTTTAAGATGGGCGTTACTGTCTCATTGTATAAATGAGGAACCAAGGTTTCCAGAGTACAGTAGCTTATTCAAGTAAATGCAATGCCAGAACTGTAATTCAAACTCAAGTGAGATGTATCAGAAATGTATGTTCCTTCAATTACACTATTTTGAATGATTTAGGTTGGGGGCATAATGACTTACAGATGCTTCAGTACCTCCTGGCCATATCTAGTATATAGACACATATTCAAATTCAGTGTTCAGAAGAAAAGGTCTCTGGAGATAAAGATTTGGGACTCATGGAATGTAGGTAATAGTTGAATCCATGCAAACAGACATATATGAAGCACATACTATATGCCAGATATTATTCTGAGTACTGAATGAAATGGAAAAACTAGTAAGAGGACCCAGCACAATGACTAAGTAAGGAGAAAAAAAAGTGAGAACACAGGCCTTTAAGCCATGGTGTGGAAGACGTCCAAGGCATGTTCCTGGCAGATGAGTGGAAATGAAAACAGCGTTCCAAGTGGTGAAGGGAGCAGGTATAGTCCAAGAGAGGAGAGAGACATGTAGTTCTGGAATGTAAAGAGAAACTATGATTGTCTCTCCAGATGAAACTTGTGGACCCTGTTAGGGAATTTGGCCTTTAGAACAGTGGAGAGTCTCAGAGGGTTTCACATAGATGAATGTTGTGATTAGGTCTGCACTTTTCCAAGTGTACTCTGGGAAGACATGGGCTTCAGGAAGCATTTAGGGTCACTGCAGTTGTCCAGGGTACAGCGTGGCTACTGGGACAAAATTTCTCCGAGCCTGCCTCAAGTGTTGCATGGCTCTGAAGATTTGTACTTCCCATCTGCTCCAGATTGTGGACTTTGCATAGCAAGCGCAAAATTATTTCATCTTTTCTCAGAAAACCCTGTGTTTCTTTCTTTAGCAGAAGCATCACCGCTCAGGACATAAAATCAAACCCTGTCTCTGCTTTAAAATGTTTATGTGAACCAACTAAAGCACCTACATGCCCCTTGAGTTCCACAGCTATTGTTTACAGACACCATGGCTGAGTGTCTCTGGTGGGTAGAGACTGAGAGAGCAGTCTCTACTGCCTTTGTGGCTGGCATAGCCATCCCTCAATTAACATGCAATGGCTTCTTCAATCTGCTGTTCCCTCCCCCCATTAATCTAAGAACTTCCAACAAGGTTCATCTCAGCCAGTTGTGAGCAAGCCTCTCAGCATCTTCATTAAAATCCTGACAGAATCAGTTTTGTTTTAATTAACTTGTGCTCCTCAGGTCCTCGGTGGCCTACATTCAGTTTGAGGATCATCACTGTGACTGGCCGGGTCCCTTTCAGGATGTTGGCGCCTTTTAGATACAAATGTTATCAGTCCTGACCCCAAATTTCACCAGAGACCATGTTTTTGCCTGAACTATGGATTTCTTTTATTTCTTTTTTTTTTATGTTTATTTATTTTTGAAAGAGAGAGAGAGAGAGAGAGAGAGAGAGAGAGAGAGAGCACAAGCAGGTGAGGTGCAGAGCAGGAAAGGGAGACACAGAATATGAAGCAGGCTCCAGACTCTGAGATGTCAGCACAGAGTCCAACGTGGGGCTCAAACTCATGGACCACGAGATCATGACCTGAGCCAAAGTTGGACGCCCAACCAACTGAGCCATCCAGGCGCCCCTGGGTTTCTTTTAAAAGAAACATGTTTTAAAAATGGATTTAGGAGCACCTGGGTGGTTCAGTTGGTTAAGCATCTGACTTCAGCTCAGGTCATGATCTCCCAGCTCGTGAGTTTGAGCCCTTTATTGGGCTCTATGCTGACAGCTTGGAGCCTGGAGCCTGCTTCAGATTCTATGTCTCCCTCTCCCTCTGCCTCTAACCCACTTGCATTCTGTCTCTCTCAAAAATAAATAAACACTAATTTTTTAAATAAATGAATAAATAAAAATAAGAGTTGATTTAAGAAAGCAGGGGATGGGAAAGAGAGAAAAGGGATTAAGGAGAAAGAAAGCCAATGGAAATGAGTAGTGGAAAGACAGTTATCAAACTGACTTTTCAAAGCCCCACAACAGGCTGTGTTCTTATTGAAACTCCTGAGAAGTGTTCTTGGGTCATTTATCTCCTCAACTAAAAACACAAAAGATCACCTGATACACTCAGGGATTGCATTTTGGTCACATCTAAACTCGATGCATGAAAGTACAAAAATGAAGCCAAAAGCAAATTTATTATCAGTTATAAATTACGAAGAAAAATTTGAACAGTCAGTAGTGGTTGTCAAGGCCTATCTTGAAGGCACACATAATTTTAGTAGGACGAATGGCAAGGGGAGGGCATTTCAGTCCAAACTGATAAACTTACTTCATCGTGGAATTTATGGGTTAAAAAGAAACTTGACAATCATGTTTCTATCCTGTTCTAGAATTTACTCTTTAATATCTTTATCAAATATTTACATTATTGATACCCTCATGGTGCAATAGTTTTAAAATCAAAGATTAGATAAATGCCAGAATAATCATTAATAGAGGAAGCAGAATCAAGGCTGGTGTTCATTTGGGGATTCCTTCAGCCAAAGAAGGGATGGGGCAGTTTCTGTTAAAGAGAGAGGACCAAGTCTTTCCTGTGGGGAGATTCATCTCACTGAATGTTTCAAGCCCTTGTTCCCTGTGCATCTTCTGGGGGGGGGTGGGAAGGGGGCAGTGGGTGATTCAGTAGTATATATGCTGTCAGCTACATATGCACTTAAATGCTGGAATAGACCCATGTCTGAGTTCTCCTTGGGAAAAAAAAAAAGAAAAAAAAAACACAAGGACAAAGCACGGAAGCACAGCTCAGTAAAAGAAATTTGGCAAGAGCAGAAGAGATAATCTAATGACCAAATCTAAGTCAAATTAGGGATTAGACTATCTAGAGAAATAGATGAGCTGCATAGTTTTTAAAGTATTTTGCAAAAATGTCTTTTCAACCAGGTTTTATGTATGTACCACCAATCAGTGATTTGAAGTCAATCTCTCTGGGAAAGATGGGACTTGCTTCAAGAATAAGAACCTGATTCATATGCTTTAAGGAACAGGAGATAATGTGAGGAAGCTGAAATTCACTCACGAGAGGGGATCACCAGGATAAACTTCAGGAAGGTAGGATGTCACAAAAAGAATATTTTCTCCAAAAGTTGTTTTTTACCTTATACAACTGCTGAACAGAACTAACAATTAAGACTCCATAGAGCATGGATGTGATTCTTATGACCTAAAATATTTTCAAAGTAGAAATTTTTATCTTCCAGACAACACAGAAAAATCTCAGTGGTGCTTCTATTAAGAGTCTAATTTTGAGAGATTTTTTTTTTCCTGTTAGAATGTATTCATGGCTGAACATGCACATCTCCATGCATTTTGGATATGGGCCAACTGGTTTTTGGAGAACAATTCTGCTTCTGGTTTGGGATCACTGGTTTTGGCATTCTATGTAACACATGTTAGACTGTAGGCTGTCCTACTTAATGACAATAAGACCATATTTCCAATATGTAAACATAAATTGCCCAACAATCTTTGGGAAGGATACCCAGATAGTTTTCCAGATCTTTAAGATATGTGTTATGAAAGAAAAGAGTAATCTCAGCCCTGCTTTCCCCATCTTGGGGTGTGATGGGACCCATCAGTCTGCTTTGTAGCCATAATAGCAGACTTTCAGGCTATCTTGAACTTTTCAGTTAGATAGTTTGTAGAATCCTCAATAACTAGGGGCCTCTACTTGTTCAATTTAACCTGAGAACAAAATTAAATAACAAAGAAGAGTCAATTAAAGCTATCCAAATTGTTTTCTTTAGTTGTAACAGATTTTACAGTAAAATGTTAGGAAACCTGACACCCACCAAGCACAGCAGGACTATGCTGGGTCCCATGCCTGAGATGAACTGATTATGCAGAACCAGATTGGGAAAAATTAAGTGGAATGAATGCCACTTGAGTATTGAGGTAGAATAAACTCCATTTTTGAAAATAGAATGTTCAGCAATTTCAGATTTTTGACATGTCCAATCAGGATAGGTGCTAAGATTATGATGAAGCAGGTAGAAAAATCCCTATACAGTAAACGAATATAATTTAAGATGATGCTGAGTGCTATTAAGGGTATAAAGGTTGTTATAACAGTGAAGGGGTCACCTCCTAATTTAGACTGGATCATTTAGCATAGGGAATTTTACTGGAGACCTGAGTAAAGGGAAGACTGTTATGTGATGACACCTGCAAGAAAAGGATCCCAGACACAAGGAACAAACGAGCCAAGGTCCAAAAGCAGCAATGAACTCTGTGTGTGTGATATCACAGGAAATAAGTGTGGCTGAAGCATAGTGAGTAGGTGGAGAAGGGTCAGGGGTGGTAATGGGAGGCAACCAGAGCTGGAAAACTCAGAGATCAGAATGAAGGATTCAATTCATTTCTCCTCTAAGCACAGTTGGAGGCCTTCTGAGGGTATCAAATGAGAAATAGTTCTTTCTCACATTTTTGAAAGTGTGTTCTTGCTGCTGAGTGAAGAATGATATGCTGAGAGCAAATAGTGTCTTTGTTGTTTGATTTGAGCTTTATTTTATTTTATTTTTTCAAACAGTTACATAGGAGTTGACATTGGGTCTCAGAATGAGAGGTACTTAAGCTTTCTATAAAATTCAAGGTTGCTTTATTAATATGAAGCTGCAAGGAGTACTCCAGGGGTCTTTTAGTATAAGAACATACCTAAGTCATAGTATTCCTGACTTTCTTTTCAAATACTTCCTTCCTCTGGACAGCAGACCCTTTCTGGGGTTTTGTTGGATGCTGAGGGCTAACACATGTTCTCCAGAGGAGGGGTACTGGTAGTTAGAATAGGTAAAGTGATCATGAAAACTATCAGAAAGGAAAGAGTGGAAGAGGAGATGTCCTGCTGAGCTAAGTAATAGGAGAAATGCTTGATATTACACAATTTGGATAGGTCCTCACATGGACAAAGAGTGGGTTTTTATTCCCATCTCATTTCTAACATTGAAAACTCCAAACAAGAGCTTGGGGTCCTCACAAACAAGGGGGGTCCTCACACCACGTGCCAAATGTCTTAAGTCATAAATCAAAATAGCAAATGGCTAAATAAGCATATTCTAACCTCCAACCTCATCAGAGGCATCTTCAAAACAATGAATTAGAAAAATATATTTAAGTATATGTTTTTCATATGACTAAATGTCAGCAATGTACCAAAAATTGGGGGAAATCTCCCATGCAGAATTCCAAATGATTTATGTAGTTAAGATATATATAGATATATATAGATATAGATATAGATATAGATATAGATATATATATATTCATTAAGGGTGGGCTGTGTATCCTGACTTTGTTTCAAGTCAGAAGAGGGGTGGGTAAATTTACTAGGGAGAAATTTGACAATCCTGACCTCAGCCAGGTGACCAGGTTCAACACTACCAGTCATAAATTATATTGATAGTGTGATGTGATGAGAAGGGCAGCTTTACCTCTGCGGTCTTCCTTCCCAAAACCTGTAGCCCCAATCTAATCAGGAGAAGAATATCAGACAAATTCCATTAGATGGGCAACCTGCAAAATATTGTGCTAGTACTCCTCAAAACTGTCAAGGCTATCAAAAACAAGAGCAGTCTGAGACATACTTATAGTTCTGGTATAGCCTATAAGGAACATACCAGTCATTTTTCTAACCTCACAATTAAAAAAAAAAAAAAGCTAAGCAAACAAAAATCAACAACTCTTCTTAGAGCTGTCAAACAATTGAGGTGCACATGGATGTTTATAGCAGCTTTATTTATAATCAACAACACTTGGAAACACAAGATGTGGATGAATACGTAAACTGTGTTCCATCCAGACAATGGGACGTTATTCAGCACTAAAAAGAAATGAGCTGTGATGTCATGAAAGGACATGGAAGAAACTTAAATGCATGTTACTATTTGAAAGAACCAATATGAAAAGGCTACAACAGTGTACGATTACAACTATGTGACATTCTGGAAAAGGTAAGACTACAGAGACAACAGAAAGTTTGAAAGTTTTCAAGTGTTGAGAGATCCAACATGGCAGAGAAGTAAGGGGACCTGAAGTTCCCTTGTCCCTCAAACACAGTAGTGTTGAGGCCAAAGGACTTTGAATTTCAAGAGTCTGGGCTACAGAGTGACAGAGACATTTCCAGGGACCCACAGGAACAACCGAGTGAGCCATAGGTGCGTGATTGTGAACCAGGGGAAATAAAACGGGTGGCATAAGTATGGAGGGGAGGGATCCCCTTCTGCAGAGAGGCAAAGGGAAGAGAAAGAGAGGCTGTGAAAGCATAGGACAGTATCTGGACAAGAGAAAAACCATGGATCGGGGATAAAGAAATATCCAATCTCTAACTGTGGGGCTTTCTCTAGACAGGGCTGGCTACCCTGTTTGCCCACCTGAGGAGGAGAGGAGCCAGCCCCAGGCTCAGTAACTAGTTCAGAGGTGCAGTCCACAGTAGGAGAAAGCAATCCCTTCCCTGGAGTGCTGTGGGAAGAAGGTATATAACTGTTCAAAAGACAAAGATTACCTGTACCTGCCATCCAGAGGCCATAAATCGGTGGCGTTGAGCAGCATATCCCCAAAACTGGGGTGCATGGAGGGGAACACTTTAAGACACTGGGGTTTAAATCCCAGCCGAATGCCAGCGAGGTGCAGGAGTCACAGAGTGGGACAAACCTCCTCATTCACTCCTGTGACACTGTGAGGATTGTCTGAACAGAGTGGTTTGGGACACCCAGTCCATGGAGGAAACACTAAGGTGTCGCCATTTTTCTCCTTATCACCAACAAGGTGGGGATTCAGGGAATGGACAGCAGGCCCACAATGGAGGTGGGACCTGCCTACACCACACCATGTCCTTCTGTGCCTGGAAACTGCATATCCACTGGAGTGGGATTGACGCTGACGAACCAGACAGCCCCTCCTCCAGACCAGCCCTGCCACTCATTCCAAGGTACCCAGCAATTTTCTATTTTCTGATTTAATTCTTGGATAATTCTTATTTTATATATATATATATATATATATATATATATACACACACACACACACACACACACACATATATTATTATCTTATAATCTATATTATAATTATAATATATATTGTATATTATTATATATTATATATATATATAATATTATTATATTATATATATTCTTCCTTTCTCCTTCTTATTTCTTCCCCCCTCTCTTCTGGTTACTCTATTTGTTGGTTTGTTTAACCAGACATATTTAATCTAGTCTCTTTACACATGTTTTATATCTCCTTCTTTATTTTCTTCTCTCTTTCTCTGGATTAAGCCATATAGTTTCTCTGCCTGGTCAATTTTATTCCCTTTTCTTTTTCCAGCCCCTGTCATTTCTCTCATTGTATGGGATAAGGCCCCTTCATTCAACACTGAAACAAACCCATTCTTTTGTTGTAGCTGGTGGGTTTTTGTTTTTGTTTTTGTTTGTTTGTTTTGTTTGTTTTGTTTTGTTGTTATTTGATATTTTTGTTTGTTTTTCCTTGTTTGTTTTGTTATTGTTGTTGTTGTTGTTGTTTGTTTTCTTTTCCAGGGCTACTTCAAGAACAAATCAAAGCACACCTGATGTTTTGGAGAGGCCAAAACATCACTATGAGTAGGGAGGTAAAGCAACCAATGTCACAAACACATAGAAGACATAACACACGCCAAAAAACACCTCTTGAATGGCCAGGACCTGGACAGTGTGTGACCCCTCTTTAATATAGAATTTTCAGGTGCATCACACATAACAAGCTTTCTTTTTCTTTTTCTTTTTTTTCAATATATGAAATTTATTGTCAAATTGGTTTCCATACAACACCCAGTGCTCATCCCAAAAGCTGCCCTCCTCAATACCCATCACCCACCGTCCCCTCCCTCCCACCTCCCATCAACCCTCAGTTTGTTCTCAGTTTTTAACAGTCTCTTATGCTTTGGCTCTCTCCCACTCTAACCACTTTTTTTTTCCTTCCCCTCCCTCATGGGTTTCTGTTAAGTTTCTCAAGATCCACATAAAAGTGAAACCATATGGTATTTGTCTTTCTCTGTATGGCTTATCTCACTTAGCATCACACTCTCCAGATCCATCCACGTTGCTACAAAAGGCCATATTTCATTCTTTCTCATTGCCATGTAGTATTCCATTGTGTATATAAACTACAATTTCTTTATCCATTCATCAGTTGATGGACATTTAGGCTCTTTCCACAATTTGGCTATTGTTGGGAGTGCTGCTATAAACATTGGGGTACAAGTGCCCCTATGCATCACTACTCCTGTATCCCTTGGGTAAATTCCTAGCAGTGCTATTGCTGGGTCATAGGGTAGGTCTATTATTAATTTTCTGAGGAACCTCCACACTGCTTTCAAGAGTGGCTGCACCAATTTGCATTCCCACCAACAGTGCAAGATAGTTCCCGTTTCTCCACATCCTTTCCAGCATCTATACTCTCCTGATTTGTTCATTTTGGCCACTCTGACTGGCGTGAGGTCGTATCTGAGTGTGGTTTTGATTTGTATTTCCCTGATGAGGAGCGACGTTGAACATCTTTTCATGTGCCTGTTGGCCATCCGTATGTCTTCTTTAGTGAAGTGTCTATTCATGTTTTCTGCCCATTTCTTCACTGGGTTATTTGTTTTTCGGGTGTGGAGTTTGCTGAGCTCTTTATAGACTTTGGATACTAGCCCTTTGTCCGATATGTCATTTGCAAATATCTTTTCCCATTCCGTTGGTTGCCTTTTAGTTTTGTTGGTTGTTTCCTTTGCTGTGCAGAAGCTTTTTATCTTCATAAGGTCCCAGTATTTCATTTTTGCTTTTAATTCCCTTGCCTTTGGGGATGTGTCGAGTAAGAGATTGCTACGGCTGAGGTCAGAGAGGTCTTTTCCTGCTTTCTCCTCTAGGGTTTTGATGGTTTCCTGTCTCACATTCAGGTCCTTTATCCATTTTGAGTTTATTTTTGTGAATGGTGTGAGAAAGTGGTCTAGTTTCAACCTTCTGCATGTTGCTGTTCAGTTCTCCAGCACCATTTGTTAAAGAGACTGTCTTTTTTCCATTGGATATTCTTTCCTGCTTTGTCAAAGATGAGTTGGCCAATGTTTGTGGGTCTAGCTCTGGGGTTTCTATTCTATTCCATTGGTCTATGTGTCTGTTTTTGTGCCAATACCATGCTGTCTTGATGATGACAGCTTTGTAGTAGAGGCTAAAGTCTGGGATTGTGATGCCTCCTGCTTTGGTCTTCCCCTTCAAAATTACTTTGGCTATTTGGGGCCTTTTGTGGTTCCATATGAATTTTAGGATTGCTTGTTCTAGTTTCGAGAAGAATGCTGGTGCAATTTTGATTGCGATTGCATTGAATGTGTAGATAGCTTTGGGTAGTATTGACATTTTGACAATATTTATTCTTCCAATCCATGAGCAGGGAATGTCTTTCCATTTCTTTATATCTTCTTCAACTACCGTCATAAGCTTTCTATATTTTTCAGCATACAGATCATTTACATCTTTGGTTAGATTTATTCCTAGGTATTTTATGCTTCTTGGTGCAATTGTGAATGGAATCAGTTTCCTTATTTGTCTTTCTGTTGCTTCATTGTTAGTGTATAAGAATGCAACTGATCTCTCTACATTGATTTTGTATCCTGCAAATTTGCTGAATTCATGTATCAGTTCTAGCAGAATTTGGTGGAGTCTATCGGATTTTCCATGTATAATATCATGTCATCTGCAAAAAGCGAAAGCTTGACTTCATCTTTGCCAATTTTGATGCCTTTGATTTCCTTTTGTTGTCTGCTTGCTGATGCTAGAACTTCCAACACTATGTTAAACAACAGCGGTGAGACTGGGCATCCCTGTCGTGTTCCAGATCTCAGGGAAAAAGTCTCAGTTTTTCCCCGTTGAGGATGATGTTAGCTGTGGGCTTTTCATAAATGGCTTTTTTTTTTAATTTTTTTTTCAATGTTTATTTATTTTTTGGGGGATAGAGAGAGACAGCATGAACGGGGGAGGGGCAGAGAGAGAGGGAGACACAGAATCGGAAACAGGCTCCAGGCTCCGAGCCATCAGCCCAGAGCCTGACGCGGGGCTCGAACTCACTGACCGCGAGATCGTGACCTGGCTGAAGTCGGACGCTTAACCGACTGCGCCACCCAGGCGACCCTCATAAATGGCTTTTATGATGTGTAAGTATGTTCCTTCTTTCCCGACTTTCTCAAGGGTTTTTATTAAGAAAGGGTGCTGAATTTTGTCAAAGGCCTTTTCTGCATCAATTGACAGGATCATATGGTTCTTCTCTCTTTTTTTTTTATTAATGTGATGTATCACGTTGATTGATTTGTGAATGTTGAACCAGCCCTGCATCCCAGGAATGAATCCCACTTGATCATGGTGAATAATTCTTTTTATATGCCGTTGAATTCGATTTACTAGTATCTTCTTGAGAATTTTGGCATCCATATTCATCAGGGATATTGGCCTGTAGTTCTCTTTTTTTACTGGGTATCTGTCTGGTTTAGGAATCAAAGTAATACTGGCTTCATAGAATGAGTCTGGAAGTTTTCCTTCCCTTTCTATTTCTTGGAATAGCTTGAGAAGGATAGGTATTATCTCTGCTTTAAACGTCTGGTAGAACTCCCCTGGGAAGCCATCTGGTCCTGGACTCTTATTTGTTGGGAGATTTTTGATAACCGATTCAATTTCTTCGCTGATTATGGGTCTGTTCAAGCTTTCTATTTCCTCCTGATTGAGTTTTGGAAGAGTTTGGTTATTTAGGGATTTCTCCATTTCTTCCAGGTTGTCCAATTTGTTGGCATAAAATTTTTCATAGTATTCCCTGATAATTGTATCTCTGAGGGATTGGTTGTAATAATTCCATTTTCATTCATGATCTTATCTATTTGGGTCATCTCCCGTTTCTTTTTGAGAAGCCTGGCTAGAGGTTTGTCAATTTTGTTTATTTTTTCAAAAAACCAACTCTTGGTTTCGTTGATCTGCTCTAGTTTTTTTAGATTCTATATTGTTTATTTCTGCTCTGATCTTTATTATTTCTCTTCTTCTGCTGGGTTTAGGCTGCCTTTGCTGTTCTGCTTCTATTTCATTTAGGTGTGCTGTTAGATTTTGTATTTGGGATTTTTGTTGTTTCTTGAGATAGGCCTGGATTGCGATGTATTTTCCTCTCAGGACTGCCTTTGCTGCATCCCAAAGCATTTGGATTCTTGTATTTTCATTTCTGTTTGTTTACATATATTTTTTAATTTCTTCTCTAATTGCCCAGGTTGACCCACTGATTCTTTAGTAGGGTGTTCTTTAACCTCCATGCTTTTGGAGGTTTTCCAGACTTTTTCCTGTGGTTGATTCAAGCTTCATAGCATTGTGGTCTGAAAGTATGCCTGGTATAATTTCAATTCTTGTAAACTTATGAAGGGCTGTTTTGTGATCTAGTATGTGATCTATCTTGGAGAATGTTCCATGTGCACTCGAGAAGAAAGTATATTCTGTTGCTTTGGGATGCAGAGTTCTAAATATATCTGTCAAGTCCATCTGATCCAATGTCTCATTCAGGGCCCTTGTTTCTTTATTGTCCGTGTGTCTAGATGATCTATCCATTTCTGTAAGTGGGGTGTTAAAGTCCCCTGCAATTACCACATTCTTATCAATAAGGTTGCTTATGTTTATGAGTAATTGTTTTATATATTTGGGTGCTCCGGTATTCGGCGCATAGACATTTATAATTATTAGCTCTTCCTGATGGATAGACCCTGTCACTATTATATAATGTCCTTCTTCATCTCTTGTTACAGCCTTTAATTTAAAGTCTAGTTTGTCTGATATAAGTATGGCTTCTCCAGCTTTTTTTTGGCTTCCAGTAGCATGATAAATAGTTCTCCATCCCCTCACTCTCAATCTACAGGTGTCCTCAGGTCTAAAATGAGTCTCTTGTAGACAGCAAATAGATGGGTCTGGTTTTTTTATCCATTCTGATACCCTCTGTCTTTTGGTTGACGCATTTAGTCCGTTTACATTCAGTGTTATTATAGAAAGATATGGGTTTAGAGTCATTGTGATGTCTGTATGTTTTATGCTTGTAGTTATGTCTCTGGTACTTTGTCTCACAGGGTCCCCCTTAGGATCTCTTGTAGGGCTGGTTTAGTGGTGACAAATTCCTTCAGTTTTTGTTTGTTTGGGAAGACCTTTATCTCTCCTTCTATTCTAAATGACAGACTTGCTGGATAAAGGATTCTCGGCTGCATATTTTTTCTGTCTAGCACACTGAAAATCTCGTGCCAATTCTTTCTGGCCTGCCAAGTTTCAAAAAGAGAGATCAGTCACGAGTCTTATAGGTCTCCCTTTATATGTGAGGGCACGTTTACCCCTTGCTGCTTTCAGAATTTTCTCTTTATCCTTGTATTTTGCCAGTTTCACTATGATATGTTGTGCAGAAGATCGATTCAAGTTACGTCTGAAGGGAGTTCTCTGTGCCTCTTGGATTTCAATGCCTTTTTCCTTTCCCAGTTCAGGGAAGTTCTCAGCTATAATTTCTTCAAGTACCCCTTCAGCACCTTTCCCTCTGTCTTCCTCCTCTGGGATACCAATTATGCGTATATTATTTCTTTTCAGTGTATCACTTAGTTCTCTAATTTTCCCCTCATACTCCTGGATTTTTTTATCTCTCTTTTTCTCAGCTTCCTCTTTTTCCATAACTTTATCCTCTAGTTCACCTATTCTCTCCTCTGCCTCTTCAATCCGAGCCGTGGTGGTTTCCATTTTGTTATGCATTTCGTTTAAACCGTTTTTCAGCTCCTCATGACTGTTCCTTAGTCCCTTGATCTCTGTAGCAAGAGATTCTCTGCTGTCAGCTATACTGTTTTCAAGCCCAGCGATTAATTTTATGACTATTATTCTAAATTCACTTTCTGTTATATTATTTAAATCCTTTTTGATCAGCTCATTAGCTGTTGTTATTTCCTGGAGATTCTTCTGAGGGGAATTCTTCCGCTTGGTCATTTTGGATAGTCCCTGGC
>NW_024420325.1:0-7581 GCF_014898765.1 Herpailurus yagouaroundi
GGTTAGGTGTAAGTTGAAGGTTATGTTTAGGGTTACGGTTAGGGTTAGTTTTAGGTCCCAGGAGGCTCCAGGCACTGAACCCACAACAGTGCAGTTGTCTCTCCGAAGGGATGAATAGAGTACATAAAGGAGCGTGCCGGTCAGTATCACTTCATAGGATCCAAGGCCAGAGGGATGTTTGGGCCACCCTTGGAATAGGCCTTGGGAATCCTGTCGTGCAGCTGCAATCACACTTTGCAAAAGATATGGTGATGTTCCATGTTCCATGCCGAGTATTGTTGCACCGATTCTCGAACCCGTGTGCGTGCTGTTGTCAGACTTTTGAACCGGGTCCCCATGCGGATAGACACTTAGCTGGGGTAAGAGGTCTGTACAGGGAATTGCTAAGGCCGAAGTGATACCAATGTTGTTAATTCCATGGAGGGCTGAAGTGAGGGCACATATGCGGCTGTGCATCTGGTTTAATTTTCATGTGCTAGATAGGGTAGGTTGAGGGTTATGTTTAGGGTTTTGTTTACGGTTAGTGTTAGGTCCCAGGAGGCTCTCCATCCATGTAGTTTCAAATGGCAAGATTTTATCCTTTTTGATGGCTAAGTAATATACCATGGTGTGTGTATGTATGTATGTATGTGTATACACACACACACGCACACACACACATATGCATACTATGTATGTATGTATGTATGTATGTATGTATATATATATACCACGTCTTTATCCATTCATCCATCGATGGACATTTGGGCTTTTTCCTTACTTTAGCTATTGTTGATAGTACTGCTATAGACTTTGGGGTTCACGTGTCCCTTCGAAGTAGCATATCTGTATCCCTTGCATAAATACCTACTAGTGCACCTGCTGGGCTGTTGAACAGTCTTCTTTTTCATTTTTTGAGGAACCTACATACTGTTTTCCAGAGTGGCTTCACCAGCAGTGCAAGCCAGTGCACCAGCAGTGCAAGAGTTCCTCTTTCTCCATTTCCTCGCCAACATCTGTTGTTGCCTGCGTTGTTAATGTTAGCCATTCTCAAAGGGGTGAGGGGGTGTTTCATTGTGGTTTTAATTTGTATTTTCCTGATGATGAGTGATTTTCAGCATTTTTCTTTTTTTTTAATTTTTTTATTTATATATGAAATTTGTTGTCAAATTGGTTTCCATACAACACCCAGTGCTCATCCCAAAAGGTGCCCTCCTCAATACCCATCACCCACCCTCTCCTCCCTCCAACCCCCCATCAACCCTTAGTTTGTTCTCAGTTCTCAACAGTCTCTTATGCTTTGGCTCTCCCCCACTCTAACCTCTTTTTTTTTTTTTTCCTTCCCCTCCCCCATGGGTTCCTGTTAAGTTTCTCAGGATCCACATAAGAGTGAAACCATATGGTATCTGTCTTTCTCTGTATGGCTTATTTCACTTAGCATCACACTCTCCAGTTCCATCCACGTTGCTACAAAAGGCCATATTTCATTTTTTCTCATTGCCACGTAGTATTCCATTGTGTATATAAACCACAATTTCTTTATCCATTCATCAGTTGATGGACATTTAGGCTCTTTCCATTATTTGGCTATTGTTGAGAGTGCTGCTATGAACATTGGGGTACAAGTGCCCCTATGCATCAGTACTCCTGTGTCCCTTGGATAAATTCCTAGCAGTGCTATTGCTGGGTCATAGGGTAGGTCTATTTTTAATTTTCTGAGGAACCTCCACACTGCTTTCCAGAGCGGCTGCACCAATTTGCATTCCCACCAACAGTGCAAGAGGGTTCCCGTTTCTCCACATCCTCTCCAGCATCTATAGTCTCCTGATTTGTTCATTTTGGCCACTCTGACTGGCGTGAGGTGATACCTGAGTGTGGTTTTGATTTGTATTTCCCTGATAAGGAGCGATGCTGAACATCTTTTCATGTGCCTGTTGGCCGTCCGGATGTCTTCTTTAGAGAAGTGTCTATTCATGTTTTCTGCCCATTTCTTCACTGGGTTATTTGCTTTTCGGGTGTGGAGTTTGGTGAGCTCTTTATAGATTTTGGATACTAGCCCTTTGTCCGATATGTCATTTGCAAATATCTTTTCCCATTCCGTTGGTTGCCTTTTAGTTTTGTTGGTTGTTTCCTTTGCTGTGCAGAAGCTTTTTATCTTCATAAGGTCCCAGTAATTCACTTTTGCTTTGAATTCCCTTGCCTTTGGGGATGTGTCGAGTAAGAGATTGCTACGGCTGAGGTCAGAGAGGTCTTTTCCTGCTTTCTCCTCTAAGGTTTTTTTTTATTTTTTTTTTAAATTTTTTTTTCAACGTTTATTTATTTTTGGGACAGAGAGAGACAGAGCATGAACGGGGGAGGGGCAGAGAGAGAGAGGGAGACACAGAATCGGAAACAGGCTCCAGGCTCCGAGCCACCAGCCCAGAGCCCGATGCGGGGCTCGAACTCCCGGACCGCGAGATCGTGACCTGGCTGAAGTCGGACGCTTAACCGACTGCGCCACCCAGGCGCCCCTCTCCTCTAAGGTTTTGATGGTTTCCTGTCTCACATTCAGGTCCTTTATCCAGTTTGAGTTTATTTTTGTGAATGGTGTGAGAAAGTGGTCTAGTTTCAACCTTCTGCATGTTGCTGTCCAGTTCTCCCAGCACCATTTGTTAAAGAGGCTGTCTTTTTTCCATTGGATGTTCTTTCCCGCTTTGTCAAAGATGAGTTGGCCATACGTTTGTGGGTCTAGTTCTAGGGTTTCTATTCTATTCCATTGGTCTATGTGTCTGTTTTTGTGCCAATACCATGCTGTCTTGATGATGACAGCTTTGTAGTAGAGGCTAAAGTCTGGGATTGTGATGCCTCCTGCTTTGGTCTTCTTCTTCAAAATTTCTTTGACTATTCGGGGCCTTTTGTGGTTCCATATGTATTTTAGGATTGCTTGTTCTAGTTTCAAGAAGAATGCTGGTGCAGTTTTGATTGGGATTGCATTGAATGTGTAGATAGCTTTGGGTAGTATTGACATTTTGACAATATTTATTTTTCCAATCCATTAGCAGGGAATGTCTTTCCATTTCTTTAAATCTTCTTCAATTACCTTCATAAGCTTTCTATAGTTTTCAGCATACAGATCCTTTACAGCTTTGGTTAGATTTATTCCTAGGTATTTTATGCTTGTTGGTGCAATTGTGAATGGGATCAGTTTCTTTATTTGTCTTTCTGTTGCTTCATTGTTAGTGTATAAGAATGCAACTGATTTCTGTACATTGATTTTTGTATCCTGCAACTTTGCTGAATTCATGTGTCAGTTCTAGCAGACTTTTGGTGGAGTCTATCGGATTTTCCATGTATAATATAATGTCATCTGCAAAAAGCGAAAGCTTGACTTCATCTTTGCCAATTTGGATGCCTTTGATTTCCTTTTGTTGTCTGATTGCTGATGCTAGAACTTCCAGCACTATGTTAAACAACAGCGGTGAGAGTGGGCATCCCTGTCGTGTTCCTGATCTCAGGGAGAAAGCTCTCAGTTTTTCCCCGTTGAGAATGATGTTAGCTGTGGGCTTTTCATAAATGGCTTTTATGATCTTTAAGTATGTTCCTTCTATCCCAACTTTCTCAAGGGTTTTTATTAAGAAACGGTGCTGGATTTTGTCAAAGGCCTTTTCTGCATCGATTGACAGGATCATATGGTTCTTCTCTTTTTTCTTTTTGTTAATGTGATGTATCACGTTGATTGATTTGCCAATGTTGTACCAGCCCTGCATCCCAGGAATGAATCCAACTTGATCATGGTGAATAATTCTTTTTATATGCCATTGAATTCGATTTGCTAGTATCTTATTGAGAATTTTTGCATCCATATTCATCAGGGATATTGGCCTGTAGTTCTCCTTTTTTACTGGGTCTCTGTCTGGTTTAGGAATCAAAGTAATACTGGCTTCATAGAATGAGTCTGGAAGTTTTCCTTCCCTTTCTATTTCTTGGAATAGCTTGAGAAGGATAGGTATTCTCTATGCTTTAAACGTCTGGTAGAATTCCCCTGGGAAGCCATCTGGTCCTGGACTCTTATTTGTTGGGAGATTTTTGATAACCGATTCAATTTCTTTGCTGGTTATGGGTCTGTTCAAGCTTTCTATTTCCTCCTGATTGAGTTTTGGAAGAGTGTGGGTGTTCAGGAATTTGTCCATTTCTTCCAGGTTGTCCAATTTGTTGGCATATAATTTTTCATAGTATTCCCTGATAATTGTTTGTATCTCTGAGGGATTGGTTGTAATCATTCCATTTTCATTCATGATTTTATCTATTTGGGTCATCTCCCTTTTCTTTTTGAGAAGCCTGGCTAGAGGTTTGTCCATTTTGTTTATTTTTTCAAAAAACCAACTCTTGGTTTCGTTGATCTGCTCTACAGTTTTTTTAGATTCTATATTGTTTATTTCTGCTCTGATCTTTATTATTTCTCTTCTTCTGCTGGGTTTAGGCTGCCTTTGCTGTTCTGCTTCTATTTCCTTTAGGTGTGCTGTTAGATTTTGTATTTGGGATTTTTCTTGTTTCTTGAGATAGGCCTGGATTGCAATGTATTTTCCTCTCAGGACTGCCTTCGCTGCGTCCCAAAGCGTTTGGATTGTTGTATTTTCATTTTCGTTTGTTTCCATATATTTTTTTATTTCTTCTCTAATTGCCTGGTTGACCCACTCATTCGTTAGTAGGGTGTTCTTTAACCTCCATGCTTTTGGAGGTTTTCCAGACTTTTTTCTGTGGTTGATTTCAAGCTTCATAGCATTGTGGTCTGAAAGTATGCATGGTATAATTTCAATTCTTGTAAACTTATGAAGGGCTGTTTTCTGACCCAGTATGTGATCTATCTTGGAGAATGCGCCATGTGCACTCGAGAAGAAAGTATATTCTGTTGCTTTGGGATGCAGAGTTCTAAATATATCTGTCAAGCCCATCTGATCCAATGTCTCATTCAGGGCCCTTGTTTCTTTATTGACCGTGTGTCTAGATGATCTATCCATTTCTGTAAGTGGGGTGTTAAAGTCCCCTGCAATTACCACATTATTATCAATAAGGCTGTTTGTGTTTATGAGTAATTGTTTTATATATTTGGGGGCTCCGGTATTCGGCGCATGGACATTTATAATTGTTAGCTCTTCCTGATGGATAGACCCTGTAACTATTATATAATGTCCTTCTTCATCTCTTGTTACAGCCTTTAATTTAAAGTCTAGTTTGTCTGATATAAGTATGGCTACTCCAGCTTTCTTTTGGCTTCCAGTAGCATGATAAATAGTTCTCCATCCCCTCACTCTCAATCTGAAGGTGTCCTCAGGTCTAAAATGAGTCTCTTGTAGACAGCAAATAGATGGGTCTTGTTTTTTTATCCATTCTGATACCCTATGTCTTTTGGTTGGCGCATTTAATCCATTTACATTCAGTGTTATTATAGAAAGATGTGGGTTTAGAGTCATTGTGATGTCTGTATGTTTTATGCTTGTAGTGATCTCTCTGGTACTTTGTCTCACAGGGTCCCCCTTAGGATCTCTTGTAGGGCTGGTTTAGTGGTGACAAATTCCTTCAGTTTTTGTTTGTTTGGGAAGGCCTTTATCTCTCCTTCTATTCTAAATGACAGGCTTGCTGGATAAAGGATTCTCGGCTGCATATTTTTTCTGTGTAGCACACTGAAAATCTCGTGCCAATTCTTTCTGGCCTGCCAAGCTTCAAAAGAGAGGTCAGTTACGAGTCTTATAGGTCTCCCTTTATATGTGAGGGCACGTTTACCCCTTGCTGCTTTCAGAATTTTCTCTTTATCCTTGTATTTTACCAGTTTCACTATGATATGTCGTGCAGAAGATCGATTCAAGTTACGTCTGAAGGGAGTTCTCTGTGCCTCTTGGATTTCAATGCCTTTTTCCTTCCCCAGTTCAGGGAAGTTCTCAGCTATTATTTCTTCAAGTACCCCTTCAGCACCTTTCCCTCTCTCTTCCTCCTCTGGGATACCAATTATGCGTATATTATTTCTTTTTAGTGTATCACTTAGTTCTCTAATTTTCCCCTCATACTCCTGGATTTTTTTATCTCTCTTTTTCTCAGCTTCCTCTTTTTCCATAACTTTATCTTCTAGTTCACCTATTCTCTCCTCTGCCTCTTCAGTCCGAGCCGTGGTGGTTTCCATTTTGTTATGCATTTCGTTTAAAGCATTTTTCAGCTCCTCGTGACTGCTCCTTAGTCCCTTGATCTCTGTAGCAAGAGATTCTCTGCTGTCTTCTATACTGTTTTCAAGCCCAGTGATTAATTTTATGACTATTATTCTAAATTCACTTTCTGTTATATTATTTAAATCCTTTTTGATCAGCTCATTAGCTGTTGTTATTTCCTGGAGATTGTTCTGAGGGGAATTCTTCCGCTTGGTCATTTTGGATAGTCCTTGGCGTGGTGAGGACCTGCAGGGCACTTCCCCTGTGCTGTGGTGTATAACTGGAGTTGGTGGGCGGAGCCGCAGTCAGACCTGATGTCTGCTCCCAGCCCACCGCTGGGGCCACAGTCAGACTGGTGCGTGCCTTCTCTTCCCCTCTCCTAGGGGCGGGATTCACTGTGGGGTGGTGTGGCCTGTCTGGGCTACTTGCACACTGCCAGGCTTGTGATGCTGGGGATCTGGCATATTAGCTGGGGTGGGTAGACAAGGTGCACAGGGGTAGGAGGGGCAGGCTTAGCTCACTTCTCCTTAGGTGATCCACTTCAGGAGGGGCCCTGTGGCAGCGGGAGGGAGTCAGATCCGCTGCCAGAGGTTTGGCTCCGCAGAAGCGCAGAGTTGGGTGTTTGCGCAGAGTGAGCAAGTTCCCTGGCAGGAACTGGTTCTCTTTGGGATTTTGGCTGGGGGATGGGTGGGGGAGATGGCGCTGGCGAGCGCCTTTGTTCCCCACCAAACTGAGCTCTGTCGTCCGGGGGCTCAGCAGCTCTCCCTCCCTTTGTCCTCCAGCCTTCCGTCTTCCCGAGCAGAGCTGTTCACTTATGACCTCCCAGACGCTAAGTCGCGCTTGCTGTCGGAACACAGTCCGTCAGGCCCCTCCGCTTTTGCAAGCCAGACTCGGGGGCTCTGCTTGGCCGGCGAGCAGCCCCTCCACCCCGGCTCCCTCCCGCCAGTCCATGGTGCGTGCACCACCTCGCCGCCCTTCCTACCCTCTTCCGTGGGCCTCTCGTCTGCGCTTGGCTCCGGAGACTCCATTGTGCTAATCCTCTGGCAGTTTTCTGGGTTATTTAGGCAGGTGTAGGTGGAATGTAAGTGATCATCAGGACGCACGGTGAGCCCAGCGTCCTCCTACGCCGCCATCTTCAATATATCTCGATGATTGCGGTTTTCTAATACACCATAAAGTCCAAATTTTAGTGTCTACAGCTTTGTTTTCTTTTTCAACATGACTTTGGCGATTTGGGGTCTTTTCTGGCTCCCTACAAATTTTAGGGTTGTTTGTTCTAGTTCTGTGAGGAATGCTGGTGTTATTTTGATAGAGATTGTATTGAATGTGTCGATTGCTTTGAGTAGTATTGACATTTTAATAATATTTGTTCTTCTCATCCATGAGCATGGAATGTTTTTCCGTTTCTTTGTGTTTCTTCCATTTC
>NW_024420326.1:0-9400 GCF_014898765.1 Herpailurus yagouaroundi
CCCCACTGTGCAAAGCGTCCTGATCCCGGCCGGGACATCTCATCGTATTCACGGTCTGGGCAGCCTGGAGATCCCGAGGGGCCACACCTGGCGGGAGCCATTCTGGATCCAGAGCAGTTTGAGTCCTAATAACCAGAAGGACACAACACTCCTGGGCTGAGCAGACCAGCTGCGAGGGGCTGGGGGCCACCGGGTGGGGTCTCCCCGGGCCAGGTCGCTGCCACTCTCCCCTGGCCCCGCCGGCCCCTCGCTCACCTCCACGCCCTTTAACCAATTCCTGGGCACCACCAGAATCTCCTCCGTTCTCCCCCTGCCCCCTCCCCAGCACAGGGCGTGAGTCACAGATGCCCCACAAACGCCACTTGGAATCTGCTTCCGTGAGACACTCACTTCCCAATGGCGGCCTGGCCTGGGCGCCTGGGTGCCCGGGCGCCCGGGCGGCTGGACGGCTGGCACTTTCCTGCCACCCGGCGGGAGTGAGAGGATCTCTCCGGACGTTTCCGCTCCCCCAACAGCTGGGAGAGCTCGTGCGAGGGTCCCGCGGCTGCCCTAATGGGGACCGCACGCTGGGTGGTTCAACAGCAGAAAGGGTCCCGCCAGTTCTGAGCCCAGAAGTCCACGGTCGGTACGGCTGGGCTGCCATCCCCTGGACGCTCCAGGGGACCCCTCCCACCTCTGGTGGCTCCAGTGTCCCCTGGCTTGTGGCCTCGTCCCTCGGATCTCTGCCCCTGTCCTGAAGTGGGCTCCTCAGTCTGTGTTAAATCTCCCTTCGCTTCTCTCTCTCTTTTTCAACTTGGGGTAAAATATACATAACACAGCTTAGCATTTTAACCGTTTTTTGCCTCCTTCTTTTGGGGGCACTTCGATGGCACCTGGGGCTACCAGGGTACTCTCCCCATCTTAAAATGCTTACTTTGGACCCCCGCAAAGAGTCACCGTCTGGCTGTCTTTCTGGGGCAGCTCCAGACAGCCCACCTGTGTCCCCTCCTGCCCAGAGGATGCAGAGGGATGCGAGAGGGCTGGCCTGGGGGGGCCGACCCTGCCCTGGTGCCACGTCTCCCCACACACGGGCATTACAGCCACGGCCAGACACAGCTGGAGTCCCTGCCCACTCTCCCCTCCAGAAGGGGACACAGGGTCAGGGCCCTTCTCTCTGCTCCTGGGCCCTGGTTAAGTGCTCTGAAAGGGGGCCCAAAGCACAGGAAAACCTGCCAGAGAGGCAGAGAAACACAAAGACACAGAGAGAATGAGCTGCCAATTAGCGAGATGCGGGCAGGGGCGGGGCCTGGGCTCCAGGGGCTGGATGGGAGGGGCTTTCCCAAGATGACCTCGCTTCTTTAGCCCCTCTGGACCCCCGGACCCCCGGGGCAGGCACGTGGTGAGGAGCCCACAAAGGCTCAGAATGCGGGCAGGGAGGAGGGAAGGAGCCAGGACCCGGCCCCCCTACCCCGTGGGCCTGGGGAGGAGGGTGCTGCCAGCTCAGCCCCCAGAGGGGCCTCCTGTCCCTGGACCCAGGGACGGAGATGCAGTGGGTTGGCCAGGGCCTTGCCATGCTTGGGGAGCTGCCCTTGCCCACCACACAGCTGTGAAGAGAGGCTGGGGGCATCCACGTCTGCTCCCTCAGACTCCCCCCCCCCCCACCCACCTGCACCAGAACCCGAGCCCTCCCGCCCAGTCCAGGCACCTTCCTGGCTCCGCCCGTCCCCTCCCCACGACCCAACCCCCCAGGCCTTTTCCCTGCTCCTGCTGCCCCATAGGAGCAGCCTCCTCCCTGGGCTATCGTGGGGGTCAAGGTCACGAAGGATGCAGCGCCCCCACAGCCCCTCCTCTGGAGTCCTCAGGGCCAGGAGCCATTGTTCCTGCTGTCCGGGGGTGGGGGGAGGTGTCCGTCTGCTCCTGGCTCCCACGGCCCAGTGGGAGGGGGCCTCTTTTCCGGCATTTCCGCTTGTGAGTGTATTTTCAATATCACTTTAGGCCCTGCCCCGGAAAACACCCCAGCAAAAGGAGAGGCCAAGTTATTCACAGACTCCGTCCAACCTCAGCGGACCAGGGGTTCCACCCCACACGGGCAGTGACCACCCTGCAGGCCCAGCACGCGCTCCACAACCCCACACTGGAAACTTCCTTAAAGACCGGAGAAGGGGGCAGGTGCCGGGTCCCTGGGTCCCTAGCTTCTCGGGGCCACCTGCCCCCACCACACTCGTACCCTGTGATGGGGACGTCAGGGTCCTGGGGTGCCGTAACAAAGTGCCACAAACTGGGAGGCCCGAAACAACAGGAATTTATTTTCTGCCAGTTCTGAGGCCAGAAGTCTGAAATCAAGGTGTGGGCAGAACCTCATTCCCTCCGGAAGCTCCAGGGAGGGTCCTTCTTGCCTCTCCCGGCTCCTGGAGGCCCCAGCGCTCCCGGCCTGTGGCCGCGTCCCCGCAGCCTCTGCCCTTGCCTTCGCGCGGGTTTGCCTGTGTGTCTTTTCCTGTAAGACACCTTCTTCACAGAGGGTAGCACCTGTCCGAACCCAGAATGAGCTCCCCTTGAGACCTTCACCGTAACCACAGCTACAAAGACTCCACTTCCAAGTAAGATCACACGCACGGGCTCCAGGTAGACCCGCTTCCCGGGTAGAGGCTCAGTCAAAACACCACAGGGGTCTGGGGCACTTTCTGGAGACCCGCTCCTCCTGAAGCCCCCTTAAGCAGCGCTGTGACCCTGGACAGGTCCCTTTGCTGCAGGAACTGCCTCCATTCAGCTGGCGCACATGCCCAGCCCGCAGGGGAGAGGAAGCTCCAAGCGGGCTCTCCCTCCAGGCTCTCCTGGGTCGCCCTCAAAGCTTAAGGAGTTTAAGTCAAAGCACAGCTCAGTCCCGGGAAGGATGAACTGCCGTTTCTTCTGTGGCGTCAACTCAACCTTCCAAGCCTGCCGTGGACTCATGTGTTGAGGCCCTAACCCCCGGTGCGATGCTGTGAGTGGGGGGTCTTGGGGGTGATTAGGGTTAGCTGAGGTCATGAGGGTGGCTCCGGGGATGGGGCTGGTGCCCTTATGAGAAGACACTGAGGAGCTCCCTCCAGCCCCACACCACCCCTGCAAACCGGGAAGAGGGCCGTCACCGGGACCGGCCGTGTGGGCACCCTGCTCCCAGACCCGCAGTCTCCAGAGCCGCGGGAAATAAATGTGTTGTTTAAGCTGTGGTGTTTTGTTACGCAGCTCAGCTGACTGACGCACAGCCTGAACACTGCCGCCCCCTAGCTTCGCTTCAGATGGAGGCGGCGGATGGTCCCTCCACGATACCGTTACAGCAGTAAGCGGCACATCAAGGGACCAACGGGAATTAGAACTTGAAACCAAAACTGATGGTGGTCTTTGTGACCCCGGAGGATGCCGGCTGCCCCCTCACTGGGCATCTGTGCCGTGCTCTGCACGGTTGAGGAGGAACTGAATTCTGAGTCACGCGTACAAGTCTCCGGAGACATACGCTGACCTGCACAGTCCCGGGGCAGGATGGGGAACGGGGCTCCTGGGGGACACCTGATTCCCCACCATGCGGACTCCCAGATGCCCCCAGGGCACAGGCAGGGGGAGCCAGGAATGTTGATGCACCCCTGGCCCCCAGAAGACTGAGCAGCTCGCCCGTTTCACAAGTGCAGACACAGGTCCCCGAGCCCGGCTGACCCATCTCAGCACACGCGTGCCTGTGCCCCTCCACCCCCAGCCCCTCTCCTGTCCGTCTGCGGTGTCCCTTTATTGTCCATCCACTCGCAGCTCCCCCTGTCCCCTCTTGGCCTCCCGGGCTTGGGGGAGAGGTGACTCAAGTCCCTAGAACCCCCACTTGGAGGGAGGGACTCCAGCAGGAGGAAGGCCTGACCTGCCCCCAGGAGCCCAGCCTCCACAGGGAGTCGTCCGCCCTTGTCTCTGCCCTGCACCACCCACCCCCAGGCCCTTGTTCCCTGTGGGGGACCCCAGGTGACCGGGGAACAGGATCGGGGAACGGACGGCCCCAGCCGGCCCACAGTGGAGTGAGGGAGACTCAGGCAGAGGAACCCTGGGCCCAGAAAGTGACTGGAAAAATCAAGACACAAATTTTACTCCCTAAGGACACCTTAAAGCTCATGGAATTGCCCAGAACCTGGCACCACCAGAGGCTTTTCCTTGACTCAGTCACGTAGCCCCAAGCAGAATCCTGGAGAAGCAGCCTTCTCCAGGCGTCCAGCATCAGCTCCTGGAGCCCACACGCCCGCGCCCCGGCCCTGCTCCGCGGGAAGCCAGAAAGCGCCCAGCCACCATGCAGGGGCTTGACAGGCAGGACAACGCTGTGGTCAGCACACACAGGGATGCCATGCCTGAGCGAGGAGGGTGGGGGCTCATCCAACAGGCTGGTGTGACAGCAGGCGGGACACCTGGGTGGCTGTTCCGGGCCCAGTGGGGTCTTGGGGAGCGGGGAGAGGAGGGGCTTGGCTTTCGTTCCACGTCCCCGCTGCCCGGGCACCATCCAATGCTATTCGTGGAGCTGAAGGTGGTGGGACACCCCCCAACCTGATCGGGGCCACGCCAGCCTGGCCCTCCACCATTTCCCTGATCGGCTGTGTCCTCCGAGGCCTGTGGGTTGGCAGTGGACACAGGCCCCCAGCCAGGGCAGGGCAAGGAGCAGGTGCCGGGGCAGAGCTGGGGCCTCACCCTGTCCCACCCTGTGGGTCGGCCCCGTCCAGGAGTCGGGCCGCAGGGAGAAGGCAGGCCCCCAGGAGGCCTGGGCCCAGCAGCCCCACGCAGGAGGGACCCAGCGGACACGGGGCCGAGCAGCGGGGCTCCTCCGGTGTCACGCCGCCCCTGCTTCAGCCGGACTGCCACGGGTTGGGGCGCGTCCACGGCCACCCTCCACCGTGAAGCGCCCTCCGTATTCATCGGTACGCACGGAACCCACGTGTGCGAGACTCGGGCCAGCCTGCGGCCCCCACGGCCCTGGCTTCCCTCACAGCCCCCGAGCTGTCCCGGACGCCCCTCCAGACGAGAGATCCCTGCCAACGCTTGTCCTCTGCGGCTCTCAGGAGGGTCCTGGGTCCTGTACCAGTGAGCAAGGACAGTGTCCCGCCCTCTGCACCGTGCTGCCCTCCCAGGCTACCCCTGCCTCATCTGCAGGAGCCCTGGGTAGCGGGAGGGAGGAGGGAAGAGGGAGGTCAAGGGCTGGGGGAGGGGCAGGAGCACAGCGGAGGGAGCACCCTGAGGGGTTAGAACCCACTCGGAGCCGTGCACGGGCTTGGCGGCATCTCCAGTGTGGCTCAGTGACGTCCATTTATTAACAGTTACAGCTGAATGGCCCTGAGGGCAGAGCTGTTCCATGTGACCCCCACTCCTGGGGGGGCTTCACTGCGCACGCTCTGGGGGCCTGATCCCCTTCTGCTCGGCTGAGGGGAGGGGCACGCCTCCCGCAGAGACCCCAGCCTTGCCTGCACCCAGTCCAGGTTGGAGGGGCCCCGTGGACCGAGGTCGAGGAGGAGCCCCTGCCCCGGGGGCCGTGGCTGTCCCCTGTCCCCGCCGCAGGCCGGCAGGGGTCTGAGGCCCCCTCTGCCCCTGCAACGCAGGACTGGCCTTGTCCCCACTTCCCAGCTTGTTGTGTGAAATACTATCTGGTGCTGCTCAACTGCAGAGACACATCAGCTCCACACTCTGTTGTCAGAGGGGCCAAGGCAAACAGCCGCGGGGGTGGTGTTCTGACCCCTGGAGGCCTGGCCTCCTCGTCCTTCCTGCAGCAGGCCGATGTCCCCCCCACCCAGCCCCCAGAGCCCCCGAGAGCCTTGGCCCTAGATGCTTCTCCGTGTGCACGTGTCCTGCACTCAGAGGCCTGGGAGAGGGGAGGGCACAGACCCTGACACTGCCTCCAGCTGTGGCTTCGGCCACCCCGCCGGGCCAGTCCTGGCTGGCGGACAGCTGCGGAGAGCAGGCGGTCCGGGTCCTGCAGTCTGGGAGATGGCCACATGCCAGGCCCTTTGTCCTCACCGGTGGATTCCCCACCCCAGCCTTTTGACAGCTGTGCCCCTTGTGGGGGACGAGGCTGCAGTGTGACAGCCCCCGTGTCCCCTTGTACCTCAGTGCACAGAGCCCACCTGCATCATCCTGAGCCCGGGGGTGGGGAGTGGGGCTGAGAGCCTCCTGTCCGGGATGCAGGCGAGGAGGGGGAGAAACACTCTTAACGGCAAAGCGCCCAGTGGCAGAGCCCCTTCCCCCTCGTGTCAGTCGAGGTCCCATCACAGTGCTCTTCAAGGTGACTGGGGCTGTCATCACCTTTTCAGGAGGAGGGCTCACAGTGGGGGGGCCTGCAGCCTCCAGCTGTGACTCAGACCCCGGGAGCACAGGAGGGTCAGCCCTGGACAGGGCTGGGAGGGGACAGGAGGGGCCTCCTCAGCGGTTCCTTGGGCCCCGGGCAGCTGGCTGTCCCAGGGTGGGGCAGGGAGTCCTGAGCTCCAGGCCTTGGAGGGTCCAGGTGCGCTTCTGCCGAGAGCCCTGCCCTCTGGGACCCCAAGACCTGGTCCCGCATGCAGCGGTGAAGGTCGTCCTAAGACCTCAGCTGCTCCCTGGAAGGTCTGTGAGCTCTGGCTCCGCCCTCCTCCCCCGCCTGCCCCCCTCCCCCCTCTCCCCAGAGGGCGCTGCAGCCTGGCCCACGGCCCACGTGGGCTGAGTCTCTCCCTCCCTCCAAGGCCACAGTGTGAGGCTGCAGTGACTCACTGCTGGTGGCTTTATTTCTCTGGAGAGCAGGAAGCCCACAGCCCTGGCCGCCCACTCACAGCCTGCCGAACGCCAGGGCATCAGTACCCCCCCCCCCCCCCCCCCCCGCCAGAGCCTGCCCTGGGGCCTGTGAGCTGGAGGTGGAAAACGGGGGGAGGGAAAGGGTTCCGGGAGAATGTTGCTGATGGGGGGGAGGGGCGGGGGCCAACCCTGTGCCGATGGCAGGGTCTTCCTGAGCTCCCAACCTCATGGCACAGAGGGACAGCCCGCAGGCCCAGGCCCCCTGCCAGCCCTGTGCCCCCGGAAACATCCTTACAGGCTCCCCATACGTGCAGAAGGGGTCCTGACGGGCCGGGGAGAAGCCTGCTTCCACCCTCCACTTTGGGAATCAGTGATGAGGGAGGGGCACAGACATCAAGGATGAGACAAGCACAGAGGGAGAGGCTCGGGGGCCCACACCCCGGGGGGGGGGGGGGCCTCCCATAGCCAGGCTTTCACTGTCTCCTCCCTGAGCTTGGATGCCAGCTCAAAGCCCAGCACGTGCCTCCTTGTGTATGTGTCCTTACGGAAGGGGGTGTCCGGTGATCTCAGTACCCTACCCCACCCTTCGTACGCCATGCTGGTTTCCTGCACTGCCTGCCCCGATGTCCATGGGCACGAGAGGGTTCATGAGAGGGACAAGCCAAACTTGAGCCAGAGAAGCTTGAAAACAGAGAGACTTCTCCAACTGGGCTCCTGATACAGTGGCTGGCAGGGGATACGGGACAGGTCCCCACCCCCGTCCCAGGTGGCTGCTCCTGGAACCCTGGGCAGCCAGCACTGTGCCTCACAGGCTCCCCTCCAGCCCCCAAGCCAGCGGGGGTAACATCACCAGGAACCTGTCTTGACGCGCAAACCAGCAGCCCCCTCCCGACCTGTGAGGCCCCCGGACGCTCCAAGGGCCAGGCATGTCCACCCAGGCCCGGTGCCTCCTCTCTGGGGTGAGCAGGGGAATACCTATGCCATCCACTCCTGAAAACTGAGGGGAGGGGTGCGTCACTCTAATTTTATCAACCACAGACACTGGCATTTATTGATGCGTCCAGAGGCCCTGGGCCTGCCCAGGGAGACAGACGCCATTCCTTCCCACATTGGAAAAATCTCCAGAGCTGCTGTTTTCAAGAATTAAGCAGGTCCCAGGGGACTAGGCACTGAGGGGCTGGTGCTGCCGTAGGAGGACGCTCAGCACACAGGTTTGACTCGGGAAAGCCCCCGGCCTCCTGCGTTCCGGGAGGGCAGGCGAGCCCCCAGCCGCATACACCACACCAGGACCCTCCTGACCCCGCTGCCTCTCCAGAGAGTGAAGCTCAGCTCTTTCCCGGGTGTGAGCCCTTGGGTGAGCTTACTTATGACCACAGCACTCAGTCTGACAAGAGAGAACACAGAATGCAGAAGGTCCCTCTGCTGAACCCACAAACTTGGCCATGAGTGAGTGAACACGGCGGTTTATGTCTTCCGTCCCCTGCTCGGAGGACGCGACCAGATGTGGCGCGGGCGGGTAGGAAGCTCTGTGTTCAGGGGTCGGCACAGCGAGCTTCGGCAGCTCCTCACGGGCACTGTCCTTACACACCGACCTCAGTCACTAATGTCATTTTCCTAGCTGCAGCTCCAGCAACTGATCCTCTGGAGGCTCAGTCTGCGTCCTGACCATTTCAACCCGGACACCTCACATGCCACCTGGAATAACTGCACTGTTGGGGGGAGGGGGCACGCACACTCGCTCTGCCGGGTCCGGGGCTGGGAGGGGGCGGGGAGGGGGGAGGCACCAGCAGGTACCAAAGGCCCCTCAACACACAAGGCAAGGAAACCGGGCTCATTCCCAAGCCCCGCAGGCTCCAGCCCCGCGTGAGTCCCTGCGCTTGCCTTCACTGGCAGGCCCGAAAGCGTCTCTCCTGAGGCTGACAGCGCTAAAGGGCCGCTGTTTACCCAAGACAGCTATTTGGGGAAAAGGCAGAGAAAAGCAACATTGCTTGCAGCTTCCTGCCAGCTCCCTCCGCGCATGAATTATTCCCAAGGTTCTGCTGGTCTCTTACCGAAAGACTCCAGTTCATTCTGCTTTTGTCCACCCAGGAGAATTTGAGGTGAGGGAATGCTGTCACCCTCCATAAGAGCCCACGACATAAGCTCGAAAGGCACTCGCTCAGTTAATGACAAATGGCCACAGCCAGAGTCTGGAGGACACCAGCCTTCAGCCAGGCTGTGGGGCTCCACCACCGGCTTGCTTCCGGCGCTGGCTTGTCCCCCAAATCGGCAGGGCTGCGAGTGGGGCGGGGGGCTGGGCGCAGACGCGGGGACGCCTGGCCCCGGGACCGGTGTTTGGGAAGACTCCCCAGCACACAGCTCTCCGTCACACCCTCCGGGAGCCCCTCCCGGAAGGTGCTTCCCACGTCGCCCAGCCCCCACCCGAAACTTCTCCCGTCCGGAAGCCCGGGAAAGTTGAAGGGCAGCGGAGCGGACCGGCCTTCAGCACCGCGGACAGCTCCGAGCGCGCCGCGGCGCGACCCCCTCCCTACCGTACCTGTCGTCGTTCTGGAAGGACGGGTCCCCCAGCAGCAGGTCCCGGAAGCGGTACCGCGGCGGCAAGGGCAGCACCTCCGTGTCCAGGTCGCTCATCTTGAGTCTGGCGGTGTCCAGGCACGCGCCGTCCCCG
>NW_024420327.1:0-5914 GCF_014898765.1 Herpailurus yagouaroundi
TGGCCACTCACAGTTTCTGAAGCTGTCGTTCACTCAAGGAAATCTGCACTGACATCAATAAGACCCTGCTTACTCACTAGCCTTCTGACACTGAGCGCATGTCTGCAGCTCACCTGGACTCCAGCCTTGGGGAGGTCCTCTTTCTTCCCTCCACAGCTCCCCTCTTTGCTCCCACGGGGAGATCACATCTGATCTGAAGAAATGACACCCTATATCAATGGAGAATGGTATGTGAATTTGCAGTTCCGTGCTGAGACCAGCACCTGATATTCTACTCTACAGGCAGCTGAGGAAGAACGTGAGTGTGGAAGAACAGCCCAGAGGATAACACCTTGAACACTAAAAACATTGATAAAGGCTCTCAGCCTGACACTGCACCCAAAGACAGTATGATCTCTGGTTGCTGATGCTCCTGCCCAAGCTGAGAGAGAGCAGAAGGCTTCGTGTTTGCATCCAGAAGGAATTAAATGTTCTCACAAGGGGATTAACACTATTTTCAAAGGAATACAATACACATAAGCTCCACCAGAATATTCTGTGGAGTTTTATGTGGAAAGTGATACAAGATGTTACATTTTCTACCGTGCTCACCATTCCCACACTGCTTAGGACAGAAAAATATTTAGGATGTTTATTTATTCATTCAAAAAATATGCACTGTATTCCCAGCATTGTTCTGGGTCTTGGAGAAAGTGCAGTAGATACACACTTGTGGCCAAGAAGTCTGTATTCAAATTATCATGTAATACACATGACGAAAGTAAAGAAAGTTACAAATTCCATCTAGTATTCAGAAATGCTACAAAAGAATATGAATTAGGGCAGACAGCTATATTAGAATATGTGGAAGCTCTCCTGGATAGAAGGTTAATGAACAAAAAGATGGATGGATGGAAGAATGAATAGATGGCGACAGACTCACCCACAGAGACCAGATGACTAATGTTCTCCAGCATCACATCTCTGTACAGCGTTCTCTGGGATGTGTCCATCAGGGCCCACTCTTCCTGGGTAAAGTCTACAGCTATATCTTTGAGGGTCACAGATTCCTAAAATATCAGATATTGTTTCAGTAGGGCCAGGCTGAACAATCCCTAGGGGACAGCTGTCAACATGATAGTGATAGCAGAGTGAGGAACTGTATGTATAGAAACCTCAAATTCCATTTGTGATTCATATCAAATATTCTCCCATGCTGATCTGCTTTCTGCCTTTCAGAGACATTAAAAAAACACACAATTACTTCATCATAAAGGAATCTCAATAGGAAATAACCTGGCAACATTCTAATAAGCTGGCAATTTTGACTTTCTGGGTGGTAATTATAACCTAGGTTAAATAGTACTATTGAGAAGTGCCTGGCTGGCTCAGTTGAAAGAGCATGTGACTCTTGGCCTCAGGATCATGAGTTTAAGCCCCGTGCTCGCTGTAGAAATTACTAAAAAAAGAAAAAAATATATATATACTTATGTATATGAATAGTGGTACTGAGAGTTCCAAAGAGCTAATGTGCAGATGCGTCTTTTACAGCAAACACTTCATACGCACAAGTGTAGGTATATAAACATTAAAGGTAGACACCTATGAAGCAATGCCCAGCATTCTGCAGGATGAACAACTCTCATGCAGAACTTGAGGTCAGCAAGTCGCACCTCTCATGTTACAAACTCACTTGTTCTTTATAAGGTATCAGGGCAGACAGGTCCTGCGGTCCGGTTAGGGGCTCCTGAGATGGCTCGTCCGAAGGATGGCCCCACAGTGATCTCTCCTGCAGTGAGCTCTCCATTGTTAACAACAATGATCACTGCATCAATCCTCTGTATGTTAATCCTGTTTTTCTGTTGAAAGGCAATAGAATCCTCTCGATTACTTGTAGCCTCTCTAATCCTTCTAAAATTGCAACAGGATTCTAAATTTGACTCTAGTTTTACCCACATTCTGCCAAATACAGAGTTAATTTTTTGAAAAATACTCCCTAGGCACTGTTTTCAGATTTCCAATTTTAAAAAGTTTAATTATAACGAGGGAAAATGGGTGAAAAGGGATAAGGGTAGTAAAGAGGATTTAGTCATCCTTGGAAGTTTCCAGATTAGTCAAGTGTATGTTACCAAACCTTTTAGTAAGCTTAAAACTGAGGGGAAAAGAAATGATGGCTGATTTCCTCTCTCACACACAAGTTTCCTGTACTCTCTGGAAAACTGCAGAGCTGACCTGCTCAAAGGCCCACCTCCTCAGTGGAGCGTAAACTGCTGGTCTTGCTCATCTCTATCACCTGTCACCACGTGCCGAGGTCACTGCAGCCACTACCATGGCCCACGGGTAAATCACCCACCAACCAAGCCCATACACTGCATGAGGAAGGAAAACTCTGCATATTTCTTTTCTGCAAGGACATCCTTAAGGAACACAAGATGCACTGGTGTAAATGCTGGAAAGGAGACTTCCTCCTGATCCATCCCTGACCAACAAAAAGTATCCGCGCGTCCTGGCAACAATGAACTAGAACCCAGACCCTTGAAAACTGCCTGGATGCACTTAGAAGACTTGGGCCAAGAGAAGCATTCCCAGCCACAGGCAACAGAGGCATCATTCAGGAGAAGGATCGCATATCCACCCACCTGCAGTTGCATCATCAAGGGTTCGGCCACCACGTCTCTTCCTCCGGATTTCCACTCACAGAGAGTGCAAACCGTATGCAGGAAAAGCTGGGCAAGGAGAGAGAAGCCAAGAGACTCCAGTCTTACCCACAATTCCCAGACCCCCTGGTCATGAATCCCTGATGTGCCTGCATGCAACCCCCCAGCTCCCCCTACAAGAACACGCCACATGCCCTGAGACAATTGCGGGAGCTCTCACTTCTGCTTGGATCAGAAGTGACAAGGCTTTGGCTACTGCTGCTCGTCAATAAGATAGGAATATTCTTTTTTATTTTCATACGAGGCAATGAAAATCATTATTTCTAAGTTAACTGCCAACTTTTTCATAGGGATGTTTAATTCCCTCCCTGAACCCCAAACCTAAAAGTGCCTGACTTAGAAAATGTACAATGCAGAGGTTTTGTTTTATGAGGGAATATATTTGTTCAATCTGACATTTTCGTAAAGTTGTAACTGGAATATTGTCGTATATTAGTCATCACCACAAATGACACCCCAGCATTTCATAAATCGTATATTTAAACATATTGGTAAAGTCTGAATTCTTACCAAAATTTTGTTTGTACTTAAATGTATTTCACGGAAAAATGATATTGTATCACAAACAAAAGCAGACATAACTCACCTCCTTACACCTGGAGTCCAAAAAATAAGGAAGACAAATTCAAAGTTTAATAATAGGACTCTCTGCTTGGAAACTTAAGAACATTCACTTAACTAATCCTCAGAATAGATCCTGCTGTTTTCAGTACAGTCACTGTTATGGACCGGATGGCAGTGTCCCCTCCAGCCTCACCCAAGTCCGTATGTCAAAGCCCTAATTCCCCATGTGATGGTACCTGGAGGTGGGGCGTTTTGAGAGGTAATTAGGTTTAGATGAGGTCTTGAGAGGAGGTCCCCGATGAAGGGACTGGAGTAATTCTTAGAGGAACACACCACAGCTCTCTCTCTCTACCAAGTTAGGACCCAGTGAGAAGGCAGGCACATCAAGGATACTGAATCTGCTGACACCTTGGTCTTGGGAGTTCCCAGGCTCCAGAACTGTGAAAAACAAATGTCGGTTGTTTAAGCCACCAATGTGTGCTATTTTATTATTGCAGCCCAGAATGACATGGACACATGACACAGTTTCAGGAAACTTTAGCAAGATGAGGAAAGTACATGGCTAAGGAATGATACAGCTAGGATTTCAGTTGTGTTCTGTTTCCCAAACTCAGATTTCTAAACATGGTCCTCTTAAGTGGTATAGCCCCCTGCCAGGTCTTACCAGGAATGCCCTGTCAGATGAAGAACCAGAGATCCCTCCAGCAATCAGAGCCTCTCCCTTTCCAGCTCATCCACTGACACCACTTAAAGTCTATCAGCCCCTAATTCCATCCCTTTTATTGCCCACCTCAATCCCCATGCACTCTTTTCTGCATGCATGCAGGACAGAAAAAAAAAAAAAAAAAGCAACTTTATTCCAACTGCATACACGGGACCTATCCCAATGCCTGGTTACATGGCTCGTGCTCAATAACATCTGAGACAAAAAAGCATATGTTGTTAGTTCCGCCTTCTTACTTCCCTTATACGTCCATTTCTTCCACCCACTTACCGACCAACACCCTGTGACAGACAACAGTCATGGATTTCTCAAAATCTAAAAATTTGTATGAATAGTTTTCTTCACCCCAACAACTAATGTTCTGACATTGCCTGGGTGTCCAAGGATTCAGTTCATTCTGACACCATCTTCCTGGAGTCAGCATCAGATCCCACAAGTTCAAAGTCTTAGCCCCATGAGACTTCCTCTACTTCAGATGCCAACCATAAATGTAGTGCCCAGGCTGCCCACATTTTCTGCCGAGAGCATTGTGGATTCAAGGGTTCCCACAATCCCTCAAATTAGGCTTGGCAATTTTCTAGAATGACTCCTAGAATTTAGGAAAACACTTTACTCAGTTTTACTGGTTTATTACAAGGATGAACAGTCAGATGAAGAGGTACACGGGGTGAGGTCCAGAAGGGTCCCCAGGGCAGGATCCATCAGTCCCCACGGAGGTGGGCAGGATTACCCTCCAGCAGATGGAAGCTCTCACCAGCCTGGAGGGTGGTCTCCAGTGTTCAAGAGTGATTCTAGAGCTCAACCTCCAGCAACCACTCCCCTCTCCAGAGGCTGCTGGGTGGGGCTAATATCACTTAGAAGCACAAATTTCATTCCTAACACTCTCCAGCTTTAACTTCTTCCCTGCTTTCTCACTGGCCTTACAAGTAGGACCTTTAGACCTGCCATCGTCTTCAGAAATCCACTAGCCTGCCTCCCCGTCCAGTCCACCCAACTCACCTGACTGTAGTTTGCTCTCAGTCCCTGGGACACAAATGGTTTGGCTTCTCTCAGCAATTTTACACAAGTTCTGTTACCAGGGGTAGGGGGGAAAGTCTCTAATAGTGCTCCTGCCTACCTCCATGGGGAGTTCTAAGGCTTTGCTCAAATAAGTTTTTAGGAAACTGACTAAAACATCTGTATTTCCTACAAGTTTTCCTAGAAGATATATCCTTTGAGATTCTGCACACAAAGTTTTCTTGTTTTTTAAAAATTTCTTTAAATGATCTCTTCTAAATGAGCCCTTAAACAACGCAGGATCTGACCACGTATCCTTTTTACTCTCCAATAGAGCTCCACTCTCTGTGTGGCACAAGCCTGGTCACAGTCCCCTACCGCAGTCACTCCTTTCTGATGAGCAGAAGCCCTCATTGCCTCAGGATGGTGCAGTGTGACGAGGCTGGCAAGACAGGAACGTGTCAGAGAACCAGGGAAACGAGAACCTGATTACCTTAAATTCCCGCTGTAAAAATAATGCTCCCTTTTGAGAGTTACTATAGGTTCACTTTTATATTTGATACAAACACATTAAGAAGAAAAAGGGGACAAACTGTTCTTTTGGGAACCAAATGCCTGTGCCTGAAATGAAAATACATTGCCTGAGTTTTCTTCTCAAGTAATTTATTCTTTTATATATGAAGACAGATCCTAAGACGTATATACTGTTTCGTATTATTCAAAAATAGTTGAAACACATCCTATGTATGGGAAAATGAACATTGAAGGTATAATTTATTCATGGAACCTATCATATTTTGTGCGTGTAGAGCATGGCAGTCGGTAGGATGTCAACTAAATCTGACTTGGAGAAGAGGAAGGGTCTGCTCTAGGATCTCATTTGCTTGCCTGGAGATGAAGAGGAGGGGGCTGCTGAAGGCGGTGGCCTGGGCCC
>NW_024420328.1:0-4026 GCF_014898765.1 Herpailurus yagouaroundi
GATCATGATCTGAGCCCAAGTCGGACACTCAACTCACTGAGCCACCCATGTGCCCCCCCCCCCCAACGTAGTTCAGAACCCACAGCAGTCCTGGCAAGGGTGCCATAACTACAATCTCATGTAATTCACCTACTAAACGATTGGACAGGTACTCATTTCATTTTGTTTCTTTTTCAAATTGCCTTTTTTTGTAGTCTCTTTGATTTCAAAAGGTTAATACAAAGAGTTAAGTAGTTTCAGGGTCCAAATATTACCCAGTGTGCATTTTTGCAGGTACACATTTCAATCTCCTTCACGTGGTGCGAAAACTACCCCAGCAACCACCTTCGCTCTAGTACTATCAAACTATTATCACAGTAGGGTCTGTTACTTGATACTCTACTCGCTCTCACTCTCTCACTTTGTCTCTTCCTCACGATCTCGCTCTCTTATTTCCGGTGATTCTTTACTTCTAACCCGTGAATGATTACAATATTACATGGTACTTGTAGATTTCTGACTGACATAATTCACCCTTAGTCCAATAATCGATAGTTTCAACAAACCATTACAAGTTGAAACTTTACACTCTATCACTGGGCTGAAAAGTACATATCTTACTGGCTGACCCAGGAAGGAAACACACCTCTGTCAAACCCATACAAAAAAACAAGGCTGCTAATGTGGAACTAGGTCGCTGAAGAAGCGGCATAAGACCAGCCTTGCCTTCCAGCCCAGCAATTCAGCCTCGTGAATTGCCAGGGGCTCTGGGGATGAGGGCTGAGAGGCAGGGCAGAGGTAGAGGACCCAGGGAGCCCAGGACTGGAGCACAGTCAATATCTGAGAACACACTGCGCCTTCCACCCTCCTGGGTCCTTGTATAAATAGGCCCCAACCCAAACCTCCAACATGCGAACCCCTACCGAGACCCCAGCCCCGCCCTCTCTTCCTCCCCCCTGCACCTGTGGGTGGTGTGTCAGGGAAATTGCAAACCTGAGGAATGGCCTCCAGGCAGTACAGAGGGATTTGGCCTGATAAGGGGAGCGGGTAGCAGGGAGCATGCCCCTTCTGACATGCGGTGGGGTGTGCCAGCCACGCCTGACAGGGCCGGACCAGGCCAGGCCAACTTGCTGGCCCGGGAGGGGCTGAGGGAGCAGTGGCTGGGTGTGTTTGGCCCCAGGAGCCAAGCTCCTTGAGGAGAGAGGGACACAAGCAGGGAGGGGGGAGGAGGGGTGGGCGCCAAAGTAGAGGTGAAGGAGGCCAAAGGGAAAAGGCAAAGGCCTACAACACCCGGTATTCCCAGGCGGTCTACCATCCAGGTGCCTACCAGGCCCGACCCTGCTTAGCTTCCCAGAGAAGACGGGGTCAGGCTCGAGCAGGCTGCTATGGCGAAAGAGGCAACCAGTTGCCACTGGGCGCTTCAAGAGCCTGATCCACGCGTCCCAAGCCAAGCGTGTGCCACGCTTCACGAGGCAGGCGCCTGCCTGATTGCCTGCCTGCCAGCCTGCCTGCCTGCCTGCCTGCCGCCGCCACCTCAGGCGCTGCCGCCGCAGCCACCGCCGCCTATGCCGCCTTCCGCCTCGGACCCCGGGGCGGGTGGCGGAGGCCGCGCCAGTGGACCCTGGCAACGCGCTGTGGCGCAAGCCCCGGTGTTCTCTAACCCCGGGACTCTTGCCGGCTGCTCCTGGCTTGGACCCACGCCCGCCTCCGCTTCCATCCCGCAGCGCACCGCACCGCACCTCGCAGCCCCGCACCGCACCTCGCAGCCCCGCACCACACCACGATGGGCTGCTCAGTGGGAAGAGGGTGGAAGTGAGCGTGGGGCATCAGGCCGCTCGGGCCTTCGGGGCCCGCCCCGCCTGGTTCTCAGAGCCTCCTCCCCAGCCCTAGGGCGGGCGCAGCCAGCCACGGGGCCGTTCCCTCCCGTCTGCCCCACCTGGTGCAAACCCACCCCCGAGCCCCCAGCGCCCCCAGAGACCACCACCAGCCCGAGTACGCTGCCCTAGCTTGGTCTCGTGAAATGCCACGGGCCCTGGGGATGGGGACCCGAGGGAGCGAAGAGGTCCAGGACCCAGGGAGCCCAGGCCTGTGATGGAGTCCGAGTCTGGGGTCTCGCTGCCCCTCCCGCCCGCACGACCGCCCGACCGCCCGCTCCTGGGTTCTTGTATCCACCCACCCAGCCCCCACCCTCCAGCCCCCAGGCGCCAGCTTCTGGTCCCGCCAACACCGCACCCCCCACCCTCCGTGTGGGTGCGGGTTTGTGTGGTGTGTCAGGAAAGGTGCAAAGCTGGGCTGTGGCTTCCAGTCGGTGCAGTGGGATTTGGCCGAGGCGGGGAGCGGGGAGCGTGCCCCTTGTGAAGTGCGGTGGGGTGTGCGGGGGGGGGGGCCCTGGGGGGTGGGGCGGAGCGGAGCCAGGCCCTGCCAGGCCACTTTGCTGGCCCGGGAGGGGCTGAGGGAGCAGTGGCTGGGGTGTGTTTGGCCCCAGGAGCCGTGCTCCCTGGGGAGACACGGACACAGGGAGGGAGGGGGAGCGGCGGGCGCCAAAGGAGAGGTCGAGGCCAAGGCAAAAGGCAAAAGCCTTACAGCACCCGGTATTCCCAGGCGGTCTCCCATCCAAGTTCTAAGCAGGCCCGACCCTGCTTAGCTTCCGAGAGGAGACGGGGTCGGGCGCGTTCAGGCTGCTATGGCCAAAGAGGCCAGGGGCTGCCGCTGTGCGCTTCAAGAGCCAGCTCCACGCGTCCCAAGCCCAGCGTGTGCCGCGCTTCACCCATGCACCTGCTTGCTTGCCTGCCTGCCTGCCTGCCTGCCAGCCCCCCACCTGGCAATTCCCTCCCTTCTGCCCCAACTGGCTCAAACGCCAACCGGAGCCCCAGCGTCCCCAGACAACATCACCAGACAAAGCCCGCTCACCTAGCTGGGTCTTGTGAATTGCCAGGGGCTCAGGGGTGGAGGGCTCCGAGGGAGGGAAGAGGCCCAGCACCCAGGCAGCCCAGGCCTGTGGCGTAGACGGAGTGTGGTGTCTCTGTGTCCCTCCCGCCCCATTTTTGTCCTCGCGTCTACGCACCCCAGCCCCCACCCTCCAACCCAGGCCCGAGCCCCCACGCTCCAGCGCCCATCCCCAGGACCCCGCACCCCGGACCCCCAACTCCGGAAAACGGTCCCGCGTGCACTGTGCACTCCATGCGGGTGTAGGTGGTGTGTCAGGGAAGGTGCAAAGCTGGGGTGTGTTTTCAGGCCCATGCAGTGGGATTTGGCCTGGTGCGGGGAGTGGGCAAAGGGGAGCGGGCCCCTTGTGACGTGGGGTGGGGTGTGTAAGGCAGGCCAGGCCGCTGGGCTGAACTGGGAGGGGCTGAGGGAGCCCTGGCTGGGTTGAGCTTGGCCCCAGGAGCGCCTCTTCCTGGTCAGGAAGGGAGGGGTGGGGGGGTGGGCTGGCGCCAATGAAGAGGTCAAGGAGGTCAAAGGCAAAAGGGAAAAGCCTCCAGTTACACGCATTCCCAGATGGTCTCCCATCCTAGTACTAACCAGGCCCGACCCTGCATAGCTTCCGACCCAAGAGGAGATCCGGCGTGTTCAGGTTAGTTTGTCCCCAAATGCTACCCGCTGCCGCTGTGCGCCGAAAGAGGCTGGTCCTCGCCTCCCAGGCCCAGCGCGTGCCCCCTTCACCATGCACATGCCTGGTGTTTCAGGGAAGTGGCAAGGTTGGCACAGAGCCTGACGCGGGGCGCCAACTCACAGAGCGACAGCGGGTGAGCCACCCAAGTGCCCCGAGGATGCTACTTTTCTGTTTGTTTGGAAAATGAGGATTTTGCCTGGTTTTTGTGCCTGGTTAATGTGTCGTACCCTGATTCTTTCCCTGTTTTCTCTCTGAAATACCTACTGTAGGCCATGGCCCAGAAGGAAGACATGCAGGAGAGTATCACTACCCTTGAGAAGAACTGCCTCAGGGCAAGCACGAAGCCACCTCTCTGCAAGACCTCAGGATAAACTTGAAAACGAGATTGCAAAGAAGGACTCTCTGCATCGACAGGTCGTTGGTTTCGTTGAACT
>NW_024420329.1:0-7126 GCF_014898765.1 Herpailurus yagouaroundi
CCTCCGTTTCCCACCGGAGGGACTTTGGGGGTATGCACTGTGACCAAGCCAGACTCCCTTGGTTGTGGAGGGATACACTAGCTTTACTTTGGCTGGACAGTAATTTACATATTGATCATCCGCCCTTGAGGGGGGCCGAAAGGGCCAAAGTCACAGTCTATTCCTCTGCCTTTTCCAGCAATGCCCATATAAATATGTTCCGGCCATGTGGGTGTCCATTTTAAAGTCTCTAGGTTGTTACAAATCGGCATACATTAGGCTAAATGTAGCAAAATTGTTCCCGTGTATCCTGGTAAAAGCCCTTCATATGTCGTAGTGGTCCATCCCTCATATGGTACAGGCATCCATTCCTCTTCCCTGCAGAAACAATACAAATGTGGAGCATTTGGAGGCTGGCATCAAGGACGTTGCCACCATCTCCCCAGCCTTTGGATCAAAAGAGGGGCAATTTCTTTCTTTAAAAAAAAAATGTTTTTAATGCTTATTTATTTTTGAAGGAGAGAGACAGAAACAGAGAATGAGCAGGGAAGAACAGAGAAAAAGGGAGACACAGAATCCAAAGCAGGCTCCAGGCTCTGAGCTGTCAGCACAGAGTCCGACGTGGGGCTCGAACTCACAAACCGTGAGATCATGACCTAAGCTGAAGTTGTAAGCTTAACCAACTGAGCCACCCAGGCACCCCAAGGGGTGGGGGGCAATTTCAAGGAAGGCTTGAGCAAAACAATGCAACATGGCGTGCTGTCCTGTCCTTTTGGTTAAAATTATAGTTCTTTCCATATTTTGAGGCAGACAAAAGAGGGGAAAAAAAATCTTTGTTTCCTGCCCCCTTTTTTTTTCAATCCAAAGCAGACCACCAATCCAAGATAACTTTGTCTTTTTGAGAGAGAGTAAAAGCAGAATTTTAATCTTATACCAGTGTACTTTTAAAATACATTCATTTTAACCTTAGTCCATCCTGACCACACATAAAATTGCTTTTCAAAGACATCCCTTAACAAACTTTCTATAACTTTTCTTTGCATTCAGATTTTGTCCCAAGCCGTTTCTCTCAAAAAAAAAAAAAAAAGAAAAAGAAAACAAAAAAACCAAAACAAACAAAACAAAAACAAAAACAAAACAGTCTCATTTAGGACAAATATATATATATATATATATATATATATATATATATATATATATATCTTCAACAAAAAAGTAATTCCACTTCTTTTCTTACATCCTTCTTACAACATCTACTTTTCTATACACAGAGTCACTTTTCTTATTTACATCAGTTTTAACTACATTTAGCAGAATTTTAACTCTTAGAAACCTTAGTCTCCAGTGAAAAGTAAGTACTAACCAATTGTGATTTGTCTGTCACATCAGAATTCCTTAGATGGCAAACTTATGAATTAATTAAGCACAAAGCCTGTTTTCCAACAGACCCAACTATCCTTAGTTTCTCTGCAATAAGTCAAAAGCACACACCTATGTTTAGTAAGTAATGCTTCAGCATTCCATCTGATTTGGAAAAGGCCTGAGTGTCCAATGAATTTAATCCAGTTTATCATCCAAGAAAAACTTTAAAGTTTCAGGCTATCAAAGACCCTGAAAGCTATCCTAACAATTACCCATGAAAACTTTGAGACAGACAAAAGTAACCATCATTTTAAGTCACCTTTTTGCTGACAAATTGCCACAGAGATAACACAAGCTTATTTGACCTTCAGTAAACCTAGGTAGAAAAAAGTTTTATATTTAATGCTGATAACTCTAAAGATATGTCTATCTTAATTAAATCAACACACTTAAATTAGTTTAAATACTGAATATGTTCCATCTGTGTCCATTTAAAAGTCAATCAATTTGTTCACCATTGTCCATTTTTATCTGGGGCACCAGTGAGGAAATCTGAAGTAAGCAGGTAAGTCTAAGGGGGTACTCTTTGCTCCTTTACAGAAAGGAGAGGAAGAGGCGCTCATGGTACTGGAGGCACCCAGAAGGTTATAGGAGCCAGGTATGCAGTCCACACCCAAGGTGGTGCAGAAAAACAGGAGGAGGGAGGGGAAGGCATAAGAGGTGAGGTGTGGCCTAGAAGCCTGGAGGCCAATAAAAGACCAGAGGGCAGAGAAAAAGGTCTCTGGGTCCTAAAATCCTAAATCCTGTCATCTCTGACAGACAAGCAGATGCAGATTTTTTTTTTTTTTCCACCAACAAGTGGAAGTGGGAAGTCCACATCTGGCCAGAGAAGATAGGGAAGTTCCCCAAAAGAAAAGGAGTTTTGGCAGCTGCTTGGGAATATTCCTTAAAGTCCCTGTCCCAAGGGACACCAACCGAAGACAGTTGGTTCTAATTATCATCTGCATCTTGTGGGAGCTTGCCATGTGTCGTCTCTCCAATCCCCACTCCCGCCCGCCCCCCACCTGGGCATCAGGGGCAGGAGGAGGGTGGTGAACCCAGAAGTTGTTGAAGTAAGTCCTGCTCTCCACTCCACAAAAGACGTTTGAAATTGAAAGGTTAAAAAAAAGGGGGGGGGTGGGGAGGACCTGGGAGGTGAGCCACGCCACAGTGTCAGATATGGAAGCAAGTAGAGAGCCACCTTCTACTGCAGTTGGGAAACCTGTGAGTAGGACCCCTTGGAAGTCACCCAGATCACTCCTAGGAGGATATACGAGGGATCAGTCCTGGGCTTTTCCACTCATTTCCCAAAGGGAGAGGCTGACCAAGACAGAAAGAGGAGAATTCTACCAGATACCCAAACGGGAAGTCAGGGATCAGGTTTTGCAGATAGCCTTTAGGCGTCCACCAAAGAGTAGCCTTGGTCAGGACCCATCCGTTGCTATTCAGCCTCCCCTGAGTCCCGTGCATCTGGGGGTTCATCTCGGAAGGAAACTGGGGCTCCACCACACCGATGCTCCCAACTACTTTGAGAGATCAGCTTGGAGGAGACCAAAGGAGCCTGTCACCCAAGACTTGGGAATGGCAGCCACACTATTTGCTCTTAACTGGCTGACCAGTGACCATTGTTTGGTTTGAGAGTTTTATTTAGGATAGAAAGAAAAAAAAAAAAAAAAGAAGGAGGGAGCCGTGGCTGCTCTTTACTTAAGGTTAGAAGACGTTGGGTATCCCGGGTGAGCCCCCAAGAAATGTTGTAGGATTCTTTACCTCAATACCCGTGGTTTGTCATCTCTCCGCTTCGAAGAATGAAGAGGTGAACACCAAAGAAAATGAGCAGCAGGCAAACGTTTATTAGAGTATAAGATTAGAAAGTAAGAGGAGTATGAAAGCTTTCTTTGCAGAGAGGGGGGATTTGAAAGTGAATGCCCTGACTATAGGCAAGGGCCTTTGTTTCATAAGGTTCTGTTGCCCACCCATCCTCCATCCCCTCCCCCTTGTTCCTTCTTATGTCCTACCCTTATTGGCTTGATAACTCTTGGTGCTGGGTTGTCCATTCCTGATTGTCTGGATTCCACTGTGTGAGGAGTTAGACTATGGTCATACTGTCCCTCGTATGACATAAGTGTTATGGTTTACTTATTTCAGTTAGGTATTTTGATTGTCAAATTCCTAAGGGGAACCTGAGGGGGAGTAGGTGGTGTCTGTTACATTCTAAGAGGAGCCTTATGCCCGAGGGGTTTGCTGTAGTCAAATGCTCCTAGTGTTGTGTCAAAATATGTGTTTTTCCCCACCCAGGGACCTCAGGTCCTAACCTTTCCCTCTCTGCCTATTTTATCCTATCTTTTCCCTATCATATTAGTTTCAAATTTATTAATTGCCCACGCCCCTCCCCCAACCCTGCTTCCTACTCACCCACCAATCCCACTATATATTCAAAGGAAAACCAGGATAGGGATGACAGTCCCGGTTGGGGCCTCTCTATCTGATGGGAAAGTGGCTGATGCAGGCTGAGCTTTACCTGCCCAGCCTCCCAGGAATCTTGCACAGCCCCCCTGGATGGACTCAAATCAGGAAGCACACATGGAAAACATGGACTACATGTTTCTCTTCAGTTCCAGAAGTATGCGTGACAGAAATTAAACCTGCTTCCATCCCTGTTTTCTTTTTAAATTTTCTTCAGTTTTTTTCCTAGCTTTATTGACATGTAGTTGACATATAATATTGTATACATTAAGTTGTACAATGGGATAATTTGATGCATGCATATATCGTGAAACATTTACAACAATAAGGTTAATTAACACGTTATTCACTTCACATAATTATCCTTTTGTTGCTGTCATGGTGAGAACATTAAAGCTCTACTCTCAGCAACTTTCAGGTATACAACACAGTACTGTTAACTATAGTCATCATGTTGTGCATTAGGTCCCCAGAACTTAGTCATCTTATAACTGAAAGATTTTACCCTTTGACCAGTATCTTTCCATTTCTACCACACACCCCTAACCCCTCGTGAAAATGGTATTAGATCGAATCCATTGAAAAATAGAGGCAAATTGTGCTTCCAGAGAGCCTCTTTTTTTTTTTTTTTTTTTTTTTTTTTTTTTTTTTTTTTTTTTTTTTGGTGTTTTGTCCAGCTCTTTGAGTTTTGCGTCATAGAATAAACACCTAAGCTGTAAATGTGGGTAGTTGGGCCCACCCTCCAGATTTATTGCTCAAATGGCAGAGGAAGAGGATGTGATGGGGACACTTCTTCCCTGTCTGTGTATTCTAATCTTTTAGAACATCCTTGAGATATTCAACCCTCGCCTCCCACAAGTCCACAATTAGCCTTAAATTCATGACTTGTAAAAAGAACGAACAACAGGTATGATATTTGCTAAAACTGGTTCCGAAAAAGCACTGAAAGGAGTGGTTCAATACAATTCTGTGCTGATGAGTGTTTTGTTTTAAATCAGACAACAGCAATAATAGATAAAAACAACATGAAATGATTTATTGAAAAAATGACCATTCAGGCAATATCACACAGCAATGTAAGATAATATTCAATATCAGATCATCTTTGTTTTTGTATTAAAAATAAAAGTAATTTTTGTTAGTCCATCAACTAATTCCCCTGGTGACACAGAATAATAGCTGTGGTCCTGGTCAGATCTTTTAAAAGAATAAATTCAGAGGTGTGTGCATGAGTATGACATGGTGTGTGTGTGTGTGTGTGTGTGTGTGTGTGTGTACAGAAATTACCAACACAGATGATAAAAGGGAATTCAGAAATATATAGATCTTGTAGTTTATCCTCAAACCTTGGGGAAGAGGCGTGTATTTTTCTCAAAAGGGCACAAATCTAACAGTCAAAGTGGATGTTTGGGCTGTGTTGCTTTAAAGGACATCATCTCCTCAAGGGGGAATCCCCTGCAGCCCAGGCCAGGGAGTCCCCGGGGAGGGAGCCAGGCTGTTGTTACTTGGCCTGGGTGGCAGAGGGGACATCAGTGACCAAGGTGTCCTCCTCCTCAGCGGCGCTGTTCTTCTTGGCCACAGCAACCGAAACGGGTGTTTCCGCAGGGCCCTTCCCGGTCTTGCCTTCTCCTCCCACGTTGACCTGGCCCTGGGCACCGGGCACCTGCTGCGGGCGGTGGCGTGGGTTGTTGGGGCGGCGGGATCCGTAGCGTGGTGGGGGCTTCTGCTTCGGCCCTCCGTCGTCACGCCCGCTTTCCTTGTCTTCCGCCTCCAGCTCCTCAGAAATGCCTGCTGAGGGTCTTGGACCAGGAGTGATGCCTCGAGCCCTAGGGCGACTCAGCAGGTAGGTGGGGCCGGGCCCCCGCCGAGGGGCACACTCGGGCCTTGAGGCTGGGGCAGACGCGGGCAGGTGGGCAGGCCGCGGGCCGCTGGTGGGAGCGAGGATCGAAGGGCCGCGAGACAGGGCCCAGGCCCTGCGGAAGGGCGGAAAGCGCTGCAGCCTTTGGTCTTGGGGTCCGCCGGGCAGGCGGCGCCTCTGGCCCTGGGCCTTGGTGAAGCCTTCGCCACTGGCCTCACCTTCGTCGACGTCTTCCTCAGCGCCCCTGGGACCGTGCAGGGGTGGCCCGCGGCGGCGGATGTAGAAGCCCCTGCAGAAGCGGGGGCAGTTGGCAGCGTAGCGACTGCCCTGCACTGGGGCACCCGCTGGCCCGGTCACGTTAGCGGCCTCGGTGCCCCGCTCGCCCTGCACCACATCAAACTCGACCATCTCACCGTCGCGCACGCTGCGTTGGTACTTGTGAGGGTTGTTCCGGGTGATGGCCGTCTGGTGAACGAACACATCTTCTTGGGTATCATGCCTGCTGATGAAACCGTACCCGTTCTTCACGTTAAACCACTTGACGGAGCCTCGCACCCTCTTGGCGATGACCTTTTTGGGCACCTTTCCCTTGGCGCCTCCTGCCGCGGTGGTCTTGGGGATCTCGTCTCCGCCGAGGTTGCCAGCCACTGGGGCCCGGGGAAGATCTCCACCTCCCAAGGAAACCAGGAGTTTCTGCGCGGCTTGAGGGGGTACTGAGGCGGTCACCTCTGTGCGGGTGACCTCTCCCACCTCACTCATGAGGCCGTCCTTGCTCTCCTTTCTCTGAGAACTTGAGGGAAATCTGGTCCTCGGCGATTGGGGGTGGGGTGGGGTGGGGAGGGGCTAGGTCTGGAGGCAGGAGCCTCACTTTGGAAGGGTCGGTCAGTCGGTCGGGGCCAAGGACTCTCTGGCTTCGCTCTGAGACTCTTGGAAAGGCCTACGTCGTCTCCTGGGGCAACAGGACGCGGACCAAACAGTGGCTGCCGCGGGCGGTGACGTCTCAATGGGGGTCACCCGCTTAGGAGAAGGCGCTTGGGCTGGGGGGCGGGGCAGATGTGCTCTGCCTTGTGCTCCAGGTGCCTCTTGGTCCCTCATGGAGAGGGGGCTCATTTGAAGCTCTAGGCAGTGGTCTTCTTGAAGACCCTCTTGCTTGCTTGAGTGGATGTGAAGAGACGACCCACTTTCCATCTCTCTCCCTTGGTTGGAGATATTCCCAGCCTTCTTAAGGGCACTCTCCAAATACTCCCACAAAACCCTGGTCCTCTTCCAACTCCTTGTGTGCTCTATATGTGGGTGAGGCATTTTGTGTAAAGGTGAGACAAAATGGCAACCACATGAAATTAAGACCCAATCAAAGAAGCCCACTGTGGGTTGTTTGTTTTCTTTTCTTTTCTTTTCTTTTCTTTTCTTTTCTTTTCTTTTCTT
>NW_024420329.1:7136-36926 GCF_014898765.1 Herpailurus yagouaroundi
TTTTCTTTTCTTTTCTTTTCTTTTCTTTTCTTTTCTTTTCTTTTCTTTTCTTTTTTCTTTTCTTTTCTTTTCTTTTCTTTTCTTTTCTTTTTCCTGCGGAGAGATAGGGGAAGCCTGCTAGCGCTAGAATGCTAGTACTGAGAGGACACTAAACTAGTGCAGGTTTATCCAGACTAGTGTTAGGGTTGTAGAGTAGTGAAGGTGAGTGGGAACACTTTTGTTAACTAGAATATTCTGAAAACCCTGTTGAGCTCTGTGTTCTTGCCCACATAAAGCAAATGGTCATGTGGAGTAAAATAGAGCTGAGTGAATTTGCCCTTGTATTTTAACTGCAGATCCAAACTTTCCCCCACCCTCAAATGGTTTATGACTCTGTGATCTGTATCCTAAGTTGGAGTTCTGGTTTAATTATACAGGAACCCTAAGAATTCAGCCTAACTGCAGTGCTAATACTGTGGTAAGGTACAACTAGCTGTCTGAAGTATAACCTTTCAGATGTGATGATAGAGCAGGCCAAGATAGTAGATAGCAACTGGTCAGAAAACTGTTTACATTCATTAATAAGAAAAATAAAAATAAGCCAAGTTGGCCTACCACTTTAGAGTTTACAGAAACCTCTCATGTGTTGTGCATTTGACCCCTGCAATAACCCACTCTATAAGGAAGTGGAGCAGTGTTGTTTTTACTTCAATTTGACGGATGAGGGAACCAGGGCCCAGAGATAGCAAGCTGCTTGCTTAAGTTCACATGTTTAGTATGGGGCAAACAGATTTCATTCCAGGTCCAGGTCTTTTTCCACCACACCTCACTGGCCTTTGTGTACAGTTTTGTGACTTCCTTCAACTGATGTCAGAGAACAGGGACCTCTTTCAGAGAGGTCATACAACCCAGCAGAGAACCCAAGAAACACCTCTTGCATGGATGATCTGTCTCCCCTGGGTTGAGGCTTCCAGGCCTGGCCCTCTACAGGGGCAAAAATTGCCTTCATGTCAACTAAGAAGCACCCCCTGTCCCCACATGCAGTAACCTTCTGCCTGAAGCTGACTAGAAAACAAACCCTACTGCAGACTCAGGAGCCGTTTCTTCACCATGCTGGTGTAATATAAAGTGGAAGAAGGGGTCCTCATTTTAATTTTTCTATTTAAAAAACACTTCTTCAGGCATCATCTCTTGTGGTTTTTGCAACAAGCATGAGAGAGCAGCAGGCTACTGTCAGTATCGTCACGTGACCATGAGTAAATCAGGGCACCAGGGCACAAAACATCTACCTGACCTAACCAAGGCCACCCATGTAGTAAGTACAGAACCAGGATAATACCTTTGGGAATTCAGGCCCTCTGGTTCTTAGTCCACTGTGCACTCCATGGCTCCATGAAGCCAGTTCTATGATATTGCCAACATTTCTTCCTTTCATGTCCTGAGAGCTCTTCTTGCTCTTTCCCACATTTGCCATGCTCATTCCCATCTCTGTGCCCATGTTCACTTTTCTCCTCATTCTCCTAGGAATACCTTCTCTCCTCTCCTCTGTTTGTATAAATCCTATCTGCCCTCTGAGCCTCCATTTTGCAATCCTCTCCCACCCCCTTTCCAAATGCACCAGTCCACCTCAATATCGTTCTTGGAAACCTAGTTGCACTTACAGCCCAACGATTAATGGCTACTCTACTTCTTCCCTGATGCATAAGGCTTTATGTCTCACTATTATTCCCAACTAGATTCTAAGCTCACTAAATCTCACTAAAGAGTGAACACTTTAAATTTCTTCTCTGAGTACCATGGTGCCTGGAACAACACTGGCTGCCTAAAGGGCCGCCCGAAATGTGTGCTTGTGGATTAAATTTATACCTTCCCCCTCCCCCCTGCCTCAAGGTGGTTACATCCTTGAATTCCTTACAGTCACTAGCACAGCGCCAGGCACAAAGATGCCAGTGAGATTCACTGGCTCGAGCTGAGTATGCCCTCTTGAATCTCCTGTTGTTGTTATCGTGATATACAGGATAGTGCCTTGGAGCCATCATAGAACTCTATTAAACTTTCCTGGTTTGTAGGTATTTTATGCAAGAATAAAGGTTTTGTAAAAAAAAACAAATTAATATGGTATGAATTAATTAATTCAACTTTAAGGTTTAATTTGTTGAGACCATTGTATTATTTTCATTGAAATCATCAGGTTCTATTTTTTTTAATTTTATTTTTTATTTTTTAAAATTTACATCCAAATTAGTTAGCATATAGTGAAACAATGATTTCAGGAGTAGATTCCTTGATGCCCCTTGCCCATTTAGCCCATCCCCCCTCCCACAACCCCTCCAGAAACCCTCAGTTTGTTCTCCATATTTATGAGTCTCTTCTGTTTTGTCCCCTCCCTGTTTTTATATTATTCTTGTTTCCCTTCCCTTATGTTCACCCGTTTTGTCTCTTAAAGTCCTCATATGAGTGAAGTCATGTGATTTTTGTCTTTCTCTGACTGACTAATTTCACTTAGCATAATACCCTCCAGTTCCATCCACGTAGTTGCAAATGACAAGATTTCATTGTTTTTGATTGCCGAGTAATACTCCAATATATATGTGTGTGTGTGTGTGTGTGTGTGTGTGTGTGTGTGTATCTATATATCTATATATACATATATATCGATATATATCTATATATCGATATATATCTATATATCTATATATCTATATCTATCTATCTATCTATCTATCTATCCATATATCACGCCATCTTTATCCATTCATCCATTGGTGGACATTTGGGCTCTTTCCATACTTTGGCTATTGTTGATAATGCTGCTAGAAACATGGGGGTGCATGTGTCCCTTCGAAACAGCACACCTGTATCCCGTGGATAAAAGCCTAGTAGTGCAATTGCTGGGTCATAGGGTAGTTCTATTTTTAGTTTTTTGAGGAACTGCCATACTGTTCTCCAGAGTGGCTGCACCAACTTGAATTCTCAAGGTTCTGTCTATTTATTCTGCACCTCTCTCCACCCATCCTGTGAAGCATATAATTTAATTCTTATTATTAAAAAGCTGTCAATGAAATAGAGGGTAATTCAGGCTTAAGGTATACCATCTGATTCATTAACATTTAAGAGGCTTATCATCTAAAAATACAATCTTTTAAAAAAATAAAAATAAAAAAACTTTGTTTGCTGTTTCAGCCACAAAATGGTGCTGAACCTGAGACAGCAGAGTCCATCCAGGCCCATTGTAAAAGGTGATAACATTATCTACTGTGAAGAATAAATAAGGTATCAGCCTAAGGAGCGGAGGCTTAATAATAATGCCCCAGCCATTACTGGACTGACTCACTGGCACTTCCTGTTCAAAAGGTAAATGGGCTAAATGGAAAAGAGAACCCTATCCATCTTACTCCTTCCAGAACCACACCATCAACTCCACTGTCTCTTGAGTGCTGCTATCTGTCCAAGGCAACATAAAGGTAATATAATACATCCAGAAATAATAAAAAGTAATCTAGAGTATGGCACTGAGAATGCCCACCCTTGCCCCACATCCTGCAGATGGTACATCACAGAAACCAAAGTGACTCCAGAGATACTATGGATGTCAATAAGTGGTTTAAAATATGGGCAGTGTCGCAATTTTCAGTGCACTCTCAGCTGAGGTTTTGGGAACTAAAATCATTAGAAAGAGCCAGGAATCTTAAGTCAGAAGATCTGGGTTTGATTCCTGGGATGGCCAAATATTGACTGTTTAGCCTTGAGAAAATCACCTCACTTCTCTGAAATGCAGTCTTCTGGCATGTAAGAAGGAAATATAAATGCCTAAAATGTGAAAAAAAAATATGTGTAAACCAACAGCTGTGCACATTTTGCCATGTGTTAAAAATAAAGGAAGAGAGAGTGAAAGAAGGACAGAAATGATAAAGCATAATGGTTAATTTTATGTGGCCCAGTTTGGCTGGGTCATGGTGCCCAGATATGTGGTCAAACATTATTATGGATGATTCTGTGAGAGTGTTTTTTTGGATGAGAATAAGTTTTAAATCCGTGAATTTTGAGCAAAGCAAATTGCCCTGTATAATGTGGGTGGGCCTCATCCAATCAGGTGAAGTCCTGAACAGAGCAAAAGACTGACCTCTCCTGAGCAAGAGGCAATTCTGCAGCAGATGGCCTTTAGACTTGAGCTGCAACATTGGTTCTTATGTGGGTCTCTAGTTTGTCAGCCAATCCTGCAAGCTATGGATTTACCAGTCTCCGTAATCACGAGCCAGTTCCTTGAAATAAATTTCTCTGTCTCTCTGTCTCTGTTTCTCTCTGTATCTCTGTCTGTCTGTCTGTCTGTCTCTACACACACACACACACACACACACACACACACACACACACTGCATCCTATTGGTTCTTTTTCTCTGCAGAACCCTGACTCATGCAGATTTTGATACCAGAACTGGCTCTAAAGAACAGAATCTCTCTCTCTCTCTCTCTCTTTCTCTTTTTCTAAAGAACAGAATGTTAAGGATGAGTTTTCTGAATTGGCTGTGGGGTTCTGGAGTTGGTTCTCTAATTTGATTATATTTAAAGGCACTAATAACTCTATTTCCAATAGTAAAGACCACACTCATAGTCTATGGCCTGATGCGGCAATAGAGATACACAAAATATCACTATTGCATACTCCTAATCAAATACTCATACAAGGCAGGGATCTGAGAGGGCATGTACATGATACGTTAAAATATTTTTTGTGAAACTAAGGAGTACAATGGGAATTGTTGGTTGTTCCTAATGTCACTGGACAAAGTGGGAAAAAGAAAAGAATGAGCTCAGAGATTCAAATTCCTCACTCAAACACTTCATAAATGACCTGAAAGCTTCTATGTCTGGCCTGAAAGTTTCTATATCTACCCTGAAAGAGACCCCTTATCTCCTGGAGCCACAGGGCTGAGATGAGAGTCTCATCCAATGGCTGAATTACAATGGAACTTGAATTCCAAACCTCACTGCACATCCACCATTAAAGTGTAGGCATCAATTGGGAAGCAATGGGATCCTAAAGATGGGATTGGGAACATGGGGGAAGACCAGTAATGAAACTGGGAACATTGAGTCCTTAACATCATGAGTCATCGTTACTAGTAGGAGCCGCCTCTCCATCCCCAGTGAGGAGAGATTAGCCCTGCATTGCCTGAAGAAAGTATAATGGAAAACATAATGCCTGAGGACGTTTCCTTGAAAGACACTGATGATGCCCCTGAGGACCCTCCCACCGACCACCTCTCTCTGCTTCTACATCTATAACAAGACTCAAGTCCCAACAGGCCCCTAAAGGTGAGGTAAAACGTGTAGCCCATGAGAAGGTGTACTGCACTCCAAAAGAGCTACTAGATTTTTTCTAATTCATACAGACAGAAATAGGGAGACATGTGTGGGAATGGATATTAAGGATGTGGGGTAATGGTGTAAGGAACATATCCTTGGATTAGGGTGAATTTATTGACATGGGCCCACTAACCAAAGATGCTTCATTTAATGTTGCAGCACAGAAAGTTAGAAAGGGCTCTGAAACTTTGGTTGGTTAACACGTGATCCAAAGTGTAGTCTGCAGTAAGTGAGCTAGAAATGCAAGCCCTGCCCTTGGTTTACTGTAGAAGAAAGGATTTAAAGTCTTAGGGATGTTTGAATGTTGGAGTAGATTTGTCATTTAAGACCTACTCACCTACCCTGGGAGGGTCTGCAGGGCACACCCTTCACCACGACTGTGAGAAATGCATTTTTGAGGGGAGCCCCAGCATCCTTGAAGAACTCCACCCTTGAAGAACACACCTTCTCGTGGGTTACACTTTTTACCTCACCTTTAGGGGCCTGCTGGGACATCACTCTTATCTGTAGACCAGAACTTACAGTGAGAATCGCTGCTACTGAGTAGAGGAACCTAAAGGCAATGGGAGTAATTGTATTCCTGGGTGGCAAGGGCCAAGTGGCATCACTCAACCTCCAAAGGTAAGGTGGACATGATTACCATAATGGACAGCATAGTCAAAGCAGGAATTAGAATAGTCTGGCTTCCAGGGGCCTATAGCATTGGCTAGTTGATCATGATGTTCCTAGAAGAGAAACATTTAGGAAGCCTACTAAATACTTACTTTGATCTGTATAGCCACAAAAATTCTAGGTCAAATGAACAAAAGTCTAACTTGGAAATAAAAATAGTCACATCCCCTCAACTAATTCCCAGACTTGAGCCAGTTTATAGACACAGAACCTCTTGAATATAGGGGAGGTCAGGTCCTCTTAAGAAAGGACTTTTGAAGACCCAGTTACAGCACCAGCTAGGTGGCGATACCTTGCAGGGCTGGGGCAAGGCTCTCCAGGAGGCTGTATATGCTCTGATTCACCATCCAACGTATGGTGCTATTTCTGCCATAGCCAGGGTTCACAGGTCCAAGAATCAAAGGGTGTAAATGGGAGTTGGACCACTCATTGTCACACCCTAGTGATCCACTAGCACAAAGTTGGCTTCCTGTCCCCATGACCTTATGCTCCACTGGCCTGGATAGAGGTCTTTGTTCCAAAGGGAGGAACACCTCCACCAAGAGACACAATAATGATTGCACTGAATTGGAAAATAAGACTGCCACCCAGCCACTTTAGGCTCTTCACGCCCCTCAATCAGCAGGCAAAGAAGGGAATTAGTGTGCTGACTCAAGTTATTGATCCTGACCACCAAGTGGAAATTGGACTGTCACTCCACAAGAGAGGCATGGAAGAGTATGTCTAGAATACAGGAGGCCCCTTAAGGCCTCCCTTAGTAAGAACATGCCCTGTAATTAAGCTCATTGGAAAACTACAACAACCAAATTCAGGAAGGACTACTAATGGTCCAGGTCCTTCAGGAATGAAGGCCTGGGATACCCTACCAGATAAAGAACCATGGCCAGCTGAGGTGCTTGCTGAGGACAAAGGAAATGTGGAATGAGTAGTAAAAGAAGGTAGTTATGAATACCAGCTATGGCCACGTGACTAGTTACAGAAAGGGAAACATTAATTGTTATGAGTATTTCTTCCTTGTTTTGTTAGAAATATGTTCCTGCATTTATACCTGTCTAATAACTTTTTCTTCCGTTATCCTCTTATCTTATGACATAAGATACATTGAACTGATAAATAATTTAAGCATTGTCAAATTTGCATCATAGTAGTTAAGTTAGAGGATATCAGAGAGAGAGTAAACATCTCTTAATGACTTTGCATCCTCTTGTGGTGAAAGGGATAGTGTGTTTTTGTTTGTACGCAGGATAATTGTATCATGATAGGTAGAAGTGTGACCTTGTTACTGTCTTTATTTGAAGATTAAGTACAGTTTAAGGGGATGCATATGGGTACCAAGATGACCAGAGGTGGACTTGTGATGGTTAATTTTATGTGTCAACTTGGTTGGGCCACTGTGTCCACATATGTGGTCAAACTTTGTTCTGGATGTTTCTATGAAGGTATTCTGAATGAGATTTAACATTTAAATAGGTGGACTTTGAGTGAATCATATTGTCCCCCTTAATACATATGGGTATCATGTAATTAGCTGAAGGCCTGAACAGACCTCCCCCTGATCAGGAGGGATTCTGCAGCATCAGCTCTCCCTTGGTCTCCAGCCTGACAGCCCACCCTACAGGTTTTGGACTTGCCAGCCTTCTGTTTTAACATGTACCCAGGATTAGCTTTAATCAGGTATGGTAAAATGACAGAAAGGGAGAGAACTGCCTTTGAAAGAAGAGTTTATTACTCCTAGTCCCTCAGAGGATGGAAGGCATGGCACACCACACAGGGCCACATGAGGTCACTCACAGAGAGAAGCAGAGAGGAACTTGGACAGTGGCCTTTATTACGGTGTTTACATATATTTTCTTAAATGTCTCACAAATATAGAAGCATATATAAAACTAATTTATTTTCTCATTTGTACATTAATATGGCAGAATGTGTGATCACTGCCCTCCTTAAGGACTAGGATCTTGCCAGCAACCTGGAGGCACTCCATGTAATCCTATTTATTGCCTTTTCCTTACACACACACACACACACACACACACACACACACACACACAATTTCGATGTGACATTTCCATGTGATGAATTTCCTGCTCCTTCTCCTTTATAATCCCTGGCTCCTGCCTCTCCTCACTCTTTCCAGTTCCCAGGCAGCCACTGATCTGCTTTTTGTGAATATACATTAGTTTGCATTTTCTGGAATTTTAAATAAATTGAATAATAATGTATATACTCATTTTTTTTTTCTGGCTTCTTACACTCACCATGTTGAAATCCATTGGTGCTGTAGTGTGTATCAATAGTTAATTTCCTTTTATTGCTAGGAGCATTCCATTATATGGAAATACCACTTTTCTTTTTTTTTTTTTTAATTTCCATCAATTCATGTGTTGATGGACATTAGGAACGTTTCATTGTTTTTTTTTTTTTTTCCAAATAAAGCTGTTCTGGACACTCATATACATATGCTTTCCTTTCACATGGGCAATTTCTTAGGTCTAGAATGACCAGATCATATGACAAGTGTATGTGTAATATTTTAAGAAACTGCCTGTCTGAATGTTTGTGTTCCCCCGATATTCACATGTTGAAATCCTAATGCCCAAGGTGGTGGTATTTGGGGGGGGGGGGGAACTTTTAGGTGGTAACTCGGTCATGATGGTAGAGCCCTCAAAAATGGCACTAATGTCCTTGTCAAAGAGGCTCCAGAGAACTAGCTCACCCCTTTCACCAAGTGAGAATACAGTGAGAAGGCACCCGGCACAAACCAGGAAGAAGGCTCTTGCCAAAAGGTGACCATGCTGGCTCCTTGATGTTGGACAGCCTAGCCTTCAGAACTGTAACAACTGCATTCCTGTTGCCTATAAGCCACTCAGTCTGTGGTATTTTGTTGCGGCAGCTTAAATTGATTAAGACACTGCCAAACACGTTTTCCAATGTAGTTGTAACATTTTACATTTTATGCCAGTGGTGTTTTCAAGTTCTACATCCCTACCGGCACTTGATAAAATCAGCACATTTAACTATAGCCATTCTAATTGGTGTGTACTGGTATATCGTGTGTGTGTGTGTGTGTGTGTGTGTGTGTGCATAGGTTTTTAAGTTTTAGTTTTATAAATTATCACACTGTAAAATTTGTTTTATTTTCCCTTTGGCTTATGAATTTTAACAAATGTATAGATTAGTGTAACCATCACCACAACGAGGATACACAACTGTTCCATCACCACCACCTTGGGCCCAACCCCCAGCAACCACTGATGTATTCTCCATTAGTATAATTTTGTCACTTTGAGAATGATATACGTGTGTGTGTGTGTGTATGTGTGTGTGTGTGTGTGGTTTTAGTCATCCAACTAGGTGTGGGTTGGCTAATTTTGTTTGCATGTTCTTAATAGTTAATGATGTCGAACACTGTTCATGTGCTTATGTGCCATCCTTATATCACCTTGGTTGAAATTACCGTGTCTGTTGCTCGCTTTACAGCAGACTAGGTTGTTTGTTTACTTATTGAGGAGGTTTGAGATTCCCTTACATATTCTGTATACAAATCCTGTTGCAGATATTTGGTTTGCAAATATTTTCTTCTAGGCTGAAGGTTATTCTTTCTTGCTTTAATAGTGTCTTAAGTAGAACAAAAGTTTTCAATCTCAAAGTTGCCCAATTTCTCAACGATTTCATTTACACATCATTATTTTGATACCACATCTAGGAAGTCCTTGCCTAATTCTAATTTATTATGGTTTATTCTGTTTTATTCTAAAAGTTTCATAGTTTTACGTTTATAACTTTGAGTTCATTTCTGCATGTCAGATTCATGTGAGGTTCATTTTTTGCATAAAATTGGGCGTTTCTAGGGTATAGAAGTAAGTTTGATTTTGGTGTGTTGACCTTGTATCCTGCCACCTTGTTAAACTGCCTTATCGGTTTTAGAAGTTCTTTTGCAGATTCTTTTTTATTCTCTATGTAGACCATCATATTGACTGTGAGTAAGAATCATTTTACATCTTCCTTTCCAAACTGTATGCATTTTTATTTCCTTGTCTTGCCTTATTCCATTGACTCAGACTTTCAGTGCAATGTTAAGAACTTCTTTACCTTGCCTCTGATCTCAGGGAAAATGCATTCCGTAATTCAGTAATTTAACATTAAGTATAATGTTAGCTGCATGTTTTTTTTTGTAAATGTGTTTTGTGTGTTCGAGGAAGTATACTTCAATTCCTACTTTGATGAGAATTTTAATCATGAATGCATGTTGCACTTTGTCAAATGCTTTTCCCACATCTATTGTGATAATCATGTGTTTTTGCTTCTTTAATTTGTTAATATGATGGATTACACTGATTAATTTCCAAACATTGAAACAGCCTATATTTCTCTTGGTCACAGTGTATCATTATTTATAATATTGTGCTGGATATGATCTCCTAACATTCTTTTGACAATTTTTTACATCTATGTTCTAAAGGTGTTGGGGTATTGGACTATAGATCACGTTTTTGGTAATGTCTTTATCTGGTTTTAGTACCCGGGTAACTTCAGCCTCTCAAAATAAGTTGTGGAGTTTTGAAGCATTCCTTCCCCTTCAATTTTTTGCACGTTTGTATATGGTAGGTATTATTTCTTTAACTGTTTGGACGTTTCTCCCAATGAAATCATGAGTACCAAGAGATTTCCTTTTCAGAATGTATTTGACTACAAGTTCAATTTATTTCACAGTTATAGGGATATTCGTGTTATCTATTTGATCTTGGGGGCACTTTAGTAGTTTTTGTTCTTTGAGGAATTAGTGCATCTTTACCTAAATTGTCCAGTTTCCAACATCGAGTTGTTTGCAATATCCTGTTTTAATGTTTCCAAGTCTGTAGCAACATCTCCTTTTTCATTCTTTATATTGATATTTATATCTTCACACCTTTTATGTTGGTCATTCTTGTGAGAGGTTACCAATTTACTAATATTTTCCAAGTCAAGTATAAGTTTTTGTTTGTTGTTTCATAGATTTTCTCTATTGGTTTTCTGTCTCAGTCACATTGATTTTGGCTTCTGTCTTATTTTCTTCTTTCTGCTTGATTTGATTTCACTTTGCTCCTCTTTTTATCCTTTCCCAGGAGTGAATCTTAGGTTACTAACTTGAGTCCTTTATTCTTTTCTAACTTAAGCATTTAAATCTACAATTTTCTCTGTAAACACTGCCTTAGCTGCATCCCACAAACTTTGATATTTTGTATTTTAATTATTGTTCAGTTTAAACTAGTTTCTAATTTCAATTGAGACTGCCTTTTTGACCCACAGGTCACTTAGAGGTGTGCTGTTTAATTCCAAGTGTTACTAGATTTTTCTGTGTATTAATTTCTACTTTAATTTCAACGTAGTCTGAGAGCATACTTTTTTTTTTTTTGAATTCCCATTGTTTTAAGTCTAGTAAGGTTTGTTTCATGAACCAAGATATGATTTAATTTGGTGAATGTTCCATATGCTCTTAAATATAATTTGTATTCTCCTTTCTATGGATGAGATATTCTATAAATGTCAATATGTTTCATGTGATTGACGGCCTTGCTCAGTTCTACCTCATTGCTGATTTTCTTTCCATTGTTCTATGACTGGGAGAGGACTGTTGAAATCTCCAACGATAACTGTGGATTTTATTAGTTCTCCTTGTAACCTCATTAGTTTTTTGTTTGTTTCTTTGTTTCTTGTATGCTGAAACTCTGTTAGATGCAGAAATGTCCAGGAGTTTTATGTCTTCTTGATGAATTTGACCTGAGGTCTGTTTTGTCTGAGATTAATATAGCTGCTCCAGGTTCATTTTGACGTTTATTTATTTATTTTGAGAGAGAGAGAGAGAGAGAGAGAGAGTGAAGGGGCAGAGAAAGAAAGAGGGAGAGAGAGAATCCCAAGCAGGCTCTGCACTGTCAGCACAGAACCCGATTTGGGGCTTGATCTCAAGAACCATGAGATCATGACCTGAGCAGAAATCAAGACTCAGACGCTTAACTGACTGAGCCACCCAGGCACCCCCAGGTTCTTTTTGATTACCGTTAGTATATTATATGTAATATATATAATATAATTTTACATTTACATTTATTTTTTTTAATTTTTTTAACGTTTATTTATTTTTGAGACAGAGAGAGACAGAGGATGAACAGGGGAGGGGCAGAGAGAGAGGGAGACACAGAATCTGAAACAGGCTCCAGGCTCTGAGCGGTCAGCACAGAGCCCGACACGGGGCTCGAACTCAGGGACCGTGAGATCATGACCTGAGCCGAAGTCGGACGCTTAACCGACCAAGCCACCCAGGCGCCCCAAAATTTAAACTGTGTCTTCATATTTACACCATGTTTATTTTAGTCGGCACATCGTTTGATCATTCCCTATCCTTCCAATCTTTGCTTTGTTACCATTTCCCTCTTTTTTAAACTTATTTTGGAATAATTGAACATTTTTTTAATGATTTCAAATTTCTCTCTTCTTGGCATACTAGCTAAAACTATTTTAGTGGTTCCTTCAGGGTTTATAATACACAGTCTTGCTTTATCATGGTCTCCCTTCAAGGGGCATCATACCACTTCACAAGTACTGTTAAAAATTCATAGTAGTAAGCTTCCATTTCTCCCCATGTGCTCTTTATGTTATGTTGCCATATATATTACTGCCACATATTTTATAAACTCCACAGCACATTGTTATAATTTTGCTTAAAGAGGCAGTTATGCTTTATTTTAACTGTGGCAAATATATATATATATATATATATAATGTAAAATTTACCATATTAACCACTTTTAAATGTAAAGTTCAGTGGGATTAAGTACACTCACATTGTTGTGCGACCATCACTACTATCCACCTCCAGAACTTTTTATGATCCCATACTGAAACTCGGTACCCATTAAAAGGCAAATCTCCATTCTCCCCTACCCCCAATCCCTGGTAACCACTGTACTACTTTCTGTCTCTCTATATTTGACTATAGTATGTACTTCATGTAAGTGGAATCATACAGCATTTGTCCTTTTGTAGCTGGTATATGTCAATTAGCATAATGTCTTCAAGGTTCATCCACATTGCAGCATGTATCAGAATTTTATTCCTTTGTAAGGCAGAATAGCACTCCATTGTATGTTACATACTACAGTTTTTAAATTGTGGTACAAACATTTAACATTTTGTCTACCCTCATAACACATTTTTAAGTGCATGATGCAGTATTATTAACCATAGGCACGATGTCATGCAGAAGATTTCTGGGGCCTACTAATCTTGTACAACTGTTGACGTTATACCCATTGGACACCAATCCACCTCTCGTCTTCCTTCCAGCTCTTGCCAACCACCATTTTTATCTCTGTTTCTCTAAAGCTATTTTAGGTAGCTCATACAAGTGGAATCATGCAGTATGTGTCCTTCTGTGACTGGCTTATTTCACTCAGCATAATGTCCTCCAGGCACATCCCTGTTGTCATATATGACAGGATTTCCTCCTGTTTTTAAGGCTGAATAGTATTCCGTTGTGTGTATATATCAAATTTTCTTTATGAAGGTATCTGTTGATAAACATGTAGTTTGTTTTCATATCTTGAGTATTGTGAATAATGCTGCAATGATTTATGGGAGTGCAGATATCTTTTTGACATTCTGATTCAGAAGTGGGACTGCAGAATCATATGTTAGTTATATATTTAATTTTTTGAAAAACCTACATATTATTTTCCATAGCAGCTGCAGTATTTTGTATTCCCACGAATAGTGTACAAGGGTTCAAATTGCTTCATAACCTCACCAACAAATCTTATCATTTTTTTTTTAATAACAACCATCCTAACAGGTATTAGGTGACATCTCATTATGGTTTTGATTTGTATTTCTCCGGTGATTAGTGATTCCAAGCATCCTTTCATATACTGTTTGACCATTTGTACATATTCTTGGAGAAGTGCCTAGTCAGATCCTTAGCCCATTTTTTCATTGGGTTATTTGTGGTGTTTGTTTGATTGGTAGGAGTTTCCAATACATTTTGGATATTCACCCCCTTTTGGCTATATGGTTTCCACATATTTTCTCCCATTCCATGGGTTGCCTTTTCACATTGTTCATTGTTTTCTTTGACATGCAGATATTTTCTGGTTTGATGTATTCCCACGTGTCTATTTTTACTTTTGTCGTTGTGCTTTGGTGTCATGTCCAAGGAATCGTTGCCTAGACCAATGTCATGGAGCTTTTTCCCTAAGTGTTCTTCTAGATTTACAGATTCAGGTCTTACATTTAAATCTTTAATTCATTTTGAGTAGATTTTTTGGTATGGTGAAATATAAGGGTCTATTTTTATTCTTTTGGATGTGGATATCCATTTTTCTCCAGCACCATTTGTTGGAGAGACCATCCTTTCCCCATTGTGTATTATTGGAACCCTTGTCAAAAGTCAGTTGGCCGTTTCTGGGATTTCTATTCTGTTCCATTGGTCTATATGTCTGTTTTTATGCCAATACCATGCTGTTTTAATTAAGCTTGTTTTGTAATGTATTTTGAATTCAAGAAGTGCAGTGACTCCATGCATGTTATCCTTTCTCAAGTTGTTTTGGCTATTTGGGGTTCGGTATTTAGTGGTTCCATATAAATGTTAGGATTGTGTTTTGGTTATTCCTGTGAACAATGTCATTGGTATTTTGCTGGGACCGCTTTGAATCTGTAGATCATTTTGTGTAGTACAGACGTTTTAAAAATATTACGTTTCTAATTTATGAACATGGGATATCTTTCCACTTACTTGTGTCTTCTTTAAATTGTTTCATCAGTATTTTGTAGTTTTCAGTGTATGTCTTTCACCACCTTAGTTAACTTTATTCCTAAACATTTTATTCCTTAATTTTCTATTGGAAGTGGTGGTGTTTTCTTAATTTAATCTTCAGACAGTTTCCTGCTAGTGTATAGAGACCAACTGATTTTCCTATCTTGATTTTGTTACCTGGTACTTTACCAAGCTCATTAATCAGTTCTAACAGCGTTTTTTGGATTCCCTGGGGGTTTTTCTACATATAAGATCATGTCATCTGAAAACAGGTAATTTTACTTCTGTCTTTGTGACTTTCTTTTCTGTTTTCTTGCATAAATACTGTGACTAGGTGATATCCCATTGTGGTTTTGATTTGCATTTTTCTGATGATTCATGATATGGAGCATCTTTTCATGTGTCTGTTGGCGATCTGTATGTCCTTAGGAAAAAAAAATCTATTCAGGTCCGCTGTCCCTTTTCAATCAGACTGTTTGCTGTTGATGTTTGCTGTTCAGCTGTATAAGTTTTTATACACTTTGGATATTAACCCCTTATTGGATAAATAATTTTCAAATAGATTCTCCCATTCAGTAGGTTTCTTTTCGTTTTGTTGATGGCTCCCTTTGATGTGCAAAAGCTTTTAATTTTGCTGTAGTCCCAATATTTTTTTAATTATTAATTTTATTTATTTATTTGTTTATTTATTTATTTATTTTTAAATTTACATCCAAATTAGTTGGCATATAGTGCAACAATGATTTCAGGAGTAGATTCCTTAGTGCCCTTACCCATTTAGCCCATCCCCCCTCCCACAACCCCTTCTGTAACCCTCAGTTTGTTCTCCATATTTATGAGTCTCTTCTGTTTTGTCCCCCTCCCTGTTTTTATGTTATTCTTGTTTCCCTTCCCTTATGTTCATCTCTTGTGTCTCTTAAACTCCTCATATGAGTGAATTCATATGATATTTCTCTTTCTCTGACTGACTAATTTCACTTAGCATAATACCTTCCAGTTCCATCCACAAAGTTGCAAATGGCAAGATTTCGTTGTTTTTGCTTGCCGGGTAATACTCCATTCTTCCTTATCCATTCATCCATCGATGGGCATTTGGGCTCTTTCCATACTTTGGCTATTGTTGATAGTGCTGCTAGAAACATGGGGGTGCATGTGTGCCTTCGAAACAGCACTCCTGTATCCCTTGGATAAATGCCTACTAGTGCAATTGCTGGGTCGTAGGGTAGTTCTATTTTTAGTTTTTTGGGGAACTGTTTTCCAGAGTGGATGCACCAGCTTTCATTCCCACCAACAACGCAAAAGAGATCCTCTTTCTCTGCATCCTCGCCAACATCTGTTGTTGCCTGAGTTGTTAATGTTAGCCATTCTGACAGGTGTAGGTGATATCTCATGGTGGTTTTGATTTGTATTTCCCTGGTGATGAGTGAAGTTGAGCATTTTTTCACGTGTCGGTTGGCCATCTGGATGTCTTCTTTGGAAAAGTGTCTGTTCATGTCTTTTGCCCATTTCTTTGTTTTTTGGGTGTTGGGTTTGATAAGTTCTTTATAGATTTTGGATACTAACGCTTTATCTGATATGTCGTGTACAAATATCTTCTCCCATTCTGTCAGTTGCCTTTTAGTTTTACTGATTGTTTCCTTTGCTGTGCAGAAGCTTTTTATTTTGATGAAGTCCCAGTAGTTCATTTTTGCTTTTGTTTCCCTTGCCTCCAGAGACGTGTTGAGTGAGAAGTTGCTCCAGCCAAGATCAAAGAGGTTTTTGCCTGCTTTCTCCTCTAGGATTTTGATGGCTTCCTGTCTTCCATTGAGGTCTTTCATCCATTTCGAGTTTATTTTTGTGTATGGTGTAAGAAAGTGGTCCAGGCTCATTCTTCTGCATGTCCCTGTCTAGTTTTCCCAGCACCACTTGCTGAAGAGACTGTCTTTATTCCATTGGATATTTTTTTCCTGCTTTGTCAAAGATTAGTTGGCCATACGTTTGTGGGTCCATTTCTGGTTTATCTATTCTGTTCCATTGACCTGAGTGTCTGTTCCTGTGCCAGTACCATACTGTCCTGATGATTACAGCTTTGTAGTATAGCTTGAAGTCCGGGATTGTGATGCCTCCTGCTTTGGTTTTCTTTTTCAAGATTGCTTTGGCTATTCGGGGTCTTTTCTGGTTCCATACAAATTTTAGGATTATTTGTTCTAGCTCTGTGAAGAATGCTGGTGTTACTTTGATAGGGATTGCATTGAATGTGCAGATTGCTTTGGGTAGTATCAACATTTTAACAATATTTGTTCTTCCTATCCAGGAGCATGGAATCTTTTTCCATTTTTTTTGGTGTCTTCTTCAATTTCGCTCATAAGCTCTCTATAGTTTCCAGCATATAGATTTTTCACCTCTGTGGTTACATTTATTCCCAGGTATTTTATAGTTTTTGTTGCAATTGTAAATGGGATCGATTCCTTGATTTCTCTTTCTGTTGCTTCATTGTTGGTGTGCAGGAATGCAACCAATTTCTGTGCATTGATATTGTATCCTGCAACTTTGCTGAAGTCATGAATCAGTTCTAGCAGTTTTTCGGTGGAATCTTTTGGGTTTTCCATATAGAGTATCATGTCATCTGCGAAGAGTGAAAGTTTGACATCCTCCTGGCCGATTTGGATGCCTTTTATTTCTTTGTGTTGTCTGGTTGCAGAGGCTAAGACTTCCAATACTATGTTGAATAACAGTGGCGAGAGTGGACATCCCTGTCTTGTTCCTGACCTTAGTGGGAAAGCTGTCAGTTTTTCCCCACTGAAGATGATATTAGCGTTGGGTTGTTCATATATGGCTTTTATGATCTCGAGGTATGATCCTTCTGTCCCTACTTTCTTGAGGGTTTTTATCAAGAACGGATGCTGTATTTTGTCAAATGCTTTATCTGCATCTATTGAGAAGATCATATAGTTCTTGTACTTTCTTTGATTGATGTGTTAATTGTTTTGCATACATTGAACCAGCCCTGCATCCCAGGTATAAATCCCACTTGGTCGTGGTGAATATATTTTTTAATGTATTATTGGAGCCGGTTGGCTAATATCTTGTTGAGGATTTTTGCATCCATGTTCATCAGGGAAACTGGTCTCCTAGTTTCTCCTTTTTATTGGGGTCTCTCTGGTTTTGAAATCAAGGTAATGCTGGCTTCATAGAAAGAGTTTGGAAGTTCTCCTTCAGTTTCTATTTTTTTGGAACAGCTAAAAGAGAATAGGTGTTAACTCTTGCTTAAATGTTTGGTAGATTTCCCCTGGAAAGCCACCTGGCCCTGGACTCTTGTTTGTTTGTTTTTTTTTTTTTTTTTTTGGAGATTTTTAATTACTAATTCGATTTCCTTACTGGTTATGGGTCTGTTCAAATTTTCTATTTCTTCCTGTTTCAGTTTTGGTAGTGTACGTGTAGTTACCATTTCAAAGACTACCATATGACATTTATGGACCCTGGGTTATTTTCCCTTCATGAGTCCCTTCTTTATTTTTTTTCTTTATTAACAGCCTTAATGAAATATTCCCATGTCCTATAATTCACCCATTTAAAGTAAACATTTTCAATAATTTTTGGTGTATACACATTGTTGTGAAACCATCCTTACAATTCAAAACTATTTTGTTTAACTCAAAAAGTAACTCCATACCTGTTAGTAGTCACGCTCATTCCCAATTCATACCCCATACCCCCAGCCCTAGTTTTCCATTATTGACTTACTTTCTCTATATATTTGCCTGCTCTTGAAATTCCATACAAAAGAAATCCCAAAATATGTGGTCTTTTGTGACTGGCACATTTCACTTAGCATAATTTTCTTTAGGTTTTACCCATTTTGAAGAAATTCAATGTTTTACAACACACTTGAAATATTTTATATTTCCACCAGCATGACATGTATATTCCTCACTATCACCAATACTTGCTACTTTTTCTTAGATTAAATTTATTCTAGTAGATACAAAATTTCATGTAATTTACATTTACAATTTTCTAATGACTCATGTTGATCACACATTCATGCATTTATTACATTTTTGAGACGTTCTATACAGATAATTGGCCTGTGTTGTAACTGAATTATTTGTATTTTTACTCTTCATTTATAATTTTTTTTCTTATTTATATATTATGGATATTAGCATCATTTCAGATATATCATTTGAAACATTTTTTCTTGTCTTCTGGTTTGCCCTTTTTCTTTATAGATGTTGTTTTTCTTTTTGTAGCACAAAAGTTTTCCATTTTGATTTATTAGATTTTAACTTATTCTTCCTTTGATGTCATCTACTTTGAGTTAATATTAGTATATGGTATGAGGTAGAGCTTCAACTTCATACTTTTGCATGTGGATATCCTACTTTTCATCTGTATTTGTTGAAAGGGCTATTTGCTCCTATTGAATTGTCTTCAACACTGTCAAATATCAATTGATAAGCATAAATGTATAGGTTTATTCTGGACTTCTCAACTTTGTTTTTCTTTTCAAGGATTGTTTTGGCTACTCTGAGTCCACATAAATTTTAAGATTATGTTGTTAATCTTGCAAAAATGGAGTGTAGTATTTTCATAGAGATTGTGCTGAACCTGCAGTTATTTTCTGCAACATTACCAGCCTGTATTAGTTTCCTACTTTAATAACCACATTGATGTTTAGAGTTAATACTGAAAGATATGAATTTATTGCCATTTTGATGCTTGTAGAGATGGAGCTTATGGTGGTGTTCTCTGGTCCTTTCTACTCTTTGTTGTTTTTGGAATTTATGTATGTATGTATGTATTATGTATTTATATTTTCATCTTTTCTCCCCTCAGAGAGTCCCCCTTAAAATTTCTTGTAGGGCTGGTTCAGTAATCACCAACTCCTTTAACTTTTGTTTTTCTGGTTAACTTTTTATCTCTTCTTCTATTTTGAATGACAACCTTTCTGGATAAAGAATTCTTGCATGCAAATTTTTCTGATTCAGCACATTGAATATATCGTGCCACTCTTTTCTGGCTTGCCATCTTCCTGTTGATAAGTCTGTTGCAAACCTAATATATCTTCCCTTGTAGGTTAGGGACTTTTATTTTCCCTTGATGCTTTCATGATTCACTCTTTGCCTGAGTTTTTCGTGGTTATGTCTATGATATACCTTGTTGATGGTTGGATTTTGTTGAATCTGATGGGGTTCCTCTGTGCTTACAGGATTTTGATGTCTGTGTCTGTCCCCAGGTTAGGAATGTTTTCCGCTATGATTTTCTCCCATAACCCTTCTACCCTTATCTCTCTTTCTTCCTCTTCTGGGACACCTATGATTCTGATGTTGTTCATTTTTAATTAGTCACTGATTTCTCTAATTCTTAATTTGTGCTCTTTTGCCTTATCTCCATCATTTTTTTCTGCTTCATTATTCTCAAGTTTCTCCTCTATATCACTGATTCTCCGTTCTGCCTCGTCCATCCTTGCCACTGCACCATCCTTCCATGATTGCAGCTCAGTTATAGCTTTTTTAAAATTTCATCCTGACTAGTTTTTATTCTTTATCTCTGCAGAAAGGGATTCTAATTTTTTTCAACTCCAGCTAGTTTTCTTAATATCATGATTCTAAATCCTGGTTCAGATATCTTGCTTGTATCTGTATTAGTTAAATCCCTAGTTGTCATTTATTCGTGCTCTTTCTTTTGGGGTGAATTCTTTCATTTCATCATTTTGAAGGGAGAAAAGGAATTAATGAGGTAGAAAATTCAAAATAAAAAAAATTAAAAAAAATATTAAAATGGGAGAAATAGCAGAAGATGGCAGCATAGGAGGACGCTGGGCTCACTGCGTCCTTCTGATCTCTTAGATTCCACCCACGTCTGCCCAAATAACCCAGAAAACCACCAGAAGACTAGCAGAACAGAATATCTGGAGCCAAGCATAGACAAGAGGCCCACGGAAGAGAGTAGGAAGGGCGGAGAGGTGGTGCACACTACACGAACTGGCGGGAGGGAGCCTGGGCAGTGGAGGGGCAGCCCGCTTGGCAAGGCAGAGCCCCCACGTCTGGCTTACAAAAGCGGAAGGGCTGGACAGAGTGAGTTCTGACAGCCAGCGGAACTTAACATCTGGAATGTTATAAGTCAACAGCTCTGCTTGGAGAGCGAGAGGGCTAGAGGCGACGGGAGGGAGAGTTGTTGAGCCCCAGAAGACAGAGCTCAGCTCAGTGGGGAACAAAGGCACTGGCCAGTGCCATCTACCTTGCCCATCCCCCAGCCAGAATCCCAAAGAGAACCAGTTCCTGTCACCAAACTTGCTTGCACCGCGCAAACACCCAACGCTGTGCTTCTGTGGATCCATCCCTCTGACAGGTCTGCCACCTTCGTGGTGCCGCAGGTCCCCTCCTGTAGAGGACCACTGAAGGAAAAGCGAGCTGAGCCTGCCCCTCTTGCCCCTGTACACCTTGTGGATCCACCCTGGCTAATATGCCAGTTACATCGAAGGAGAACCACAAGCCTGACAGCGTGCAACTAGCCCAGACAGGGGCCACATCACTCCACAGTGAGTCCTGCCCCTGGTAAAGGGGAATATAAGGTACACCCCAGTCTGACTGTGGCCCCAGCAGTGGACTGGGGGCAGACATCTGGTCTGACTGCGGCCCCACCCACCAACACAAGTCCCTCCAGACAGCACAGGGGAAGTGCCCTGCAGTTCCAAGCCACTCCAGGGAATATCCTAAATGACGAAATGGAAGAATCCTCCTCAAAAGAAACTCCAGGAAATAGAGACAACTAATGAATTGATCAAAAGCGATTTAAGCAATATAATGGACCATGAATTTAAAATAATAGTCATAAAATTAATCGCTGGGCTTGAAAAAAGTATAGACAACAGCAGAGAATGGATTGCTACAGAGATCAAGGGACTAAGAAACAGTCAGGAGGAGCTAAAAAAATGCTCTAAATGAGGTGAAAAATAAAATGGAGGCGACCACAGCTTGGATTGAAGGGGCAGAGGAGAGAATAGGTGATTTAGGAGATAAAATTATGGAAAAAGAAGAAGCTGAGAAAAAGAGAGATAAAAAAATCAAGGAGTATGAGGTGAGAATTAGAGAACTAAGTGATGCAATGAAACGTAATAATGTACGTATAATAGGGATACCAGAGGAGGAAGAGAGAGAGAAAGGGGCTGAAGGTGTACTCGAACAAATCATAGCTGAGAACTTCCCTGATCTGTGGAAGGAAACAGGCATTGAAATCCAAGAGGCACAGAGAACTCCCTTCAGATGTAACTTGAATTGACCTGCACGACATATCATAGTGAAATTGGCTAAAGACAAGGATAAAGAGAAATTTCTGAAAGCAGGTAGGGATAAACACACTCTAACATATAAAGGGAGGCCAATAAGACACGTGATGGATTTATCTGCTGAAACTTGGCAAGCCAGAAAGGAATGACAGGAAATCTTCAATGTGATGAACAGAAAAAATATGCAGCTGAGAATCCTCTATCCAATAAGCCTGTCACTCAGAATAGAAGGAGAGATAAAGGTCTTCCCAAACAAACAAAAACTGAAGGAATTCATCACCACTAAACCAGCCCTACAAGGGATCCTAAGGGGTATCCTGTGAGACAAAGTACCAGAGACATCACTACAAGCATGAAACTTACAGGCATCACAATGACTCTAAACCCATATCTTTCTATAATAACACTGAACGTAAATGGACTAAATGCTCCAACCAAAAGACATAGGGTATCAGAATGGGTAAAACAAAACAAAACAAAACAAAACAAGACCCATGTATTTTCTGTCTACAAGAGACTCATTTTAGACCTGAGGACACCTTCAGATTGAGAGTGAGGGGATGGAGAACTATTTATCATGCTACTGGAAGTCAATAGAAAGCTGGAGTAGCCATACTTATATCAGACAAACTAGACTTTAAATTAAAGGCTGTAACAAGAGATGAAGAAGGGCATTATATAATAATTACAGGGTCTATCCATCAGGAAAAGCTAACAATTATAAATGTCCATGCACCAAATACGGGAGCCCCCAAATATATAAAACAATTACTCACAAACATAAGCAAACTTACGGATGAGAATGTGGTAATTGCAGGGGACTTTCATACTCCACTTACAACAATGATCATCTAGACACAGGATCAATAAAGAAACAAGAGCCCTGAATGATACATTGGATCAGATGGACTTGACAGATCTATTTAGTACTCTGCGTCCCAAAGCAACATAATATACTTTCTTCTCGAGGGCACATGGAACATTCTCCAAGATAGATCACATACTGGATCACAAAACAGCCCTTCATAAGTATACAAGAATTGAGATGATACCATACATACTTTCAGACCACAATGCTATGAAGCTTGAAATCGACCACAGGAAAAAGTCCGGAAAACCTCCAAAAGGATGGAGGTTAAAGAACACCCTACTAAAGAAGGAATGGGTCGACCAGGCAATTAGAGAAGAAATTTAAAAATATATGGAAACAAATGAAAATGAAAATACAACAGTCCAAACACTTTGGGATTCAGCGAAGGCAGTCCTGAGAGGAAAAAAAACATTGTAATCCAGGCCTATCTCAAGAGACAAGAAAAATCCCATATACAAAATCTAACAGCACACCTAAAGTAAATAGAAGCAGAACAGCAAAGACACCCTAAACCCAGGAGAAGAAGAGACATAATAAATATCATAGCAGAAGTAAACAATATAGAATCTAAAAAAAAAAAAAAAAAAAAAAAAAAAGTAAAGCAGATCAATGAAACCAAGAGTTGTTTTTTAGAAAAAGTAAACAAAATTGATAAACCTCTAGCCAGGCTTCTCAAAAAGAAAAGGGGGAGGACCCAAATAGATAAAATCATGAATGAAAATGGAATTATTACAACCAATTCCTGAAAAACACAAACAATTATCGGGGAATACTATGAAAAATTATATGCCAAGAAACTGAACAACTTGGAAGAAATGGACAAATTCCTAAGCACCCACACATTTCCAAACCTCAAACAGGAAGAAATAGAACACTTGAACAGACCCATAACCAGCAAAGAAATTGAATCAGTTATCAAAAATCTCCCAAATAGGAGCCCAGGACCAGACGGCTTCCAAGGGGAATTCTACCAGACATTTAAAGCAGAGATAATACCTATCCTTATCAAGCTGTTCCAAAAAATAGAAGGGAAAGGAAAACGTTTAGATTCACTCTTTGAAGCCAGCATTACTTTGACTCTTAAACCAGAGACCCAGTAAAAAAAGAGAAGAACAGGCCAATATCCCTGATGAATATGGATGCAAAAATTCTCAATAAGATACTAGCAAATCAAATTCAACAGCATATAAAAAGAATTATACATCATGATCCAGTGAGATTCAGACCTGTGAGCAGGGCTGGTTCGACATTCGCAAATCAATCAATGGGATACATCGCATTAATACAAGAAAAGAAAAGAACCATATATATGATCCTGACAAACGATGCAGAACAAGCATTTGAAAAAATTCAGCATCGTTTCTTACTAAAAACCCTCGAGAAAGTCAGGATAGAAGGAACATACTTAAACATCATAAAAGCCATTTATGAAAAGCCCAGAGCTAATATCATCCTCAATGGGGAAAAACTGAGAGCTTTCTCCCTGAGATCAGGAACACGACAGGGATATCCCTTCTCACCGCTGTTGTTTCACATAGTGTTGGAAGTTCTAGCATCAGCAATCAGGCAACCAAAGGAAATCAAAGGCATCCAAATTGGCAAATATGAATTCAAGCTTTCCCTTTTTCCAGATGACATGATATTATACATGGAAAATCAGATAGACTCCACCAAATGTCTGCTAGAAATGATGCACAAATTCAGCAAAGTCACAGGATACAAAATCAATGTACAGAAATCAGTTACATTCTTACACACTAATAATGAAGCAACAGAAAGACAAATAAAGAAACTTATCCCATTCACAATTGCACCAAGAAGCCTAAAATACCTAGGAATATACCTAACCAAAGATGTAAAAGATCTGTATGCTGAAAACTATAGAAAACCTATGAAGGAAATTGAAGAAGATATAAAGAAATGGAAAAAATATTCCATGCTCATGTATTGGAAGAATGAATATTGTCAAAATGTCAATACTATCCAAAGCTATCTACACATTCAATGCAATCCCAGTCAAAATTGCACCAGCATTCTTCTCGAAGCTAGAACAAGCAATCCTAAAATTTGTATGGAACCACAAAAGGCCCCGAATAGCCAAAGTAATTTTGTAGAAGAAGACCAAAGCAGGAGGCATCACAATCCCAGACTTTAGCCTCTACTACAAAGCTGTACTCATCAAGACAGCATGGTATTGGCACAAAAACAGACACATAGAACAACGTAATATAATAGAAACCCCAGAACTAAACCCACAAAGTATGGCCAACTAATCTTTGGCAAAGCAGGAAAGAATATCCAATGGAAAAAGACAGTCTCTGTAATAAATGGTGCTGGGAGAACTGGACAGCAACATGCAGAAGGATGAAACCAGACCACTTTCTTACACCATTCACAAAATCAAACTCAAAATGTATAAAGGCCCTGAATGTGAGACAGGATACCATCAAATTCCTAGAGGAGAAAGCAGGAAAAAAAAAACCTCTCTGACCTCAGCTGCAGCAGTTTATTACTTGACACATCCCCAAAGGCAAGAGAATTAAAAGCAAAAATAAACTATTGTGACCTCATGAAGATAAAAAGCTTATGCACAGCAAAGGAAACAACCAACAAAACTAAAAGGCAATAGATGGAATGGGCAAAGATATTTGCAAATGACATATCGGACAAAGGGCTAGTATCCAAAATCTATAAAGAGCTCACCAAACTCCACACCCGAAAAGCAAATAATCCTGTGAAGAAATGAGCAGAAAACAGGAGTAGACACTTCTCTAGAGAAGACATCCAGATGGCCAACAGGCACATGAAAAGATGCTCAATGTCACTCCTCATCAGGGAAATACAAATCAAAACCACACTCAGCTACCACCTCACGCCAGTCAGAGTGGCTAAAATGAACAAATCAGGAGACTATAGATGCTGGCGAGGGTGTGGAGAAACAGGAACCCTCTTGCACTGTTGGTGGGAATGCAAACTGTTGTAGCCACTCTGGAAAACATTGCAGAGGTTCCTCAAAAAATTAAAAATAGATCTACCCTATGACCCAGCAATAGCACTGCTAGGAATTTACCCAAGGGATACAGGAGTGCTGATGCATAGGGGCACTTGTACCCCAATGTTTATAGCAGCACTTTCAACAATAGCCAAATTATGGAAAGAGCCTAAATGTCCATCAACTGATGAATGGATAAATTGTGGTTTATATACACAATGGAATACTGCGTGGCAATGAGAAAGAATGAAATACGGCCTTTTGTAGCAACATGGTTGGAACTGGAGAGTGTTATGCTAAGTGAAATAAGTCATACAGAGAGGGACAGATACCATATGTTTTCAATCTTATGTGGATCCTGAGAAACTTAACAGAAGTCCATGGCGGAGGGGAAGCAAAAAAAAAAAAAAAAAAAAAAAAAGAGGTTAGAGAGGGAGGGAGCCAAAGCATAAGAGCCTCTTAAAAACTGAGAACAAACTGAGGGTTGATGCGGGGTGGGAGGGAAGGGAGGGTGGGTGATGGGTATTGAGGAGGGTACCTTTTGGGATGAGCACTGGGTGTTGTACAGAAACCAATTTGACAATAAATTTCATATTTAAAAAAAGATTTAAAAATATTAAATTAAAAATTAAAAACACACAAAAAACAAATCTAATAAATGATGCTTGATCTTAGGTGTGTTTTGGTCTGGGTGTTGAAAGTAGTTGAATAATTAGAGAAAAAAGTGGGGAGGGGAAGGAAATCATTTGAGAATTTGAAAAAATGAATACACTGAAGTAGACTAAAATGAAATGTTGGGCATAAACTAGAATTTGAAAAAAATTTACACAAAAGTAAACAATATAGTAGAAAAAATTAAAGAAAATAATTTCAATAAAAATTAAAAATGAAAATGAATTTTTTCTCTTTCTCTTCAAGAAGATGAAAAGAAACAAAAAGAGAAAATATTTTTAAAAAAGAAAAAAAAGGAAATTATTTGAAAATTTGAAAAGGTGAATACACTGAAGTAGACCAAATAAACTGATGGAAGTAAATAGAATTTGAAAAATTTTACACAAAAGTAAAAAATATAGTAAAAGAAAAATAGTTTTAATAAACATTGAAAATAAAAATGAATTTTTTCTCTCTTTGTATTCAAGAAAAAGAAAGAATTGGAAGAGAGAATAAAAAGGAAATTAAATAGATGGACCTGGTAACAGTTTGAAATACAACTGAAATTGCTTCGTTTTTTCCTGGAAGTCAGACTATGAAGCGCTTTATAGTCCATAAACTAAGCAGGCGATGAGACTTGTGTTCTTGAAGAGAGAATGGCCCAGTTGGGCGGGGCTTAGTGTAACAGCCCCGTTCTCCACTAGATGGCGCTGCTAGCCTACTGGAATGGAATGTTGTGGCCCTCTAGTTGCATATGTTCATGCGTGGGAGCGGTGAAAATGTCATCAGCCAGCTACCCATTCTCTAGTATTGGAACTCTGCTCTCCCCGATCAGCAATCATGCACCCGTCCTCTCTCCTCAGCTTTCCTCTACCTCCCGCTTTCTCACTGTCCGTGACCAAGCCCCAGGCAGTACCTCTCTCCCGAGTTTTGTCTCAGATGTGGCTGTTTTCCTAGGCCCCTTGCTTCTGAAGGACTGTGGCTTTGACCCATTACACCCCTTTGTGAGAGGGTCTCACTAAGCAATGGCCAAATGTTGGCTTCACCCAGGAACACTTCCTGGACCCTGCTGCTGCTGGTGCCCCGAGACTATGGCCAGGTTCCAGCCCACCCCAGAAAAAGTTCGTGAGATAGTGTAGCAGCAGCTTTTCATGGATTATGGAAAATCACAACACACATCTGGCACCAGACTTCACCCTTAACAACCTTGTTCCAGCACCAGTGAATGTGGCCATTCTCTGGGGTCTCCTGGGACCAGGTGGCCTCAACAGTGTATACCAAATGTCCTTCCAGCAGTGGAACCGCCTTTCCCCATGTGGCCCAAGAACCTCCTAGATCCCGCTTTGCTCCTGGGGATTCACCCTTCCCCCCAGAGCACTGCCAGGTATGGAGCTGTGGAGTTGCAGCCTTTGCATTCCCCTTATTTATAGTCTTAATGTAATTTAAACCCTCTCCTTACTCCTTTCTCCCTTTTTAGTTTAGTCCCTGCAGCTGTTTCCAATTTTCCACTTTCTCTCCAGCTGCTTTTGGGGAGGGGTGCTTTTCCTGAATTCTCCCGCCTCCCCGCCCCCCACCATCTCTGTCCTCTCTCCACCCACAAAAGCGGCTCCCTGACTGCTGAGGCTCCTCTCTCCCCAAGTTCACCTCTCCACGCCATTTACCTGCTGAATTCTATGGTTCAGGTTGTGCAGATTGTTATGTTAATCCTGAAATCAGTTTTTTTTTCATGTGTGCAGGATGTTTTAGTGTTGGTCTGGCTGTATTTCATGGATGCAAGACACACAAAAATCTTCCATGCTGTTCCACCATCTTGGCTCCCCAGTCCCAATAGTTTATTTTTGACTTTGTTTCCTTTGTCTGAAGAGTCATTTACATAAATATGTTGCTAAGGCCAGTGTTCAAGGGACAAAAGCTTATGTTTTCTTTTTAGAAGTTTTGTGGCTTCAAGGTCACCTCACACCAGTCAGAATGGCTAGCATCAAAATGACAAGAAATAGTATGTGTTGGTGAGGATGTAGAGAAAAGGGAACACTTGTGTACTGATGGTGGCTATGTTAATAGATGCAGCCAGTGTGGAAAACAGAATGGGGGGATTCCTCAAAAAAATTAAAAATTGGAATATCATAATGATCCAGTAAGTTCACTAAGTATTCACCCAAAGTAAAAGAAAACACGAGTACAAAAGGATAAATTAATCCTTCTGTGTATGGCACCATTATTTACAATAGCCAAGGTATGGAAGAAATAGAAGTGTCTATCAATAAATGAACAGATAAAGAAGAAGTGGGACATTCCCAGGTATCTTCTTTTTGTTGTTGCAGTTGTAAATGCGATTGGTTCCTTAATTTCTCTTTCTGCTGCTTCATTATTGGTGTATAGAAATACAAGATTCATGTGCAACTTTACAGAATTTGGGCATAAGTTCTAGCAATTTTTGGGTGGAATTTTTTGGGTTTTCTATATAGAATATCAAATAGTGAAAGTTTGATTTCTTCCTTGCCAATTTGGCTGTCTTTTACTTTTTTGTTGTCTGCCTGGTGTGGCTAGGACTCCCTAACCAAAGAGTTGAAAGACGTGCACTCTGAAACTATAAAACACTGATGAGAAAAATTGAAGAGGATGCAAATAAATGGAAAGACATACCATGCTCATATATTGGAAGAACAAATGTTGTTAAAATGTCCATACTACTACCCAAAGCAATCTACACATTTAATGAAATCCCTATCAAAATACCATCAGCATTTTTCACAGAGTTAGAACAAACAATCCAAACATTTGTATGGAACCACAAAAGACCCTGAAAAGCCAAAGCAACCTTGGAAAACAAAAGCAACACTGGAGGCATCACAATTCCAGACCTCAAGTTATATTACAAACCTGTAGTGATCAAAATAGTATGTTACTGGCACAAAAATGGACAGATAGTTCAGTGGAACAGCATAGCAAACCGAAACTACTGCTTCGTGTAGTAGTATGGACATTTTAATATTTAATTGAATTCTTCACTTTTGGGGTGTAGAGATTCACAAGTTCTTTATATATTTTGGATACTAACCCTTTATCAGATATGTCATTTACAACACAGTGTGCAGAACACATGACTAGACATTTTTCCAAAGAAGAAATCCAGATGGCCCACAGATACGTGAAAAGATGCTCATCACTAGTCATTGGGGAAACAAAAATCACAACTACAG
>NW_024420329.1:101926-111236 GCF_014898765.1 Herpailurus yagouaroundi
TATGGAACCACAAAAGGCCCCGAATAGCCAAAGGAATTTTGAAGAAGAAGACCAAAGCAGGAGGCATCACAATCCCAGACTTTAGCCTCTACTACAAAGCTGTACTCATCAAGACAGCATGGTATTGGCACAAAAACAGACACATAGACCAATGGAATAGAATAGAAACCCCAGAACTAGACCCACAAACGTATGGCCAACTCATCTTTGACAAAGCAGGAAAGAACATCCAATGGAAAAAAGACAGTCTCTTTAACAAATGGTGCTGGGAGAACTGGACAGCAACATGCAGAAGGTTGAAACTAGACCACTTTCTCACACCATTCACAAAAATAAACTCAAAATGGATAAAGGACCTGAATGTGAGACAGGAAACCATCAAAACCCTAGAGGAGAAAGCAGGAAAAGACCTCTCTGACCTCAGCCGTAGCAATCTCTTACTCGACACATCCCCAAAGGCAAGGGAATTAAAAGCAAAAGTGAATTACTGGGACCTTATGAAGATAAAAAGCTTCTGCACAGCAAAGGAAACAACCAACAAAACGAAAAGGCAACCAACGGAATGGGAAAAGATCTTTGCAAATGACATATCGGACAGAGGGCTAGTCTCCAAAATCTATAAAGAGCTCACCAAACTCCACACCCGAAAAGCAAATAACCCAGTGAAGAAATGGGCAGAAAACATGAATAGACACTTCTCTAAAGAAGACATCCGGATGGCCAACAGGCACATGAAAAGATGTTCAGCGTCGCTCCTTATCAGGGAAATACAAATCAAAACCACACTCAGGTATCACCTCACGCCAGTCAGAGTGGCCAACATGAACAAATCAGGAGACTATAGATGCTGGAGAGGATGTGGAGAAACGGGAACCCTCTTGCACTGTTGGTGGGAATGCAAATTGGTGCAGCCGCTCTGGAAAGCAGTGTGGAGGTTCCTCAGAAAATTAAAAATAGACCTACCCTATGACCCAGCAATAGCACTGCTAGGAATTTATCCAAGGGACACAGGAGTACTGATGCATAGGGGCACTTGTACCCCAATGTTCATAGCAGCACTGTCAACAATAGCCAAATTATGGAAAGAGCCTAAATGTCCATCAAGTGATGAATGGATAAAGAAATTGTGGTTTATATACACTATGGAATCCTACGTGGCAATGAGAAAGAATGAAATATGGCCTTTTGTAGCAACGTGGATGGAACTGGAGAGTGTGATGCTAAGTGAAATAAGCCATACAGAGAAAGACAGATACCATATGGTTTCACTCTTATGTGGATCCTGAGAAACTTAACAGGAACCCATGGGGGAGGGGAAGGAAAAAAAAAAAGAGGTTAGAGTGGGAGAGAGCCAAAGCATAAGAGACTTGAGAACTGAGAGCAAACTGAGGGTTGATGGGGGGTGGGAGGGAGGAGAGGGTGGGTGATGGGTATTGAAGAGGGCACCTTTTGGGATGAGCACTGGGTGTTGTATGGAAACCAATTTGACAAAAAATATCATATATAAATAAAATAAATAAATAAATAAATAAATAAATAAATAAATAACAAAGAAAAGAATGACATCTTGCCATTTGCAATGTTGTGCATGGAGCTAGAGTTTATTATGCTAAGCAAATTAAGTCAGGCAGAGAAATACAAACAGCATATACTTTTACTCACTTGTAGAATTTAAGAAAGAAATTAAACAAGCAAATGGGGAAATAGAGAGGGGCAAATCAAGAAACGGTCCCTTATCACTAGACCAACTGATGGTTACCAAAGTGGAGGTGTGTTGGGGATGGTTTAAATAGGTAATGGGAATTAAGCAGTCCTTTTGTTGTGAAGAGCACCAGTGTTGTGTGGAAGTGTTGAATCACTATATTGTACACCTGAAAGTAATATTACACTGTATGTTAACTTACTGAAATTTAAACAAAAACTTTTAAGTTTTTTTATTCTTTTAAGAATATAACAAATAAGAAAATAGAAACACATCTTAACGAAAGGAAATAAAATAAACTTCTGTGTGTAATCACTAGGAAAATACCGCATACTTTTATGCTATAAAATACACTGTATAATGGAACCTTGAAGAAACATCTTTCTTTCATTAAGATCTAAGTGCTTTAGGGGCACCTGGGTTGCTCGGTCAGTTAAGCATCAACTTCAGCTCAGGTCATGATCTCACAGTTTGTGGGTTCAAGCCTTGCATCAGGTTCTGTGCTGATAGCTCGGAGCCTGGAACCTGCTTCAGATTTTGTGTCTCCCCCTCTATCTGCTCCTCCCCCACTCACACTGTCTGTCTCTCTCTCTCAAAAATAAATAAACATTAAAAAAATTTTAAAAAGATCTAAGTGCTTAAATATGTGTATCAGTCATAACAAAATGCCATGTGCTCATTTCCTTGAAACTAAATTTTGTTTAATGCATTCCTCATGTAATATCTACTTATATGAAGAAACAAATGCTTTTAAACATATGTATATAAGCACTGGGGAGAAACCATTTGGTTAATTCCTGGTAACTACACTGTGCTTTAAGTGACCTTCAATTAAAATCATCTTTTAATTAAGTTATAGGTATTTTTATCCTTATGTATGTAAGTACAAGTGAAAATCTATATGTTTAATTCCTTGGAACTACACTGTGCTTAAAGCATCCTTCAATAACATGTTAGTTTAAGTTGTAAGTGTTTTAAAATTTATATATTAGCAAATGGTAAATCCATGTGCTTAACTTCTTAAAATTACACTGTGCTTAAAATGCCCTTCAAATAACGTGTTAGCTTTTTCAAGTTGTATTTTCATACATATGTGTGTGATCTCTTGGGAAACCCATGTGCTTAGCTACTTGAAACTACACTATGGTAAACCTGTTTTTTAATTCATACCTTCTTTTCAATAATACATGTGTTTTTTTTCAATTATGTAGTATAAGTACAAGAGAAAAGCTGTGTGCTTAACTCCTTTAAACTACACTGTGCTTAATGTGTCCTTTAAGTAACGTATTAGTTTCAGTAATTTAGAAGTGCTTTTAAACTTATATGTATAAGCAATAGGGAAAAGCAATATGCTTAACTTTTTAAAGATTATTTATTTTGAGAGAGAGAGAACAAAACTGGGGAAGGAACAGAGAGAGAGGGAGAGACGAAGTGAGGGAGAATCCCAAGCAGGCTCCGTACTGTCAGTGAAGAGTCCAATGCAGGGCTCACACTCACAAACCGTGAGATCATTATCTGACCCAAAATCAAGAGTCAGAATCTTCATTGACTGAGCTGCCCAGGTGCCCCTGTACTTAACTTTTTGAACCTATATGGTGATTAAAGCGACCTTCAAGTAACATATTATTTTATGAATTAGAAGTGTTTTTAAAATTATGTATATAAGTACAATGGGAAAATCATTTTCTTAACTCCTTGAAACTACACTGCACCTAAACCATTCTTCAAGTAACATCCTCCTTTCATTAGGATATAAATACTTATATTTATATATATAAAGCCATTTGCCTAATTCCTTGAATCTAAATTATACTTAAAGCAACCTTCATGTGACATCTTAGTGTCACTTAGATAGAAGTGGTTTTTTTTTGTTAATTTATCTGTATAAACACAAGAGAAATCCATGTAATCAACTCCTTAAAACTACACTGTGCTCAAATGAGCTTCAGTAACTTCTCATTTTCATTAAATTACAAGTTTTTTTTTTAATTACACACATAAGCACTATGGAAAGGCAATGTGCTTAACTCCTTGAAACTATACTATGCTTAAAGAATCCTTCAAGTAAAATCTTAGTTTCACTGAGTTATAAGTATTTTTAAACTTATGTGTATAAGCACTAGGTAAAATCCATGTGCTTAACCCCTTGAAACTACACAGTGCTTACACTTTCTTTCAAGTAACATCTTACTCTCATTGCAATATAAATGTTTTTAAATATATGTCTATAAGTACTAGGGAAAATCCATGTGCTTAACTCCTTGAAACTAAACTGTGCTTAAAACTTCCTTCTAGTATCATCGTAATTTCATTAACTTATAAGTGTTTTTACACTTACACGTATAAGCATTAGGGAAGAGCCATGTGCTCAAATCCTTAAAATTACACTGTGTTTAAATCATCCTTCAAGTAAGATCTTCCTTTAACTAAGATATAAGTGCTTTTAAATTTATGTATATAAGCACTAAGAGAAAAACATGTTCTTTTCTCCTAGAAGTTACACTTATCTTAATGTGTCCTTCCAAAAGCATCTTTATTTCATTAATATGTGTTTTAAACATAAATGTTTAAGCATTAGGATAAGGCTGTATGATTATCTACTTGAAACTAAACTGTGCTTAATGTGTTCTTCAAGTAACATCTACTTTTCATTAAGACATGCCTTTACACTTATTTGTACAAGCACTAGTTTAAATGCATGTGCTTAACTCCTTGAAAATGCATTGTTTTAAAAATATCCCTCAAGTAGCATTTCAGTATCATTTAGATTTAAAAAAAACCTCATATGTATAAGCTCCAGATAAAAGCCATGTGCTTACCTCCTTCAAACTACACTCTGCTTAAAGCATCCTTCAAGTGCCATCTTAGTTTCATTGGGATACAAGTGTTTTTAAACTTATGTGCTGAAGCATGAGGGAAAAACTATGTGGTTAACTCCTTGAATCTACACTGTCCTGATAGGTGCCTTAAAGTAACAGCTTATTTTCATTAAATTATAACTGTTTTGAAGTTATATGTATAAGCATAAGGGAAAATCTATGTACTTAACTTTTTGAAACTACACTGTACTTACAGTGGCCTTCAAGTAACTTCTTAGATTATTTAACATATATGTATTTTTTAGTATATCTGTATAAACACCAGGGAAGAGCCATGTGCTTATTAACACCTTGGATGTATATGTGTTTGAACTGTCCTTCAAGTAACATCTATTTTTCATTAAGATATAAATTGATAAACAAATATGTATAAACACTAGTAAAAAGCCATGTGCTTATCTCCTTGACACTAAACTGTGTTTAATGCTTCCTTTATGTAACATCTACTTTTCATAAAGACATATTTTTTTACTTACCTCCTTGAAAGTACACTGTGCTCAAAGTGTCTTTCTAGTTATATCTTAGTTTCATTATGTAATATGTGTTATTAAACTTATGTACTACCATGGGCTTAACTTCTTGAAACTATACTGTGATTAATTACATTCAAGTAACTTTTCAGTTTCAATAAGATGTATGTATTTTTGAACTTATGTGTCTGAAAAGAAGGAAAAAAAGCCTTCCTAATTCTTTAAAACTCTTTAAAACAATACCTAACTCTTTAGTGCTAAGTTACTATATATCCTCTTAGATTCATTAAAAGAGTATTTACTACTATACTACTATAATAACTACAAAAGTACAATGAGTTTAATGCCTTGAAACTACACTATGCTTAAAGCATCCCTCATGTAACATCTTAGTTCCATTAAAAATGATTTAAAATTATTTATGTAAGCACTAGGAAAAAAATCAATGGGTTTACCTCTTTAAATTACTTTGTGCTTTAAAGCATCCTTTAAGTAACATGTTAGTTCCATCAAGTTGCACTAACTTTTAAATGTATGTGTATACTACAAGGGAAAAGCCATATGCTTAAGCCATTGATACTACACTGTGCTTAAAGAGGCCTTCAAGTCACAAACACCATACACTAGACACAGACATGTACACCACACAAAAGCACAACATTTATATTACAGGCACATAACAAAGACAACACACAGACTGCACATAGACCACACACCTACACACTTATAACACACACTGACCACACTAACACTATGCATACACCACAGGCACACCACACATATAACACACACAACATGCACACCACAAATGCACCATACACACATCACACACAAAACACACAGCCAGTATACATACGCCACACTCAACATACATACACCACACATGCACATCCTGTATATACACCGCACACACAGCAAATATGTTCCAAAAACAGACATACCACATGTATAACATACACACCATACATATGCCACTCACAGACATAAAACACACACTGAACACACACTACACATAAAGCACACACAAGCACATATAAAAAATACACACACACACACACTATGCATACCTCTTGCAAACACTACACATACACCACATTCACACAACACATAAACCACACACATAACCCCTGTATACCACACACACACTACATATATACCACAAACACACATACACAGTACATATACCAAAGACAAGATACCAAAAACATACACATGCCATGCACATCGCACATATACCACACAAGCAACACACACACACAATGCACATACAACACCTACACACAAAGCACACAGCATATTCACCACAGAAATCACATAAATGACACAGATATCCCCTACATTCACACTTAAATCACAAACACTCACACATATATATTATGTATACGCCAAACATAAACCAAACACATACACAAATAATCCACATGCAGCACACATACACTACACACACACCACAAAACCTATACATTCAGACTGCACACACCAACCGCATATGCACCATATATACACTAAACAAATGCAAACACATATACACCATACATATATGAGACATACACAACACACACAACACACATGCCACACATATGTGAAATATACATCACATACACACTACACATAACCATGCAGAAACACACACAACATATATACCAAACACATATACAAATATCACACACATGGAGAGCACACAGACACCATACACACTCACCACACATTTACTGAACACACACAAAATGTATAACACACACATCCTACATATATACCACACACAAAAAACATTCATTCTGCACACACACCACACATACAACACACACATATACCTGACACACACACCACACAACGTCATAAAACATACACACACATCATATACCACACATGCCATACACACATACCACACATATAAGGCACACTTACACAAATCAATAACTGACACACACCATACACAGAACATTCACAATGTCCACAAATACACCATACTAATATACACCACACATGCAACACATCCACACCACTCATACACCACAAACACAATGCACAGAACACATATACAACACATACAATTCACATACATGACACACACATAGACTATACACTAACACACAACACAATAAAACTACATATAAAACACACAAAACACATTTATAACACACGTACAACACATACATTACTCATATACCACAAACACACACAACACACATACAACACACACAAACCACACACATTATGAACAAGCCAAGCGCACACCAAATATATAAAACTCACACACACTCAACACAGAAACATCACACATACACAAAACACATACCACATACCACGCACACATCTCAGATAGGTACACACAGATATGGGTACAAACAAAGGAATAACATAATAGAGATAAAGGGCTCAATAACTGAAATGAGAAACATGTTTGAGGGAATGAAAAGTAGGTTGGAAAAACAGGGGAACAAATTAATGACCTAGAAGACAGAGTAATAGAAAGTACTCAAGCTGAACAAATGAGAGGAAGAAATTATGCAAAACCAAAACAGGGAACTTAGTGACTCATTCCAATGTAACAGCATTAGTATTATAAAAGTCCCAGAAGAAGAAGAAAGAAAAAAGGGGGCAGAAATTTTATTTGAAGGAACAATAGCGGAAAACTTCCCTAATATGAGAAAGGAAAGATAGCCAGATCCAGGAGTCACAGAGAACCCGCAACAAAATCAACAAAGGCAGATGCAAACCAAGACAAACACACCACACATTAAAACAACATGTACAAAAAAATGTACACATAGCATACATCAACCACACACAAAACCCCTTTATAATAGACACACAAAATGGCACATAAATCATATAAACAAAATACATATTAAACACACACACACCGCATATACAGCACAATTCACACATATACTACATGCACACTACTCACACAGCACACATGTACAGCACACAGACATACTACACATACAAAACCTACATATCACACATATAACTCCCACAGACACCAAAAAACACAATACACATATACCGCACATAAAACAGCAAAACATACAAACACCCACCACACATGCATCACACACAAACACAGATATAACATACACACATCTAGAATATACACACCACACATATGATACATACACACCACACATATACCATACACATGTTACACATAATCCAAAAACACACACACTACACACCTACAGTACAAACACATCCCACACTAAAACAAAACATACACACAGGCAGTAGCACTCCAACCACACACACATTTATACATCAAACACAAACAACACATACTCCAGAAGCACATCACACTTTACAACACACACCACTAATAGAGAAGTCCACTGCACATATACAACATATGCACACTAAATATACACTACATACACATCACTCATATACCACACACAAACACATATATATATACACATAAACTTCACAAATGCGATGCATATATCATACATTATACATACAAAACACACACATCATAAATTCCACATACGTAATGAACATATACCCCAAATACACAAACAGCACACAGACATGACAGAAACAGGAACAACATAATATATACACACAAACAACACTCAAACCATATACACACCACACATATTCCAAACTCACACCACACACGTCCTACAAACTCAATTTACATACACTACACTCACACCACACATATGAAACACACACCACCCTTATATCACAAACACAGTCTCCATATACAACATACACCCACCACACATATACCACAAATACACGCACAACTCACACTCCCCATGTACATTACACATATACCATACACACACCACAAAAACTGCATATGTATCACACAGACAAATACAGTAGTATTCAGTAGTATTACTGAAACACACGTACCACACATACCTCATAAACACCACGTATATATTGCACTCACAACATTAATGCACAATATATACCCCATGTATGCAACACAAACACTACAAAATATATACCCCACGTATATACCACAAAAGCACACAACACACACACATGACAAAGTGATTACTGACTCAATATACACACAACACACACATATAACGCACACAAACACCATATACAAACATCAAATACAGAACAAACAAAGCCCCCACACACCACACACAAACCACACATACCACATACACCACAAACAACACATTCAGCAGTTATATACCACTCAAAAACACCACACTCACCACACAAAACTTACACATATACCACACATAAAAAACACTAAACCATAAACACACACATCATACATATATCAAAAA
>NW_024420329.1:111246-139572 GCF_014898765.1 Herpailurus yagouaroundi
AAAAAAAAAAAAGACTGCATCCATTCTTGGGGAAAGAAAAACATAACCTTCAAAAAAGTAGAGATAGATGGAAAAATCTCAACATCAAAATCTGCCATATACAAAAGACCCACAGCTAATATCATCCTTGATGTGGAAAAATTGAGAGCCTTTCCTCTATGGTCAGGAAGAAGACAGGGATGTCCACTTGCACCACTGTTATTTAACATAGTACTGGAAGTCTTAGCCTCAATAATCAGGCTACAGAAAGAAATAAAAAGCATCCAGACTGGTGAGGAAGAAGTCAAACATTTACTATTTGCAGATGACATGATACCCTATATAGAAAACCTGAAAGATTCTACCAAAAAATTACCAGTAGTCATACATGAATTCCCCAAAGTTGCAGGATATAGAATCAATGTGCAGAAATCTGTTTCACTTCTATATGCCAATTATGAACAGCAGGAAAATAAATCAAAGAATTAATCCCATCTGCAATTGCATCAAAAACAATAAGATACCTAGGAATAAACCTAACCAAAGTTGTAAAAGATCTGTACTCTGAAAACTACAGAATACTTATGAAAGAAATTGAAAAGGACACAAGGATATGAAAAACACTCCATGTTCATGGATTGGAAGAACACACGTTGTTAAAATATCTATACTACCCAAAGCAATTTGCACGTTTCATGCAATCCCTATCGAAATACCACAAGCATTTTTCAGGGCGAGAACAAACCATCCTAAATTTTTTATGGAACCTCAGAAGACCTCGAATAGCCAAAGCAATCTTGAAAAAGAAAAGCAAATCTGGTGGCATCACACCTCCAGATTTCAAGCTATGTTACAATGTTGTAGTCATAAAAACATTATGGTACTGGCACAAAAACAGATGCAGATCAATGGAAAAGAATAGAGAACCAAGAAAAATACCCACAACTCTATGGCCAAGTAATCTTCAACAAAGCAGGAAAGACTATCCAATGAAAAAAGACAATCTCTACAACAAAGGGGGTTGGGAAAACTGGACATCAACATGCAAAAAACTGAAACTGGACCATTTTCTTACACTATACACAAAACTAAATTCAAAATAAATGAAAGACCTAAATGTGATACAGGAAACCATCAAAATACTAGAGGAGAACATAGGCAGCAACTTCTTTGACCTCAGCTGTAGCAGCTTCTTTCTAAACACACCGCCAGAGGCAAGGGAAACTAGAACAAAAGTGAACTATTAGGACTTCATCAAGATAAAAACTTCTGCAAAGAGAAGGAAACAATTCAACAAACTAAAAGTCAGCCTAAGAAATGCCAGAAGATATTTGCAAATGCCATACGTGATAAAGGTTTAGTATCCAAAATCTATGAATAACTTATCAAACTCCACAACCTAAAAACAAATAATCCAGTCAAAAAATGGGCAGAAAGATTTTTTTCCGAAGAAAACATGCAGATGACTAACAGACACATGAAAAGATGCTCAACATCATTCATCATGGAAATACAAAGTAAAACCACAATAAGATACTACCTCATATCTGGCAGAATAGTTAAAATTAACAACACAGGAAACAACAGATGTTGGCCAGGATGGGGAGAAAGGCAACCCTCTTATAGTGTTTGTGAGAATGCAAACTGGTGCAGCCACTCTGGAAAAGAGTATGGAGGTTCCTGAAAAAGTTAAAAATGGAATGACCCTATGAATACTGATTGAAGGGGTACATGCACCCCATGTTTAGAGCAGCCTTACCAGCAGTGGCCAAAGTATTGAAAGAGCCCAAATTCCCATCAGCTGATACACACACACACACACACACACACACACACACACACACACCATGGAATATTACTTGGCTATCAAAAAGAATGAAGTCTTGCCATTTGCAATAACGTGAATGGAGCTAGATCGTATTTTGCTAAGTGAAATAAAAAAATACCTTATGATTTCACTCATATGTGGAATTCATGAAAGAAACAGATGAACGTGTGGGAAGGGAAAAGAAAAGAGAGAGGGATGCAAACCATAAGGGACTCTTAACTATAGATAACAAACTGTGGGTTGATGGAAGGAGGTGTGCAGGGATGGGCTAAATGGATTGATGAATAATAGGGAAGGCACTTGTGATGAGCCCTGGATGTCACGTGTAAGTGATGAATCACTAAATTGTACACCCTAAACCAATTTTACTATACATATAAACTGACCAGAATTTAAATGAAAACTTGAAACATAAAAGAAAAAAAATTTGCTATTAGAGATTCAGCTAATGTGCTCCACGCAGGACCTATTTCAAAAAGCTTTTAGCAGCAATTTCTCTTCACCTTCAAAGGGACACATGTTTCTTTACCCGGCTGCACATGAGATATCTCAATAGCACTGCCATTGCACAAAATATTTGGAGGCAAGATCTTAACAGCATCCAACTTTCTCCAGTAAGAGTATTAATTTGACATACTCATTCAAGCCATCCAAATATTGACAGTGGAACTTACAAAGAACGCATGGGACATTTCCCCACACATAATGGATGACTCTGTTATGCCAATAAAATACCTGGGTTTTATTTGGGCATTTGAGGTATGTCCCATTGCTGACACTGTCAAGAAATAATTGTTGATCTCTGTATTCACCATATTAAAAGAAACACAATATGTCTTGGGCCTTTTGGGGTTCTGAGGGCAACATATTTCTTAATTCCAAATTTTGCTTACACCCATTTATGCTGTTATGTCAAATAAACAATCTAACCTTACACCTAAAGGAGCTGGAAAAAGAACAATTAACAAAACCTAAAGCAAGCAGAGGGAAGTAAATAATAAATATCAGAGCATATTTCTGCTCTAATGATACAGCATTGTATATAGACAATAGAAAAGATCAATGATACCAGTAGCTCTTTCTTTGAAAAACTGAAAAAAGAAAAATGATAAAACCCTAGCCAGACTTAGCAAAAAGAAAAAAGACCCAAATAAATAAAATCACAAATGAGAGAGGATAAATAATAACTGACACCACAGAAATAAAATAATTATAAGATAATATTATGACAAAATACACGTCAACAAATTAGACAACCTGGAAGAAATGGATAAATTCCTAGAAATATATAAACCATCAAAACTGAAACATGAAAAAATAGAAAACTTGAACAGACTGATAGCCAGGAAATAACTTGAATCAATAGTCAAAAAAGCTCCCAAGAAACAAAAAACCAGGGCAAGATGGATCAGAGGTGAATTCTACTAACATTTAAGAAAGAGTTAATACCCTTTCATGTCAAACTATTCCAAAAAATTGAAAAGGAAGAAAAATTTACAAATTCATTCTATGAGGCCAGCATTACCCTGATACCAAAACCAGATAAACACACCACTAAAAAAGAGAACTATAGGTTCTCTCTGCATCCCTTAAGAACATAGATGCAAACATTCTCAATAACATACTAGCAAACCTAAGCCAACAACACATTTAAAAAAAATCATTCATCACGATCAAGTAGGATTTATTCCTGGCCTAGAAGCATGGTTCAGTATCTTCAAATCAATCAACATTATACATCACATTAATAAAGGAAAGGATAAGAACCATATGATCATTTCAATAGATGCAGAAAACCTATTTGACAAAGTACAACATCCATTCATGTTAAAAACCCTCAGCAGAGTAGGGTTAGAAGGAACAGATCTCACCATGATAAAAGCCATATATGGAAAACCCACAGCTAATATCATTCTCAATGGGGAAAAACTGACAGTCTGTCCCCTACAGTAAGGAACAAGACAGGGATGTCTACTCTCACCACTTTTATTTAACATAATACAGTAAGTCCTAGCCTCAGCAATCAGACAACAAAAAGAAATAAAAGGCAAAGTTGGTAAGGAATAAGTCAAATTTTCAGTATTTGCAAATGACATGACACTCTAAATGGAACACATGAAAGACACCATCAAAAAAGTGCTAGAACTGATAAACTGAATTCAGTAAACTTGCTGGGTACAAAATCAACATACAGAAATCTGTTTCATTTCTATACACCACTAATGAAGCATCAGAAGGGAACATCTGCTCACTGTTTGTGTGAAGGTAAACTGGTACAGCCACTATGGAAAACAGTATGGAGGTGCCTTAAAAAAAATAAAATAAAAATAGAAAAACCATATGATGAATCATTCCCAATTCTGAATATTCATCCAAAAGAATTAAAATCATAACCTTAAATCTGTGAATCACCATATTTATTGCATTAGTTATAATATTTATTTTATCTTTTCAGCATGTAAAGTCTTCCAGTGAATTTAAGGTTTCATTTATTAAGGCTTCATTTATTTTTGATCTAATCTTTTTTATTTCCCTTTATCTGCTGACTTTATTCTTTGTTTTTTTGTTGTGTTTCTACCTCCTTTAAATGTAAGGTTAGTTTTTTTTTTATTTGAGATGGGGTTTTTTTGCTTCCTTTGATATATCTGTATTGCCACATTCTTCCCTCGTATTTTTTCTTTTCTTCAAATATTTATAAAAATTAAATTCCAGTTAGTTAACATACAGTGTATTATCAGTTTCAAGTGTACAATTTAGTTATTATCACTTTCATACAGCACAGAATCCATTTACCCCCTTTTTTCTTTTCCCTTGTAGCCATGTGTTTTGTTTCTTAAATTCTTTCTCTGACTTATCTATTTCACTTACCATTATACTCTGTAGCTCCATATGTGTCATTGCAACTGATAAGATTTCATTATTTTTTTATGGTTGAGTAATACTTTATTGGATGTATGTATCACATCTTTATTCATTCATCAGTCGACAGACACTTGGGCTGTTTCCATAATTTAGCTATTGGAGATAATGCTGCTATAAACATTAGGATTCATGTATCCCTTTCAATCAGTATTTTTGTATTATCTGTGTAAATACCTAGTAGTGCAATTTTTGGATAGGAGGGTAAGTTTAGCTTTTTGAGAAACCTCAATACTTTTGTCCAGAGTGGCTCTACCAGTTTGCGTTCCTGCCAACATTGCAAGAGGGCTACCTTTTCTCTACATCCTCGCCAATACTTGTTGTTACCTTTGTTGTTGATTTTAGCCATCTGGCAGATGTGAGGTGATATCTCTTTGTAGTTTTGGTTTGCATTTCCCTGATGACCAGTGATGCTGAACATCTTTTCACATGTTTGTTACCCATCTGGATATCTTCTTTTGAAAAGTGCCTATCCATGTCTTCTGCTTTTCTTTAAATTGGATTGTCCAGTTTTGGGGTGTCGAGTATTGTAAGTTCTTTTTATGTTATGGATACTAGCTTTTTGTTAGATATGTCCTTTGAAAACATTTTCTCCATTCAATATGTTGCCTTTTAGTTTTGCTGATTGTTACTTGGTCATGCAGAAGCTTTTTATTTTGTTGAAGTCCCAATAGGTTACTTTTGCTTTCGTTTACTTTGTCTCAGGGGACATGTCTAGAAAGAAGTTGCTACTGCCGATATCAAACAGGTTACTGTCTGTGTTCTCCTTTAGGAGTTTGATTGTTTCCTGTCACATTTAGGTCTTTCATCCATTTAAAATTATTTTTATGGTGTAATAAAGTGGTCAACTTACCTTCTTTTTCACTTTGCTGTCCAGTTCTAGAAATTTAAAATAAAGTCTTGGAAAATATTCAGCCCTAAGAACTCTGAAAAGCTCCAACATATTCTTAGCAATGTGAACATAATGGGCAGAGAGCAAATTGGCAACATAAGAAGTTCCTGAATTTCTGTCCTGTGCAGACTCACTAAATATACAGCTACACAAAATAAATTACTTCTTAGACAAATCTAGAATGTAGCTAACTGATTCTTACACATTGGGCAACTGAGAAAATATTTATATAAAATAAGTGTGAATGGATGAGAAACAATCTTTCAGTAAACTACACCCCAGGAAAAACACCTTAAAATTGGGAGACAAACTTAACTCCATTTCTTCCTGATGAATAAAGGGTTTTGACCATACATCTAGCAATCCAAATTTTATGGCTGTCATCTAAAGAATATGCCTTCACGTCATTTAACTCTGAAATCCAATGGGGCTCAGAATCTTTGGTCCCCTGGGACAACACTAAATAAAGATGCAGTTTTTAAATGGTATGAACAGTTCCCATTGTTATTCCCTGAGGATCAGTGTAGATGAAGCAGAGATAAATACCCACTATCCAGTTTTTTTTTCCTGGATGGAGTTATTGTACATATTTTCATAGCCCTGAGTCAAAAGTTTGGATTCTAATAAGACTGCATCTGGGAGCTGGCTGTGAGTATTCTGGAAGCCTGAAAAAAAAATGTGAGCACATGCTCTGCTATCTTCCTCTGGCTTGTTTCACCAATAAACCCAAGTTTCCAGATTTTTCTTGATAGAAGTTTGCACACATATTTAATGCCCCATTTTTTATGGTTTCCACCCAGATGACTGACTTCCAAGACAGCTGTCTCTAAAAGGTAATTAGGATTAGCATTTGTGAGTTCCCCAGGACCACATTAAACTCAGAGGCCATTATAAAGAAAAGTGTAAACAAATCCACAGCTGTCCCCCTGGGCTCAGACCAGAGAAAATAGGGAAAAACACAAGATTCCAAGTTTATCCTTGGAAGAAATTTGACTGCATAATTTCATAGTTGCTGCCCAAGGGTCAGGCTTTTAATTAGCCTGTATATTGAAGTTTATGGGACACATGATTATAATTATCTGAGAGTGAAAATGGACATGTGGGACTTCTGCATCTTCTCTTCTCAGCTTGCTTAGCAATAAAATCAGGTATCCAGTTTCTCCATGAGAGATGTTTCTCCACACTCCAGAGCCTCACCTTCCATGGCCACCACATGAAGGACTGGCTCCTAAATCACAAAGCTCTGTGAGGTAATGGGACTTGGCATTCACAAGTCCGTTATGAACACAGATAGCAAAGAGGCAATTCAATAGAAGTATACAAACACTCACAGAAATTATTCCATCATTGAATATTCTTTCCTCAGCAGAGAGTGAGTATTCAAAACACCAAGTTCATAGGTTCACTTTGACAGGCACCTTGATATGTTAGACATATCTAACATTCTTTCTAGCTGCTATCTGAAGGTTTGTCTTCTAACTGGCCTGCATCATGGAGCAGAAGAGACATGCAATTACTAGTCTTTCTGGAGCCTAAATGGGCATGTGGAAATTTTTAATACCTCTGGGTGTCAAAGGGTCTTGCTGGCACATTGTCATATCTTCGGAGACATTAAAAGCAAAGACAGTGGTTTGGACAGCATAAAAGTCTGAGAAACAATCAAAACTCAGTCTAAGCTGATTGGCAAGTTCCATTTCCTATATGAGTCCAGTATGTCAAGACTGGGAAAGATAGCTTTTTTATTTAATGTGCAGAAACCGACACAGAAGGTCAGGGAAATGAAGAAAGAGATGAATGCATTCCAAACAAAAGAACAAGATAAATTACCAGGAATCAACCCTAAAGAAATAGTGGTATGATTTTCCCAACAATAATTCAAAGTGATTATCATAAATGTGCTCCCAGAAAACAAAAGAACACCACATGGAAAAAGTGATAATTTTGACAAAAAGATAAAAAATATTAAAAAGTACCAAACAGAATTCATAGAGTTGAAAATACAATAACTGAACTGTTAAAAAAAATCAATAGGTTGGTGTGTTCAACAGCAGGCTTGATCAAGTGGAAGAAAAGACGAGAACTAAAATATTGATCAGTCAAAATCACCCAATCAGAAAAATAAATGAAAAAGAGTGAAGAGAACTTCTGGGACTTAAGGGCCACCATCACATTTACCAATATATACAGTAAGGGAGACTGTGAAGAGGAGGAAGAAAGGGGGCAGTAAGGTTATTCAAATAAATGATATCTGAAGAATGTCTAAACCTGGGGAAAAAACAGACATCCAGATCTAGGGTGTGCAAAAATCAGCAAATCAGATGACTTCAAAGAGATCCATGTCAACATATTATAATCAAATTGCCAGAAGGTACAAAGGAAGAATCTTGAAAGCAGCAAGAGAAAGGGGACTTGTTACATACATTGGAGCCTACATTGCCAGATTTTTCACCAGAAAACTTGCAGCCCAAGAGTAAGTTGGATAATATATTTAAAGTACTGAAAGAAGAAAAATTCCAACCAAGGATATTTTACCTGGAAAAGTGTCCTTAGGAATTAAAGGAGAGGGGCACCTGGGTAGCTCAGTCTATTTAGTGTCTGACTCTTTAATTGTGGCTCAGGCCATGATCCTGCAGTTCATGAGATTGAGCCCCACATCGGGCTCTGCATTGACATTGCAGAACCTTCTTAGGGCTCTCTATCTCCCTTTCTGCCTCTCCCTCTCTCACAACAAGATAAATTTAAAAACTTTAAAAATATTTTTTAAATAGACTTTTTTTTCAATTTTTTTATTGTTTATTTGAGGGAGGGAGAGAGAGAGAAAGACTGAGAGCAAGCAGGGAAGGGGCAGAGAGAGAGGGAGACATAGAATCGGAAGCAGGCTCCAGGCTCTGAGCGCTCAGGACAGAGCCCAATGCAGGGATCGAACTCGCAGACCGTGGGATCATGACCTGAGCTGTAGTCAGCCGCCCAACCAACTGAGCTATTCAGGCGCCCCAAGAGATATAAGTTTTTACAGACAAAGCTGAATGAGTTTCTCACCACTAGATAGGCCTTAAAAGAAATGTTAAAGAGTCATTCAAGCTGAAATTAAATGATTATAACAACATTAAAATAAAAATAAATAAATTATAAAATGCACTGATAAAGGTAAATATATTGTCAACCTCAGAATACTCAAATATTGTTATGGTGGTGTGCAAATTACTGATAATTCTAGCATACAGGTTAAAAAGGCAAATGTGTTAAAACAACAATAGCTACAATACTTTTTTAATGGAAACACAATATAAAAAGATATTAATTGTGACATCAAAAACAAAATGTGGGGCTGGAAGGAGTGAAAATATAGCGGTTTTGTATGTAATTGAACTTAAGGTGGTATAAGCATATAGGTTGTGACAACTATAAGATGAATTATGTGAGCCTCATGGTAGGTACAAAACAAAAGCTTATATAGACAAAATATAAAGAAAAAGAAATCAAAGCAGAAAATTGTCAAAACAGAAGAGAGTAAAACAGGAAGAAAAAAAAAAACCTACAAAGCACATAGAAATAAAAAAAAGAACCAAAATGGCAAAATAAAGCAGTTACCCATCAATAATCAAATTAACTATAAATGTAAATAAACTAAATTATGCAATCAAAACCACCAATAATCAAATTAACTATAAGTGTAAATGAATTAAATTATCTAATCAGAAAACAGTGTGGCTGAATAAATAAAAAAATATATAAAACCCAAATGTATGCCATCTATAAAAATCTCACATCAGCTTTAAGGGAAATTATACACTGAAGGTATAAGGATAGAAAACAAATATTCCACACACAAGGAAAACAAATGACAACAGGTAGTGATACTTATGGCAGAAAAAAATAGGCTTTACATTAAAATAAGTAATAAGAGGGGCTTCTGGGTGGAGCCCAACTCTTCATTTCAGCTCAGGTCATGATCCCAGAGTAGTGGGATCAAACCCTGAATCAGGCACCACACTGAGCATGGAACCTGCTTGTGATTCTCTCTCTCTCCCTCTACCCCTCTCCCTTGCTTATGCTCTCTCTCTGTCTAAGGTAAAAAAAAATACAATACAATAAATAACAAGAGGCAAAGAAGGTTATTATATAATGATAATGTGGACAATATATAAGAGAATTTAACAATTGTGAATATTCATGTGCACCAAATTGGAGGACCTAAAATTATAAAGCAAATATCAACATATATAAACAGATATAAAGAAAGAAGTAGACACCAATACAATAATACTAGGAACTTTCAATAATCCATTTTCAATAATTGATAGCTCATCTAGGGAAAAAATCAATAAGGGCATGTTGTACTTGAATTATACATTATACGCAACAGACCTAACATTCATATATGGAAAATTCCATCCAAAAACATAATACACTATTCTTGAGTGCACATGGAACCTTCTCTAGGAGGGATAAAATGACATGCCAAAAGATACCTTAACAAATTGGGATTTTTTAGAACAATTTTCTTCTTTATTTTCAAAATTAGTTTTTATTTAAACTCCAGTTTGTTAACACACAGTGTAATATTAGCTTCAAGTGTACAATTTAGTGAGTCAACACTTACAAACAACACCCTGCGCTCAACACAAGTGCCCTCCTTAATCCCCATCACCTATTTAACTCCTCTCCCCACCCGCATTCATTCTGGTAACCATCAGTTTGTTCTCTACAGTTAGGAGGCTATTTCTTGGTTTCACTCTCTTTTTCCTTATGCTAATTTGTTTTTCTTCTTTTTCTTTTACATTTATTTATTTAAATTCAAGTTAGTTAACATACAATATAATATTGGTTAATGGAGTAGAACACATTGATTCATCACTTACATATAATACCCAGTGCTCATCCCAACAAGTGCCCTCCTTAATGCCCATCACCCATTTGGCTCAACCCCCAGCCCACTTTCTCTCCAACCACTCTCAGTTTGTTCTCTGTATTTTAAAGTCTCTTATGGTTTGCCTCCCTCTCTCATTTTATCTTATTTTTTCTTCCCTTTGTCAATGTTCATCTGCTGTGTTTCTTAAATTCCACATAAGAGTGAAATCATATATTTGTTCCAAAATCAACAAAAATAAAAGCTATTTTTGAAAAAAATCGATGAACTTTTAGCGAGACTAAAAAAAAGAGATCAAATCAAATAAAATCAGCAGGCATTACAACTCATATCACAAAGATAACAAAGAATCATAAGAAACTACTATGAAGATCAACAATTTGAATGACTTGGAGGAAATTGTTAAATTTCTAAAAACATACAACCTACCAGGAATAAATCATAAAAAATAGAATACCTGAACAGACCAATGATGTCTAAGTAGATTGAATCAATAATCAAAAACCTACAAACAAAGCAAAATCCAGGACAAAAAAGCTTCTGAATGAATTCGACTATACATTCAAAGTAGTAATACTAATCCTTCCCAAATTTTTGCACAAACAAGAGAAAAAAGTTTCAAATGCATTTAATGAGGTCAACATTACAGTGATACCAAAGCTAGACAGGGGAACAATAAGAAAATAAACTTAAAAGGTCAATATCCTGATGAACACAGATCCAAATATCCTTATCAAAATAGCAGTAAACTGATTTCAATAAAGGCACATTAATAGGATTATACATTATGATCAAGTGAGATTTTTTCTTGCAATACAATAATTCAGCATATACAAATCAACATGTTTGTCTACCATATTAACAGAATGAAGAACATAAATCACATGACCATCTCAGTAGATAAGAAAATTCATTCTACATCTTTTCATGATAAAAACTCAACAAAGTACATATAAAAAGAATGAACCTCAATGTCTTCCTCCTTCAGAACTGAAGGATGACTGAACAGCTTCTACACAACAAAAGATAGAAAGACTACAACAGAACAGCATTGGAACAGAGACATGGTATCATGGGGGAAATGCCATTCTTGACACTATATTCTACAGTAGGGAGGGTTAGTACTGACAGACCATGAGCAAATTCATCTGACTGGGGCATAGAAAAATAGCTGTTTAGTAGGTAACTAGAACATAAAATAACAAGCCCTATAACACTGTCAGTGCTAGGGGAGCTGTTGAAACTTTCTCTAGGGTGGAGTGGCTGGTGAGCACCACTATTAATTTTTCCTCTTCACCCTAGTAGCACAGATTGGATCAGGGTCCAGATTCCATAACTGATCAGCTAACTCAGTGAGTCCCAGGTCCATCACCCATTACAACACCAGACACCAGGGGGCATAGAAAAAAATCTAAGATCTAAAAGAGCAACTAGAATATAAAATATCCAACCCTAGAACAATGCCAAATGGCTGGGAAGCTCCTAGAACAATCTCCAGGTTGTAGGCACTGGAAAGTACCACAGTTTATGTTCCCCCTCCATTTTGATAGTGTAGACTAGAGCAGGGTACTGGAACCATAACCAGCCTGACATATCGGTAAGTCCCTAGCCCACATAAGTCATGGGTTACTGGAGCATACTCTGCATGGAGCAATTCGGGTCCCCTGGCCAGCACCTGTCTCAGTTCTAGCAGCTTTGCTAAATTATCCCCTGTGTGGATTAACTGCCCTGAGACTCCCAGGCTTATACCCATTTCACTCCAGCCAGAGTATCCTCTGCACAAAGAGCTCCAGGAAGCCACACCTACACACATTTCAGCTATAGCTGTCCTTCCAAGGTGTCCTTTGTGTGGAGAGACTGGGGACTTCTCTGGCCCAGGCTACTTTAGCCTGGCCATTCCACCAGGGAGAACACAGCATGAAATGCCCAAGAACCCCAGTCCAAGTCATGGTCATAAAGTTTCTAACCGGACTGGAGAGATGAGTGGATGAATTCCAAAATTCAACGAAGAGGTAGGAAAATATTTTTTTAAGAAGAGTTGGATAATAAAATAGGTGAAAAACACACTAGGGGGAATTAATACCATATTAAATTGTGCAAAAGAATGGATCAGTAATCTGCATAAAAAAGGGTAATGGAAAGATGCCAGCTGAACAGTAAAAAGGAAAAAAAAATAAAAAGAGAATAGGTCAAAGGATCTCTTTTATAACATCAAACAAACAAATTCACATTATAGGGGCAGCAGAAGAAGAGAGAGAAAGGGGTAGAAAACTTATTTGAAGAAATAATGGCTGAAAACTTCCCCTAACTTTTGGAAGGAAACACATCCAGGTACAGGAAACATACAGGGTTCCAAACAAGATGAACCCAAAGAGGCCCACACCACAGCACATGTTAACTAAAATGTCAAAGGTTAAAAATAAAGACAGAATTTGAAACGAAAAGACAAAATCAACTAGTGACAAACAAGGTTAACCCCATAAGGTTATCAGTTAATTTTTATAGCAGAAACTTTGCAGGTCAGAAAGAAGTGGCTTGATATATTTAAAGAACTGAAAGGATAAACCTACACACAAGAACACTTTATCCAGTAAGGTTACTATTCAGAATGAAAGAGGGATAAAGGGTTTCCTAGACACAAAAATGTTAAAGGAGCTAAAGAGTTCCTATTAGAAATGGTAAAGGGTCATATTTAAGTGTGTGGGGAGGGGGAGGGGGAAGGACATGATTGTAAGTAAGGAATTTATGTATTTATTTATTTTAATTATTTTAATGTTTATTTATTTTTGATAAAGGGAGAGAGAGAGAGTGCGAGCCGGGGAGGGGCAGGGAGAGACACACACAGAATCCAAAGCAGGCTCCAGGCTCTGAGCTGTCAGCACAGAGCCAGATGCAGGGCTTGAACCTGCAAACTGTGAAATCGTGACCTAAGGTGAAGTCAGACGTTTAACTGACTGAGTCACCCAGGCGCCCCTTAAAAATTTTTAAACATTTATTTTTGAGAGACAAAGAGAGACAAAGAATGAGTGGGGGAGGAGCAGAAAAAGGGGGAGACACAGAATCAAAAGCATGCTCTAGGCTCTGAACTATTAGCACAGAGCCCAACGCAGGGCTTGAGCTCACAAACTGTGAGATCATGAACTGAGCTGAAGTCAGATGCTCAACTGAGTCACCCAGGCATCCCATAAGTAAGGAAATTATGAAATGAAAACATTTAATGAGTGAAAGCAAACATACTGTCAAGTTAATGAAGCAATTACATATAAAGCTAGTATTCAGGTTAAAAGATGCACATAGTAAAATCAATAATATTGAAAAAATTGTTAAGGTGACAAGATGTAAGATATGACAACATATACATAAAACATGGACTTAGGAGAAAACTGATGTATCTGTAGAATGTATTTGAACTTGAATGAGCATCAACTTAATACAAACATACAAACTGCTGTATATAGCATTATATATAAACTTCATGGTAATCACAAACCAAAAACCTGTAAAAGATACAGAAAAAAATTTTTTTAAGCTAAGGTTATCATTTCTAGACCTTTTGGTCAAGTGTAAAAAATGTAAGTTTAACACTACAGAAAGTCATCAACCACAAGGAAAGAGAGCAAGAGTAGAAAAAAAATGAACAGAGAACTACAAAAACAACTGAAAAACAATTAACAAACTGGCAATAAGTTCACAACTATCAATAATTACATTAAGTGTAAATGGTACAAAATCTCCAATAAAAAGACACAGGGTAACTAAAGGGATAAAAAACCAATACCCATCTATATGCTGCCTACAAAAGATTCATTTCAGACCTCAGGACACATATGGACTGAAAATAAAAGGATGGAAAAGGTTAATCCATATAAATGGAAGTGAAAATAAAGCCTAGGTAGCAATACTTATATCAGAAGAAGTAGACTTTAAGACAACGACTATAGCAAAGTACAAAGAAGGACATTACATAATGATAAAGGGATCAATTCAACAAGAGGATATGGCAATTGTAAATATCTATGAACCCAACATAGGAACACATACACACAAAAAGCATATATTTATTGACACAAAAGGAGAAATTGACAGTAATGCAATAGTGGAGGACTTTAACACCACACTTGCATCAATAGATAGATCATATGGACAGAAAATAAGTAAAGAAACCATGGCTTTGAATGATACCAACCAGAAAGACCTAACAGATATATACAGAACATTTACTTCAAGAACAGAACACACATTGTTTTCAAGTGCACATGGAAAACTATCCAGAATAAGTCATATGTTAAGCTTTAAAATAAATATCAATAAAGATTGAAATCATATCATACATCTCTTCTAACCAAAATGATATGAAACTAGAAATTAATTATGGAGAAGAAACTGAAAACAAAGACAAGTAGAGATAAAATGACATGTTCCTAAACAACCAATAGGTAAATTAAAAAATCAATGAGAAAACTTAAAAACTATGGACACAAAAGGAAATGAAAGCACATAAAACCAAAATAAATTGGACACAGCAAAAGCAATCAAAAAAGGGAATTTTAGGGGCTGCCTGGGTGGCTCAATCAGTTAAGCGTCTGGCTCTTGACTTTGGCTCAGGCCATGATCTCACAGTTTGTTGGACTGGAGCCTGCCTTGGATTCTCTCTCTCTGCACCCCCGTCCCCTCCCCAGCTCATGTGCTCTGTCTCTTTCTGTCTCAAAATAAATAAATAAACTTTTTTTTAAAAGCATGAAGTTTAGAGCAAAACAGGACAATCAAGAAACAAGAAAAATCTCGAATAAACAACTTAACTTTACACCAAAAGGAAATAGAAAAAGAACAACAAACAAAGCCCAAAGCTCCAAGAAGAAAATAATAAACATTAAACTAGACATAAATGAAATAGACTAAACAAAGGAAAAGATTAATAAAATCAACAACTAGAACTTTGAAGAGATTAAAAGAAAATCAACCTTTAGCCATACTGATCAAGAAAAAAAAAGAGAGTATACCCAAGTAAATAAAATCAGAAAGGAAAGAGAAGAAATAACAAACACCATGGAAATACAAAGGATTATAAGAGAATATGTAAAAAATTATATGCAAACAAGTTGAACAGACAAACAAAATAATAAATTTCCAGAAACATTACATCTTCCAAGACTGAATTAGGAAGGAATAAAAAATTTGAATACAAAATTTGCTAATAACAAAATTGAATTGATAATCAAATAACTTCCAAGAAATAAAAGTCCAGGGTCAGAGTTATTTTCAGGTGAATTCTACCAAACATTTAGACACAAGTTAATACCTATTCTTCTGAAACTATTCAAAACAATAGAATATGAAGGAAAACTTTCAAATTAATTCTATAAAGCCAGCATTACTCTGATATCAAAATCAGAAAAGTCACTTCAACAAAAACCCACAAAACTAATATTTCTAATAAATATATACAAAAATCTTCAACAAAATATTAGCAAACTGAATTCAAAAATACATTTAAAAGATTACCCACAACAATGAAGTGGATTTATTCCACTTCAAACACAAAAACAAAACACAAACAAAACAAAACAAAACAAAAACAAAACAAAACAAAAACACTTCAAACACTTCAAAAACAAAAACAAAAACAAAAACAAAAAACAAAACAAACAAAAGCAGATCCACAACAAGACATATTTTAAATAAATTTGCAAAACAGGGGCGCCTGGATGGCTCAGTCAGTTAAGCATCTGACCCTTGATTTGAGCTCAGGTCATGATCTCACAGTTTATGGGATTGACAGCACGTTTGTGCTGTCAGCACAGAGCCTGCTTGGGATTCTCTCTCTCTGTCTCTGTCTCTGTCTCTCTCTCTCTCTGTCTCTGTCTCTCTCTCTCTCTCTCTCCCTGTCTCTCTGTCCCTTCCCTGCTCTTTCTCTCCTTCTCTCTCTCTCTCTCAAAGATAACTAAATAAACTTTAAAACAATAAAGAAATGTAAAATTATAGTGGGAAAGAAAAAGAATTGAAAGCAGAAAGACGGAATTAGCCTGTGATGCCATCTGGTCCTGGACTTTAGTTTTTTGGGAGTTTTTGATTACTGATTCAATTTCTTTGCTCGTTATTCGTCTAGTCATGTTTTCTGTTTCTTCCTATTTAGTTTTGGTAGTTTATATTTCAAAGAACTTATCAATTTCTTCCAGATTCTCCAATCTGTCAGAATAGAGTTTTTCATAATATTCTCTTATAATTGTTTGTATTTCTGTGGTGTTGGTTGTTATTTCTCCTCTATCATTTGTGATTTTATTAATTTGGTCCTTTTTCTTTTCTTTTTGATAAGTCTGGCTAGAGGTTCATCAATTTAATAATTTTTTTTCAAAGAACCAGCTCCTGGTATCTTTGCTGTTGTCTATAGTGTGTGTGTGTGTTTATTTAGTTTTTATATCATTTATTTTTGCTTTAATCTTTATAATTTCAATCTTTCTGCTGGTTTGGGGTTTTGTTTGCTGTTCTCTTTCTAGCTCCTCTAGGTATAAGGTTAAGTTGTTTATTTGAGATTTTTCTTGCGTCTTGAGGTAGACCTGTATTGCTATAAACTTCCCTCTTAAAACTGATTTGCCAAAACCCAAATATTTTGGAACAGTTTGTTTTCATTTTCATTTGTTTCCATGTACTTTTTATTTATTCCTTGATTTCCTGGATATTTCATTCATTGTTTAGTATTATACTATTTAACTTCTATGTGTTTGTGGTCATTCCATATTTTTTTTGTGTGTGTGGTTGACTTCTAGTTTCATACCATTGTGTTCAAAAAGGTGCATGGTATGATTCGGATCTTCTTGAATGTGTTGAGACTTGTTTTGTGGGCTAATATGTGGTCTAATCTTGAGAATGTTCCATTTGCACTTGAAAAGAGTGTGTATTCTGCTGTTTTAGGATGGAGTGTTCTGAATATATCTGTTAAATCCATCTGGTCCATTGTATCATTCAAAGTAATTGTTTCCTTGTTTATTTTCTGTTTAGATGTTCTGTCTCTTGCTGTAAGTTGGGTGTTAAAATTCCCTACTATTATTGTATTAGTATCAATTAGTTCCTTAATGGTTTTTATTAAGAGTTTCATGTATTTGGATCCTCACATGTTGGGTGCATATATAATAAAATTGCTATATCTTCTTATATTTTCCCTTTATGATTATTAGTGCCCTTGTTGTCTCCTGTTAGTCTGTTTTAAAGTCTAGTTTGTCCAATATAAGTATTGCTACTCCAGCTTTTTTTTTTTTTTTTGACATTCATGTTTCTCTATCTTCTTTTTCAATCTGCAGGTGTCCTTTGGTCTAAAATGAGTCTCTAGTAGGCAGCATATAGACGGGCTTTTTTTTTTTTTAAATCCATTCTGACACCCCATGCATTTTGATTGGAGTATTTAGTCCATTTACATTCAAAGTAATTATTGATAGAGATGTATTTGGTGATATTTGATTACTTGTTTTCTTGGTGTTTCTGTAGCTTTTTCTCTGTTCCTTTCTTATCTTTATTGCTTTTGGTCTTTCTTTCACACCTAAAGCATCCCCTTTAATATTTCTTGCATGGCTCGATTAGTGGTCACAAACTCCCTTAGTTTTTGTATATCTAGGAAACCCTTTTTCTCTCCTTCTATTCTGAATGATAGCCTTGCTGGCAACCAAGTATTTTTGGATACAGATTTTTCCCATTCAGCACGTTGTGTATATATTTCCATTCCCTTTTGGCTTGCCAGTTTCTGTTGAGAAATCTTCAGCTAGCCTTATGGTTTTTTCCTGTATGTTAAGGACTTCTTTTGTCTTGCTGGTTTTAAGATTTTTTTCTTTATCCCTGTATTTTTCAAATTTAATTACAATATGTCTTGGTTTTGGCCTGCTTTTGTTGATTTTGGTTGAAGTTCTCTGTGCTTCCTGGATCTGGATATCTGTTTCCTTCCCTTGACTAGGGAAATTGTCAGCTACAATTTCCTCAAATACATATTCTGTCCCCTTTTCTCTTTCTTCACATTCTAGGACTCCTATGATACAAATGATATTATGCTTAAGGAGTCACTGATTTCCCTAAGTCTATTCTCATGTTGCATAATTCTTTCTCTCTTTTGTTAAGCTTACTTTCTTTCCATTACTTTGTCTTCTAGGTCACTAATTTATTAGTCTACTTCTTCCAGCCTGATATTCATTCATGAAGCTTGTTTCTAATCTTGTTTATTGTCTTTTCATGTCTGATTATTGATGCTTTTTTAACTTTTTTATCTCTGTGGTAAGGGTCTCACTGACGTCTTCTATCCTGTCTCTATCCCAGTGAGTATCTTTTTGACTGTTGACTTAAATTCTCCATCAGATATGTTACTTATATCTGTTTCAATTAGACTTCTGTCTGTAACCTTATCTTATTCTTTCATTTGGGATAAATTCCTCCATCCTGGCATTTTGTCTAAGTCTTTTCCTTATTCTCTGGGTTAGAAAAGCCAGTTATGTCTCCTGTTCCTGAAAGTAATGACCTCATGAAGAGGCGGAGTGCCACTCTTATTCAACATACCAAACACAGCAATTAGGAAAGAAAAAATAGGAAAAAGGAAGTAAAAACCTGTCTCTTTTTGTAGATGACATAATCTTATATATAGAAAACCCTAAAGATTCCACCACAATACTATTAAAACTAATAAACAAAATCAGTAAAAATGCAGGGTACAAAACCAACATACAAAAATTTTTTGCAATTCTATACCCCAACAACAAACATTCTGAAAGAGAAAAAAAGGAAAATAATCTCATTTACAATAGCATTATAATACTTAGGAATAAACTTAATCAAGGATGTGAATGATCTGTACGCTGAAATTTGCATGAAATTGATGAAAAGAATTGAAGAACACATAAAAAAGGCAAAGATATCCCATGTTCATGGATTGGAAGAATTAATATTGTTAAAATATCCATACTACCCAAAGCCATCTATAGAGTAGTCAATGCAATCCCTATGAAAATCCCAATGGTTATTTTTACAGAAATAGGAAGAAGAATCACAAAATTTATATGGAAATACAAAAGATCTCAAGTAGCCAATGTAATCCTGAGAAGGAAGAACAAAATTGGGGGAAAGCACAAATCCTGATCTCAAATTATTACAAAGCTATAGTAACCAATATAGTATAATACTGGCATAAAAACCAACACATAGGCAAAGGGAACAGAATGGAGGTTCCAGAAATAAGCCCACACATATATGGTAAGCTACTATTTGACAAGGGAGTCGAGAATACTCAATGGAGAAAGGCTTGTCTCTTCCATGAATAGCATTGGGAAAACCAAATATTCACATGCAAAAGAACAAAATTGGACTTCTATGTTTCACCACTCACAAAAATTAACTAAAAATGAATTGAGGACTTAAATGTAAGACTTGAAATTGTAAAAGTACTATAATAAAACATAGGGGCAATCTCCTTGACTTTGGTGTTGGCAACAATTTTGGGAATATGACAGCTAAAGCACAAGCAACAAAAGTACAAATTAAAAAGGACTACCTCAATCTGAAAATCTTATACACTGCAAAAAGAATAATTAAATTAAATTAAACTAAATTGCAACCTATGGAATGATAGGAAATATTTGTAAACCATCTATCTTATAATGGATTAACATCTCAATATCAAAAGAAAAACAAAAAAATATGATGAAAAAATGGGCAGAGGATCTGAATGGACAATTTTTCCAAGGAAGATATGCAATAGCCAACAGTTAAATGAAATGATGCGCGACATCATTAATCATCAGAAAATGAAAATCAAAACCACAATTAGCTATTACCTCACACCTGTTAGAATGGCTATCGTCAAAAAGACAAGAAAACAAAAGTTGGCAAGGCTATGAAGTAAAGGGAATCCTTGTGCATTGTTGGTGGGAATATAAATTTGGCCCAGCCACTATGAAAAACAATATGGAGCCCCCTCAAAAAATTAAAAATAGAAATACAATATGATCCAGCAATTTCTTTTCTGGGTATATATTTGGAGAAAGTCAAAGCACTCCTTTGAAGAGATATCTATACTCTCATTTCATTGCATTATTCACAGTAGCCAAAACATGGAAACAAACTGGTCCATCAACAGATGAATGCTATATATATCGCATTTTCTTTATCCATTCATTATATATTGAATATTATTGACTATTATTCAACCATTAAGAAAAGTAAATCTTGGGGCACCTGGGTGGCTCAGTTGGTTGAGCGTCCGACTTCAGCTCGGGTCATGAACTTGTGGTTCATTGGTTTGAGCCCCACGTTGGGCTCTGTGCTGACAGCTTGGAGCCTGAACCCTGCTTTGGATTCTGTGTCTCCCTGTCTCTCTGTTCCTCCCCTGATTGCACAATGTCTCTCTCTCTGTCAAAAATAAATAAAGAATAAAAAAATTAAAAAGGAAATTCTGCTTTTTGTGACAATAGACTTGCAAATATTATGCTAAGTGAAATAAATCAGAGAAATACACATATTTATATTCCCAATCATATATGAAATCTAAAAAAGAAAAGCTGAACTCACAGAAATAGAGACCAGAATGGTGGTTTCCAGTGCTTAGGGTTTGGGAGAAATGAGGAGATGTTGGTCAAAGAGTACAAACTTACAGCTATAAGATTAATTAGTTTTGGGGTCGTTATAATTAACAATATTGTATTATATCCTTAAAAGTTGTTAAGACAGTAGATCTTAAACATTATTACCACAAAAAATGGAAACTACATTAGGGGATGGAGATGTTCACTAACCTTATTGTGGTAATCATTTCACAATATATACATTCATCAAAATATTACATTGTATACCTTTAAACTTACATATATTATATGTCAACAATATCTCAAAGTTGACAGAAAATAATAAACTTATATTTGAGTTTGTAAAACCCTGGGCTGTTTTTAACAGTTAAGTGTGTAATTATCTCTTTCATCAATTCTTCTCTCAAGTTGGTCACCACTTGCGTGGGTAGGGTGGGGTTCCTTTACAGCATGAATGCTTCATGGGATTCGGAAGATGTTGGCACCTGTGATCTTATAGAGTCAGTCAATGCTATTTTTTGGAAACCAAACCACAGTTAATGTGGTAAAAGGGTGATGACTTTCTACAACTGCAAGATCCTTATATGAGATTGGATCCCTGTTACTGAGAGTGATCACCGGTGACAGAAAGTAAGGCAGCCTCAGAAGGGAAAGTCTGCCTGGGGTTGTAATCTAACCCTAGTAAGTATTGCAATTTCACCACTAGTTTACCAAAGATAATCCAAATTGAGATCCCTATTGGATGGAGCTTGCTCCCCTCCAGATACATTCTATTTGTCCAGGCAGTTCCTTTTTTAGTTGCTTTTTGGTCTGTGTCCTTAAGTAGAGATTATGTCCCAGGGCAAACAGAGGACTTATCTCCCCCTTCAAAAGAGGATTCAGCCCCTCCCTCTTGTTTCTCCCTTTTTGTCTTTTCTGTCTTTATAAATTCCTGTGTGGTTACTGGCAAAGGTGAGGGTAAATTATCCTCAGCCTTATTGCAGTGACACTGTGTTGGCTTTTCTTCTAGAGAGCACCTATCCCCTTCTCCATCTTGTCTCCCCCAGTAATTTGGCCCTGACATCCTTTCCAGAAGTTCTTGCAAGCAAGGCTAGCACAAGTCTCATGATTTGGAGCACCTGTTCATTAGGATAGGCACCTCCTTCAGAATCTTGGGAGTGGCAAAGCTATAAACATCCTTGCTTCTTGTCACTTTAAGTAGCATTTTAGATGACTGAGCCCATTCTTATGCCAGAGGTATGCACTTAACCTCTTTTTCTATTCAGGTGTAGAAGTCTTACAAAATTCAGTACTAGCCTATTGGGGCATCCAGGTGGGTGGTTAGACCTCCTTACCTAGGCAGCTTAATGCCTCTGACCTCAAGAGTCCATACTAATGGTGTGGGTTCACTCAAATGTCTACAGCTTGGCCAGTTACAGAGGCATAAGGGCAGACCATAAAAAGTATATTATGTAGTATAACAAAGATCAAAGGCACGTCAAATTGACACAGAGACAGACATTCCAAATTTTGTGTCTTAACACTTAAGGCTGTCCAGGATTGATTTGCCAATTAACTGTCCTACTGAGTGGGTGGACTGCATGCCAATTTCTCCTTCATGACCAAACTCCCATCCTCTTCATCATTTATGATGACTTCTAGATTCTAGTCTAATCAAGAAAAAAGACAAGACTGTAAGTTAGCGTTAGCACGCAACATGCTTTTTTTGGGAGAGGTTTTGACAGGTTGCCTGAAAGTGGAAGTGTCTCACAACTGGAGACCTTTCAAAGTCAGCTACAGGAGGGCACTACGCAGAAGAAGGGGCTAGGCAACTCTTGGGGGAGAGGGAAACAGGAAAGGGGTTTTCTTGTTTAGGTGATATGGCTCAGTGGCTAGAGGAGTCTCTGGGTCAGAGAGCTCTGAAGGCAAACAATGGTGTTTTATAGCCCCTGGGTTTGTCTTAACTATGGCTAGCATATGTTGGATGCAGTTTTGTGGGATACAAAGCAGGCAAGATCTAAATACTAAATATGTAAATATATTTACATATGTATAATATATAATTATGTATATATTGTATATTTGCATATACAAATATGTAAATGTGTAAATATATTTACTGTTTAGAGCTTGAAATAATAAATAAGAAATACTTATTTCATCTATATTTAAAGCAAATGCATGTGCAAAAATTTGAGCTTGATGATAATCTATCCTGCTGTGAAAAAGTAAACAACTTCAGGGCCAATATGCAGGCCATCTTTAACTCACTTATATAGTAATATGTCAGTCAGCCACTCTGATTAATCTGACTGTCAGGCTGAGATCAAGTCTATGCAATTTGTAATTTTAATAGAACTCTAAGTAACAAAGTGTAATCAATTTGCAGTGTAAACTTCAGTCATGCCCCACACTCCAGGGTCCCAGCTGAGCAAATTCCATCAACTATTATGGTTTATCAAATGTTGGTTATGAGAAGCACTGCAGGTATATGATAAGCACACAGTGAGTTTACATTATTACAGTGTAGGAAACTCTAATATTTTAAGGGGATTTTAGCAAACTTCTTAAGAAACAAATACTATCTTTGTGTTCCTGAACAGCAGACAAATATGCCCTCTGTCCCAGAAGGAAATACTATCTCTATTTTCTTCCAAGGCTGTTTGTTATACAAATAGCATTGGAGAATCATTTGAAACAAAAGCTGTTAATGCCTCTGATCAGAATTCAGGTAGAAATATGAGACGTATAAAGAATTGTCTCTCAACAATGACAAGGTATATCTAATATTTATGTCAAAATTCGTAGGACTTAGAATATCCAAAAGTATTTTGAGAAAGAATAACAATGCTGTAGGACTTACCACTGCCAGCTTCCAAGACTTATTATAAAGCTATAGTATCCAAAAAAGTGTGGCATTGGCATAAAGATAGGCACATAGATCAATTTAGCAGAAGAGAGAATCCAGAAATAGACCTATATGGATATAGTACTTGCTTGTCAACAATGGTGCAAAATTAATTCAGTGGTGAAAAGATAGTGTTATCAGAGACTGGTGCTGGAACAATTAGCCATAAGTTAAAAGAAATTATAATTAATCTTTACCTTGCAACATATATGAAAATTAAGTAGAAACTGACATTAGACTTAAATATAAGAGCTAAAATTGTAACATTTTTAGAAATAAAAATAGGACAAAATCTAAGTGAACTTGGATTTGATAAAATTATCTTAAATAGGTTGCGCAAATATGAAGTATAATAGAAAAAATCAATAAACTGGACTTCATCCAAATTAAAATAATTTGTTTTAATAAGAATACTTTTAGGGAAATGAAAAGTAAGACACAGAATGTGAGAAAATATCTGTGAAACATATAACCATCAAAGGTTTTAGAATTCAAATATATAAAGAGCTCTTAAAAATCATTAACAGCGGGGCACCTGGGTGGCTCGGTGGGTTAAGTGTCCGACTTCGGCTCAGGTCATGATCTCACGGTCCGTGAGTTCGAGCCCCGCGGTCGGGCTCTGTCATGACAGCTCAGAGCCTGGAGCCTGTTTCAGATTCTGTGTCTCCCTCTCTCTCTCTGCCCCTCCCTTGTTCATGCTCTGTCTCTCTCTGTCTCAAAAATAAATAAACGTTAAAAAAATTTTTTAAAAATCATTAATAGCTAGCAAACAAAATAGTTATAATGGGAAACTATTTAAACAGACTTTTCACCAAATAAGATAAGTGGAAAGAACATGAAAAGATGCCCAGCCTTATAATTAGGGAAATATTAGTTAAAACTAAAATGATAGGGGCGCCTGGGTGGCGCAGTCGGTTAAGCGTCTGGCTTCAGCCAGGTCACGATCTCGCGGTCCGTGGGTTCGAGCCCGGCGTCAGGCTCTGGGCTGATGGCTCAGAGCCTGGAGCCTGTTACCGATTCTGTGTCTCCCTCTCTCTCTGCCCCTCCCCCGTTCATGCTCTGTCTCTCTCTGTCCCAAAAATAAATAAACGTTGAAAAAAAATTTTTTTAAACTAAAATGATATACCACAACACACCTATTACAATAGTTAAAATTAAAAAGACTGACCATACCAAGGCTCTATGAATATATGTGGTTAAGGATATTTGGAAACAGTTTGGCACTTTCTTAAAATGTTAAACATACAGTTACCATACTGATGATCTTAGAGATCAGAGTAAGAAGAGAAAAGAAAGCATATGTCCACACAAAGACTTGTACATGAATGTTAATAGCAGATTTGTTTGTAATAGGCAAAAACTGGAAAAACTTAAATAATCATATGATGAAATACAGTACAATAAGAAAATAAATATATTATAACATCAAATAACAGCAGGGATAAATTTCAAAGTAATTATGTGAGTTAAAAGAATATTGTTTATGATTCCATTTATACAAAATTCAACAAAATGCAAACTAATCTACAGTGAAAGAAAGCAGGCTGGTAGTTCTCCAGCAGCAGGGGTGAGAATGAGTGTGAAAGCAATACACAAAGGAACAAAGAAACTTTTGGAGGTAATGGATGTGGCCACTATTCTGATGTGGTATGAGCTTCGTAAGTATACACATATGGATTTTTTAAATTAAGTACTAGAAACACATGTCTACAGCCAAAGAATGCTCAAACAATAAGGCCTGCAAAGTCTTTGACAATTTTCAGTCAGTTAGCTTTTCTTTAAACTAAATAATGAATCAAAAACTTCAACACTGTTTTTCTATTTGTTTATTTTAATATGCCGTTGTTTTGTGTGTGTGTGTGTGTTCTGGGTCCTATTTTCCAACTACTTCTTCATATGCTATAAATGTACTTTTTTCATTGCTATTAGTAATATGCATCTCAAGCAAGGTCCTGCTTTTCAGTTTGAGAGACCAGATGCCTGTCTGATTCTGATGTAAACCACTTGTGAGCCCAATTTTGTGTCACAAGTTTAATATTTAAGGAAGGCTTTGGACTAGTTACCTGCTGTTGGGAAAATGAAAAATCAATGAGCAGTTATTGCAAATACCACTTGATGAGTCAAGTACTCAAATATGCTAACTGGGTTAGACTGTTCTATCACCAAAAAATTCCAACCAATACCTGCCCACAGTTCATCTTTTACCCAATACTTCTTTATCCTTCAAGATCACACTCCAAGGTCGCAGACCTTAGGGTAAGTGCTTTTTCTTGGAAAGATAAGTCATATGCAACACAGGCTTAGGCAAAATACAACAGGTGGCTGGGAACTAAAAAGCTTTCCTCAGTGGGAGCCTGGAGACTTTGGGAGATGCTGAGGGGAAAAAAATGACCATAAGAGTCCACTGGGCTTTGAAACAGGAACCTTACATTTGCATGTGTGGGATAAATGATGAAAAACTAGTAACTTTACTTCTGGGCAGGCTGCAGGAAAAAGTCTTTTTCTCCTGACTAAAGTAGCTACTTGCCTTGTGAACCTCTTTTCATTGCAGGCTCTGCGTTCTGTGCTGAGTCCACAGTTAAAATTACAGAGAGTTCAGAGCCAAAGCCCAGACCCAGATGAGTGCCATGGGGACCACACTCCTACAGGGCACAGGAAGTAGGTGAGGGCAATGGTGAAATGGACAAAAGTTGAAAATAAATGTGGATAGATGGTGATTTCTATTTTCACCAGATCACACAGATAAAAGGCAAATGAAATGTAGCATATATCTTTCTGAAAAGTTAAGCTGTCTTCAGGACATGAAAACTCCAATAGAACTGGAGGGCAGAGGGACAGGTCCTGCAAAGTTCCATGCTGAGCTATTAAGTGGGACAGTCTTCCTAGCCACATGCTTTGTTGGCATACAGTGCACTCTTCCAGAGGAGGGCTCAGTACATAGTCTCTGGTTCATTTTCTGGTCCCAGAGAGATGCTGTTCGGAGCACTCTCTCTAGGGAGAGGATTGACCTGACCAGTTCCTCTCTTGAGATTAAATTCCTCTGAGATAGTCAGAGGTGCCAAACTTGTGGAAGCTGTTTCCCAGGGAAACAGGGCCTGGGTGAAGTCTTAGAGTGGCTATGATATCGCTGAGTGCGTTTTGGCATATTTGTAGACAATAGAAACAGGGGGGATTGGAGGGAAGATGGCGGCGTAGGAGGACGCTGGGCTCACCGCGCGTCCTGCTGATCACTTAGATTCCACCTACACCTGCCTAAATAACCCAGAAAACCACCAGAGGATTAGCAGAATGGAGTCGCCGGAGCCAAGCGCAGACGAGAGGCCCACGGAAGAGGGTAGGAAGGGCGGCGAGGCGGTGCGCGCTCCCCGGACTGGCGGGAGGGAGCCGGGGCGGAGGGGCGGCTCGCCGGCCAAGCAGAGCCCCCAAGTCTGGCTTGCAAAAAGCGGAGGGGCCTGACGGACTGTGTTCCGACAGCAAGCGCGACTTAGCGGCGGGGAGGTCATAAGTTAACAGCTCTGCTCAGAAAGCGGGAAGGCTGGAGGACAAAGGGAAGGAAAGCTGCTGAGCCCCCGGACCACAGAGCTCAGTTTGGCGGGGAACAAAGGCGCTCGCCAGCGCCATCTTCCCCGCCCATCCCCCAGCCAAAATCGCAAAGAGAACCAGTTCCTGCCAGGGAACTTGCTCCCTCCGCGCAAACACCCAACTCTGCGCTTCTGCGGAGCCAAACCTCCGGCAGCGGATCTGACTCCCTGCTGCTGCCACAGGGCCCCTCCTGAAGTGGATCACCTAAGGAGAAGCAAGCTAAGCCTGCCCCTCCTGCCCCTGTGCACCTTGCCTACCCACCCCAGCTAAGACGCCAGATCCCCAGCATCACAAGCCTGGCAGTGTGCAAGTAGCCCAGAGAGGCCACCCCACCCCACAGTGAATCCCGCCCCTAGGAGAGGGGAAGAGAAGGCACTCACCAGTCTGACTGTGGCCCCAGCGGTGGGCTGGGGTCAGACATCAGGTCTGACTGTGGCTCCGCCCACCAACTCCAGTTATACACCACAGCACAGGGGAAGTGCCCTGCAGGTCCTCACCATGCCAGGGACTATCCAAAATGACCAAGTGGAAGAATTCCCCTCAGAAGAATCTCCAGGAAATAACAACAGCTAATGAGCTGATCAAAAAGGATTTAGATAATATAACAGAAAGTGAATTTAGAATAATAGTCATAAAATTAATCGCTGGGCTTGAAAACAGTATAGCTGACAGCAGAGAATCTCTTGCTACAGAGATCAAGGGACTAAGGAACAGTCACGAGGAGCTGAAAAACGCTTTAAATGAAATGCATAACAAAATGGAAACCACCACAGCTCGGATTGAAGAGGCAGAGGAGAGAATAGGTGAACTAGAAGATAA
>NW_024420330.1:0-1877 GCF_014898765.1 Herpailurus yagouaroundi
GGAAGTCTTCTCCAACCGCCTCCCATGGCTGGTCCCTCTTCGAGGGGGCTCGCTGCTCCCCACCCTGCACACAGCAGCTCCCCCGTCATCGGGCCAGTGCGGTGAGCCCCTCGGTGACAGTTTTTTGAGCAGGCCCTAAGGCTACTTCCGTGTGCCTGGCCCTGAAACCCCTCCCACAGGGAAGGTGGGCACTCCGTTTCAATAGGGGACACGCACACACACACACACACACACACACACACACTCACACACACACACCCCTGCCCAGCCACCAGTCAGGTCACCAGGGGCAAGTCCAGACCCAGCCGATGTGATCGTGGGTTCACAGCTCGACTCGGGGAGTCTGGCTTCCTCTGAGGACATGCCCACCACCTGTCCACCCCCTGGGGACTGCACTCGGAGCCCAGAGGGGACACACGCGGACAGCCAGCCCACACGCAGCAGGCAGCTACTGGTACTGGCCGAGGAGCCTGGGCAGTGAAGCTTCTGGTTGGTGATTTCAGCCGCTTGTCTCCAGGGACTAGAGTAGGATTCTGAGGCGACCGTGTGCCCTTCTTACTCCCTGCACTTGGGGCCAAGTCCTGGGAAAGGTGTTCCAAAGGCCTCAGGGCCATCCTCTGGGGTCTCGGGTGAACTCTGCAGAGGGAGGAAGCCCCACCTGTCCACACGCAGGCCCAGCACCTACGAGCTTTCCCTTCCCCCATGGCGATCCCAAGGGAGGATGCTGTCGTCAGCCCCACTTTCCAGAGGCTCAGAGAGACCACGCCACTTACCTGCAGCTGCCCAGCTCATTCAGCGGAAGTCACCTGTCCCTGGAGTCCCAGGGCCTCAGTGCTCAGCTCCCTCACAGGAGCCTGGGGTCTGGCACCGAGTGCTGTGCCTGACCTGGCTGCCCCCCTCCATGACCATCACCCTATAAGGGAGCACACAGGAGCCCAGCTCCACAGGCACTGGCTTCCTACCCGTCCAAGGAAGCACACAGCCTCCTCCCTTCTGCTACTGTGGCCGGAGGAAGGCTCCCCTGCCGCCAGGATGTTGGGGTGCTCTTCTCCTTCCTTGACTCAGCAGAGGAGCAACCTGGGATCACTGATGGGTCTGGAGCTGCCTTCCTGGGTGACGTGCAGCCTTCGGAAAGAGAGCCAGGTGGTGTCCACTCACTGAGCCCGGGAAGACTGCTGAACACGTGGACTTTCACATTAACCCCTAGGAGGACAGGCTGGGTCCCCACCCACCGTGTGCTGAACACACAGCCAGACCTGATGTCCTCGGTCTCTCCTGCATCCCGGTCCCCACCCTCTGTCATCTCATCTACTTACTTTTTTTTTTTTTAATGTTTATTTATTTTTGAGACACAGAGAGAGAGCATGAGCACAGGAGGGGCAGAGAGAGAGACGGAGACACCAAATCCCAAGCAGGCTCCAGGCTCTGAACTGTCGGCACAGAGCCCGTTGTGGTCGGGCTCGAACTCGCGGACCGCGAGATTCTGCCCTGAGCTGAGGTCGGATGCTGAACCGACTGGGCCACCCAGGCGCCCCGTCACCTACTTACTTTTTGATCACAAACACCGTTAGTCCGATGGTGGTGTTCCGGAGCCGGAACTGCTCATTCAGGATGTCAATGTTGAAAGTCCCTTCCCAGATGGTGGGGGCCAGCCAAGGGGTGAGGACAAGGACATCTTTCCTACTGCGGCACAAGAGAGCCACCCGGTGTCAGTAGCATGACAGTGAACACACGGAGGGCCCTGGCGCATCATCACCCCCACCCGGGACCCCACCCCACCCACCCAGCGTGCACCCCATCAGGGACCCACAGGGCTGACCCTCCTTCCAGAAGGCCTTCACATGTGCAAGAAACAAATGACATGGAAATCAAAACTC
>NW_024420331.1:0-4092 GCF_014898765.1 Herpailurus yagouaroundi
AAGTGAGACGCATTTCCCAAACACATGCACGCTTCTATTTGCCTGATTTCCTCCTGCTGCTTAACTAGCAAATTGCCTGAAGCAGAACTACTTGGAAGCCAATCATCTGATGTCTCCACTCGGGTGTCATATAATCTCACAGAGGTTACAAAGCACAACCATCTCATTTTACGAAGAAAGAAATGGGGTGACCTAGCTTGGGCAGAGCGGCGGGCCAACTACAGATGGAGCAAGACCCGTCGGAGGCCGAATGGATGTTCTTCCTGCACCGATTCCTCTTGACCCTTCCCAGAATAAGCCCCCTGCGATCAGGAAAGAACGCGGATCCCGGTGTTAGAGCCCGTGTGACAGCAATCACTTTGAGGTGAACACTTCAGCATCCCCTCTGCCCCACTGGAGACAACTCCTGTTAAGAGGCAGAGAAATATACTAACAAAGAACACACTGTCCGGCAGCACGGAGTCAAAAGCAAAGCTACGCACAAAAGACACATGCTGACTGCATGAATAACGCTTTCACGGTGATTCCGAAAAGGAGAGCCCAGCCTGTGTGACTCCTCCTCTCAATCACTTACCCCCAAAGTTCACCCAGTAGTTACATCCACCACCAAAATGAAGAGGTATATACTGAAGGGCCCGGTCTTAGACGGGTGTGGTGAAAATGGCTGGAAGACACCAGAAAGAAAACGATGCAAAAGCCATTTTAAAAAATGTCATCATTCCTTTCTTGATTTCAACGATAAAAACGCACGTACAACTATTGTCTACTAAGGCTAAATCTACGGCAGACTTTTATGCCCAACAAGAATGGCTTCTCGATTGGATTCTTGTAAATATTCACACGCGGTCAACCTAAAAACCTATCAAAAACAAATCAACTCTTCCCCATTTCATGTAGGTCCACCCCACGATAAATGCCCTTCAGGTACCTGTGTGTGGGTGTGTAGCTATTTTGTTTGGGTTTTTTTTGACACCTAGCCCCACCCTCAGGAGCCCAGGCAATAAATTTTGTTCTAGGACAAAGTGAGAACCTGCTCTTACGCTTGTGATTAGACTGTAAGCTTCGCTGAGTTGGGCACTGCCTACTGCCCTTCATATCACCAGCACCTCCGTATCAGTGCTCGACAGACTGCCCATAAACAGACTGTTCACTGACCATTGCAGTAATACGGAAACCAAACCCCTCAGTCTGTTTCAACAGCTCTGAATTGTTCTCAAGTCCTTTTTGACACTTCTGCCTTAAAAAGAAAAGATTCTGCTATCAGAAATTATTTGCTCACAGGGCGCCTGGGTAGCTCAATCAGTTAAGTGTCGGACTCTTGTTATCAGCTCAGGTCGTGATCTCATGGTTATGAGATAGAGCCCCGTGTAAGATACAACATGGAGCCTGCTCGTGACTCTCTCTTCCTGCCCCTCCCCCGCTTGCATTCGCACTCTCTCTCTTTCAACATAAATAAATAAACGTTTAAAAAAAAGGGGGGGTGGGGGTTGGGGCACTTGGGTGGCTCAGTGGGTTAAGCGTCTCACTCTTGGTTTCGCACTCAGGTTTGTGAGTTTGAGCCCCACATTGGGCTCCGTGATGACAGTGAGAAGCCTGCTTGGGATTCTCTCTCTCTCTCTCTCTCTCTCTCTCTCTCTCAAAAATAAACTTAAAAAAAAAAAAAAGAATAATTTAAAAAAGGGGGAGGGGGGCACTGGGTGGCTCAGTCGGTTAACCGTTCGATTTCAGCTCAGGTCATGATCTCACGGTTCGTAGGTTCGAGCCCTGCTTTGCCAGCTTCCAATTCTGTGTCTCCCTCTCTCTGCCCCTCCCCCACTCATGTGGGTGCGCGCTCTCTCCCCCGCCTCTAAATAAGTAAACATTAAAAAAATCTTTTAAAAAAGAAATTATTTGCTCACTCCTTAATCTTTCAAATGAATGAATAAGCCTCTTGGTCAAGGGAAATCTCTCCAAGTTCTCAAACCTTCCCTACTGCTCTTTCTTAAAATGACGAGGAGGTATCCTCAATAGGAAAATGACACTGCATTGGAAGAACTACAGAAGCGCTGGAACCTGAGTCCCAGGGTTACACAGACTGCTGCAAAGCAGGGTTTCTCACCCCTAGCACTAGTGACACTTGGGGCCAGACCACTGTGTTGCCGAGGGCTTACGCCCTGCAGGACACACGCCCTGCAGGACACTGGGCAGCAACCGGGCCTATACCCACTAGATGCCAGCCTCTCTCCCTCTCGGGAGAGAACCAAAAATGCCTCCAGGCACCGTCAAATGTCCTCTGGGGTTAGAACTCACTATGGCTGGCTTTGGATCTTGCCCTGCCCTCTCACTACCTGCGTGACCTGGGGAAACAGACCTAACCCTCCTCCACCTCCCAGCAAATTCATCAGTAAAATGGAGCTGACACCACAGAAACGTTGGGAGAATGAAATAAAATGAAGGACGAACACGATTTATACGCACATAACATTCAGTGCCAAAGTGACTGCCCGAGCAATGGTAAGAAATGAGGGGAGGCTAAAAATCAGCTTCTAGAACCAAAGGAACTTGGCCTCAGGCCTCCAGAGTACTGTAGCCCCCATGGGAGGAGTGGCGGGGTTAGGAAGAAACGGAAGAGACAATCGAGGATGGAAAAGAGGAAGGGCACTAAACTATTTCCCCAACTTCCAAGGGAGTCGAGGCCAACGACGCTCTTAGTTTTTCTCTGGTCTACTCTCTCTGACCTCACAAACGACAAACCCCAAATATCCCCAAATCAGAACACTCTCCAAAATAAGTCACCAAGCCAGAAAGTGTTTCGTATAAAGCAAGAGGCATTTACTTCGGTGTCTGCACAGAAATACTGAAAGCACCCAGCGTCTTCTCTATGGGAATCTACAGACCATAGGGAGAGTTACAGACAAGTCGCGATGATCAATTTCAACAGAAGCTTCTGAAAGAGAAACTACGCACACCCTTCTTAAAAGTCCCCGATTGAACAGTTCTCCGTTTCCTTCATCTCTACAGTTTGGCTCCACGGAACAGTTTTTGAGATCACAGACAAGTTAGGGATTTCCCATCACGACGGGACCAGAGACAGACAAACGTGTGAAAACAGTTTCTTTTATTTGAAAAAAAGCAATCAAATGCTACTGATTTTTCTCGGGTCGCTGAAATATTATATAAAGAGCCCGTGGTCACATGACATTTTGGAAACTAGCAGAAAAGTCATTCCTCAAAGGAACCGTGGTCACGGGATGTATCGTCACTTAAAAGGAAAAACAACAACAAAAAGGCGACTAATACCTCCCCAACGATTTGGCCGGCGCTTTAAATTCTCATCTCGCCTCTCGACATACAAGGTTGGAAGAAAGGAACACGATTCTGAAACCTTAGCTTGGCGTCGCCATCAGATAACGCCCCAAACTGCCTCCAGACCCTAGAAGTGGCTTTATAAACACTGCAAAGCCCTCACCGGACTGGTCTTAACAGCAGGGCAAATGTTCACCGAGGCAGCATGGCAGAGGTCGCCAAATCAAAGCGCGCGAGCGCCTTTGCTTCGTCTACATTAATCCTTCGGGGGTACGGCTCGGTCTTGCGTGGCCTGGGGTGTGTGCACGGGTGTCCCCGAAGGGTCGGGGGAAAGGCTGGCGTTCTGTTGTGTGTCCCCGGAGGACTGGGCGTATTTCTCCGCGCGCGCGCGTCTCCCCACGGGTTGTGTGTGCGCCCGTCTCCCCCCCCCCCCGCCCCCCACCCGGCCCCGGGTACGTGTGTACGTGTCTCTCTCCCTGGCTGTTTGGGTCTGTGCGCGCCCCGGGTGTTTGTGGATCGCTCTTGCCCCGGGTGTGTGTGCGTGTGTCCCCGTGCGTCTTCCAGATGTTTGCGCGTCTCTCCGTGGGTCCCCGCGCGCTAGGGTGTGTGTCCCTCTCCCCGGGTCGTGTGGGTGTGGGAACTCGTCTTTTCTCCTGCGTCAGTCCACTAGGAGCCAGGAGGCAAAAAGCCGTCCCCGTCCCGGGACCGACGCCCGCCCCGCGGCTCCGCTCAGCGCGCGCCCCAGCTGCCCGAGGGCCAGGCCGCACTCGGGGCGCACGGGCCCCCCCCCCCCCCCCCCCCCCCCCC
>NW_024420331.1:4192-20099 GCF_014898765.1 Herpailurus yagouaroundi
CGCGGGCGCCCCCGGCCCCCGCCCCGAGGGGCGTTCGCGCTCCGCTCACCTCGTGGCCACGCAGAGGACGCCCGGGAGCTCGCGGCCGGCCCGTCCAGATGCAACGAGGAGGGAAAGTCGGGGACGGGCGGGCAGGAGGCGGCGGCGCTGCCCGGGTCCGACTCCGGCGGCTCACGTCCAGCACCAAGGGAACAACATGGCGGCGGGCCGGGGCGGGGCCCGGGGAGGCGGGGCCTCGAGGCCGCGGTACGCCCCGCCCTCACCTTCGCTCCCCGACCGCCTGTCCCCTGGCTCAACCGTGGTTTCCCCCGCCCCCCCTCCGGGATCGGCCGCTCCTCGTGTGCTCGGCTGCGTTCCAGCGAGAGAGGGCACGGAAAGCTAGTTATCTTTAGAAGTTTACTAACGTGGGCATAAACAGATCGCATCAGCACAATCGGGCTTTTGTGATTACCATAAGAAAACGAGTGTGCAAACGGCTGGATGGAAAATGGAAACAGCTTGATATTGTGGCCTAACAGGCATCGTTAAAATTAAATTTAAAACTTCTCCGTAATCTTGTTAAAATGCTGCCTCTGTTAGCTCTAAATATAAAGCAGCAGTGGGCAAAGGCTGTATTGGAAAAGCTTCTTCTCAGTTCCTCACTTTATATATGGAGTTGAGTGCATCGCTCTTATGATACATGTCCCTGGAGACCCGAGGGACCTTTCAGTGACCTCTCAATATATTTCGTGGGGTGGATTTAGTTTGTTTATATCGCAAGAGAAGGGCCTCACTTTTATGAATTGCTGGGCCCACAATCATGAAATAACCTCTGGCTTTTTAGGGAGTCACTTACGGGTAAACGATCTAATGTAGTCTTTTCATTCAGCAGTAGAAAAAGTATATTTAGGAGAGTTTCTTGCAAGTATAAAACACAATTTTAGAATACCTGTGAAAATGTTATAAAGATTGAGTTCTAGATTGAGCTTAGATGAATTTTTCTTTTATTAAAAAAATCTATTTGGGGCACCTGGTTGGCTCAGTTGGTTGAGCGTCCCAACTCTTGATTTCAGCTCAGGTCATGATACAAGGGTCATGGGATTGAGCTTCATGGTGAGCATGGGGCCTACTTAAGATTCTCTCTCTCTCTCTCTCTCTCTCTCTCTCTCTCTCCCCTGCCCTTCTCGCCTGCTAGCGTGCTATCTCTCAAATAAAAATTTTTTAAAAATCTATTTTTTATACATGCAGAATTTTTCCCCAAGGAAATACGAGCAAAGGTTTATAAAATACAAATCTGTTGAAAGTAGGTAGGGGAAAGAGATATTCATTATCTTATTTTAAACACAAAATAATGAAAACTACAAAAAGGGGCACCTGGGTGGTTCAGTTGGTTGAGCATCCGACTTTGGCTCAGGTCGCGATCTCACGGTATGTGTCCAACTTTGGCTCAGGTCATGAATCTCGAAGTCCGTGAGCTCCAGCCCCGCATCGGGCTCTGTGCTGATGGCTCGGAGCCTGGAATCTGCTTTGGATTCTGTGTCTCCCTCTCTCTCTGCCCCCCCCCCACCCCCCAGCTTGTTCTCTCTCAAAAAATAAATCAGTAAACATTTAAAAAATAAATAAAGTAAGCCTTGGGAAATCCAAGAGTTTTCAAAAAAAAAAAAAAGTTCTAAGAAGGTTCTACAAGTTATTCATATGCTGTTCCAAAATGTAAGCAAGGCAGAGTGTAGCTTATACTCAGCACCTGAAGAATGAGTTACTTTTTCTGAAATAACTATTACTTAGACACTAGACAACTGACACTTAGGAATATTCACGCATTCTTGGGCACCAGGGTGGCTCAGTCAGTTGAGCATCCAACTTTGGCTCAGGTCTTGATCTCAGGAGTTCGAGCCCCACAGCGGGCTTGCTGCTGTATAGAGCGCACGTAGGCTCCTCTCCACTCTGGGGGTCCCTCTCTCTCTGCCCCTCCCCTGCTCATGCTCTGTCTCTCTCTGTCCCAAAAATAAATAAACGTTGAAAAAAAAAATTTTTTTTTTAAATACTCATATTCTGGTCTCTCCCACCATTCACTTCTTTACCTAATTGATTGACAGTGCAACAGTAGGGTGGGTCAAAAGATTTTTCCCTGAAGGGCAAGTTTGGGGGATTTTTGCTGTTGGATGTGTGTGGTTGGCAAGCTGACACAAGTTAGATACGTGATCTCTCTCTCTCTTGTTCCATGAACTTGTTTACTGATGAAAAACATTTAAAAGCTGACCTCATTTGGGGCGCCTGGGTGGCTCGGTCGGTTGAGCGTCTGGCTTCAGCTCAGGTCATGATCTCACGGTTTGTGAGTTTGAGCCCTGCTTCGGGCTCTGTGCTGACGGCTCAGAGCCTGGAGCCTGTTTCGGATTCTGTGTCTCCTTCTCTCTCTGTTCCTCCCCCCTTGTGCTCTGACTCTCTCTCTCTCTCTCTCTCTCAAAAATAAATAAACATTAAAAAAAAGTTGACCTCATTTGGCTCACTTCATCTAATTAACATTTTTGTCTTTCTATTCTGTCAACATCCACTGTGTCACTCATGGAGGAAAAAGAGGTCAAGGCTGCTAAGCATTAATGATTTCTTTCATTAAATGACACCTACTTATTACTGTGAGCACTGCGAGTTAGTACCCCATTTCCAGCTGGAGTCTGAAAGAAAATCATCTCTGGAATCTCTGAAGAAAAACTATAAATAAGTGGGCCCCAGACTCAGGTATCATAAATATTGATGTAATTAAATCGACCATACTTCTCACATACAAGGAAAAACACAGAACTCAATGGTAGGCAATTTGACCATTACATGACGTATCTAAATAATCAGAAATTTTATATTTTCCCTAAACCATCACCAAAATAAGAGATCTGTTCTCAATATTACATAGATGTACTTGTATAGTTGTACTAAGAAGAGAGAAAAGCATAAAAAGTAATTTGAAATCCATTATATTTGGCTTTAAAGTCAGAGGGAACATAAGCAACAACATACAATAAGTGAAAAAGAATATTATCAAATATTATATGAAGGAAAGAATCCCACTTTGGTGGAGGAAACATTTCTTATATAAGTTCAGTAAATATTCAAAGATTCATCTAATCATTATTTACTTATATTTATACATTTATATGATACATAATTTTCAATATTCCAAACCAACGTCACACCCATCCTATTTGCCGAGAAACTAAATTCCGCATGTTTCTTACGCTAATGCAAACTTTTTATCCTGATCCTTAAGTCAGATCAAAAAATATGAGAAAATACCAGACATCTGATTTCTTCCCTGCTTAGCTTAAAAAGGAAGACTAAATCAGGGGCACCTGGGTGGCTCAGTCGGTTAAGCGGCCGACTTCAGCTCAGGTCATCATCTCGAGGTCTGTGAGTTCGAGCCCCGCGTCGGGCTCTGTGCTGACAGCTCAGAGCCTGGAGCCTGTTTCAGATTCTGTGTCTCCCTCTCTCTGACCCTCCCCCATTCATGCTCTGCCTCTCTCTGTCTCAAAAATAAGTAAACGTTAAAAATAAAAATAAAAAAAATGAAAAAAAAAGGAAGACTAAATCAAAAAACAGAGTAGCATCGTCCTTACTCTGTATATCGTCAGCGAGAAACTTTCAGAATTTGCGATCTTCAGATCGAAGCGATCAAGTGGAAAGTCTGACTCGCAGCCATGACGGAACGTATGTTCTTTCATGGGTCCCATGATTTCTGTATAGTGGTTGGTGTTCAACGGTTACCCGGGAATCAAGAGCCCCCAACATACTTCCTTCCATCGGCCTGCCCACTGTCAGAAGAGAGGGGGCATAAGAGTCAGGAGCCAACACAACTGGCACGTTCCCAGTCTGTGGGTCACCACCACACCAGCCCAAACCCTTCCAATGCCCGCGGTATAGGCACACATCTACTCCCTTCCCTTGGGTGGTTTTCAGATTTTGCGGGAAAGGCAAAGTCATTTCATGCTAATACTTGGTGATTCGGCAAATATGTAGCGAGGGCCCACGCTGCTCCAGGTGCTGAGAATACGACGGTGGGACAAGCTGCAGAAGAATTCCAGGGGTGTCCCCAAGCACCCCTGCATTTTCGCTGCTGTCTCCCAGCTGTGTTGACATCATATGAACTTACCTTCGTGAAGAGAAGAGACATTCAATAAGCAACGAAACGAATGTGCAGTTACAAATTGGATTAAGGGCCTTGAAGGAAATTAACAAGGTGCAGTTGGTGGGAATGCAGGGGGATGGTATCAGAGGAGGCATGAAGGCGGTGACGTGTGCTGAGCCCTAAAGACGAGCAAACAGCAGTGGGAAGGGTGTGGACAGGTGATACTGGTTGAGAGAACAGTCTATTAAGAACCTAGAACGCGGTAGCACTCAATACAACTCTAAAGAAAAGAGGCAAACTATTAGAAAAATCTTCGTAATTGATGGGAGAACCGAAATTAGAGTCGTTTCTCTAGCCACGCTTAGATCTAAAGTATTCTCTTAAAAAATAATTAGGTGCATTTTGAATAGTGATCTTTCTCCACCACATTCTAAACATAGCTTCACTCAGGTAATTACAGATGGCAGAACGGAGCAGGCATTACGATTCTGGAATGTAGGGGGGAATCTGATCCCTTTGCTGATTGCCTGATGAATGTGAGTCATAAATGAACTTTGCCTTTAAAGGCAGTAGAAGAGAAATTCCCGGGACACCATGGCTACATTATATAAAAAGTATATTTGTGTGTGTGTGTGTGTGTGTGTGTGTGCCTGTGTGTCTGTGTGTGCCTGTGTGTCTGTGTGTGTTTGTGGGTGTTTCTGCATATGAGTGTTTATTTAAAAAAAGAATGGCAAGCAACAAGGAAAATCAAAACAGTTGAATCACTGGGGCAGCAGGATTCTGGGTAATTTTTATTTAAATGTTGAATTCCATGTTACAGTACTTTTTTGAGCAATAAGTAGGATATTTTGGGGGGAGGGGCAAAGGGAGAGGAAAAGAAAATCTTTTTTTTTTTTTTAATTTTTTTTTTCAAAGTTTATTTATTTTTGGGACAGAGAGAGACAGAGCATGAACGGGGGAGGGGCAGAGAGAGAGGGAGACCCAGAATCGGAAACAGGCTCCAGGCTCTGAGCCGTCAGCCCAGAGCCCGATGCGGGGCTCGAACTCACAGACTGCGAGATCGTGACCTGGCTGAAGTCGGACGCTTAACCGACTGCGCCACCCAGGCGCCCCGAAAAGAGAATCTTAAGCAGGCTCCATGCCCAGCGCAAGGAGGGGCTCGATCTCATAACCGTGAGGTCATGACCTGAGTGGAAATCAAGAGTGGGATGCTTAACCGACTGAGCCACCCAGGCGCCCCAGGGAGCCAACTATTTTGTGAGCCTTTTCATTATAGAAGCTCTAAAGGCCAGATACTTAGATACTCACTCTTCCAGAACCCTGGCAACAAGGATACAGGCATGAGACCCAAGGCCAATCAGATACTCTCTTTGAAGATCTGAATCTTAGGCAGGGAACACAGAGATGCTGAAATAGTTCAGAGTTCATTCTGGCACGCGTAGTGGCGGCCTCTGGTATCTCGTGACCACAGATGGTGCCAGAGGTGACGATGCCAGGGGCAGCGCCTTCCGCCCAGCAGTGACAGCACCTTGATCAGGCCATTCGTGTTGTGGATTCTCATTGTTCCTGTCCACTGTCCAAACTCCATACTCCAGCCTTGCCTCTAAGAACTACTCCATATCTCCCTGAGAAATCCCTTTTCTAAGTTAGAAGGATTTGATGTCTTTATTTGAAACCACAGTCGATACTTGAACAACATGGGGGTTAGGAGCACTGACTCCCATGCAGTCAAAAATCTGTATAAAACTCTGACTCCCCCAAAACTACTAACAGCCTACTGTGGTCAGAGGCCTTACCAATAGTATAAACAGTCAATTAACACATATTTTGTGTATGTATTATATACTGTACTCTTATAATAAAATCATACAATAAATATGTGTGTGTGTGTGTATACACATACTTAAAATCCACGTATAAATGCACCTGAGCAGTTCAAATCTGTGCTGTTCAAGGGTCAACTGTACAAACTCCGAGTGGTACAAAGTTAGAATGTATCTTATAGATCATCCAGTACAAACTTACCGTGATTCATAATATAAATTCAGGTAATTGGAATGATACCTCTCAACACTTTTGTATCGACCAGCTTAGGCTCAGCCATGCTGTGGTAAAAAAGATGACCTCCCCCACCCCCACCAACTCTCAGCGGCTTATTCTAGGTCATGCTCCCTCTGGACCCAAGCTGATGAACCTGAGCCAAAGGAGAAGCCCTTGTCAGATACAGTGCAGGTCTCATTGGTTGAGAGAAAAGAGACCACAATACTACAGCTGCTGGCTCTTAAAGCGTCTGCCTGGAAGTGACAGGCATCATTTCCACCCATGTGTCCTTGGCCAAAGCAAGTCGCGAATTAGGATATACAATCCTTCTAAAGGGAGGGACGGGATGCTGCAAGTCACGTGGCAAATCTGATGTCAGTAGTATGGTATTCTAGAACTGTCTCCCTGGGAAGGTCATCAAATACTTGAGCAATAACACAGTCTAACACAGCTCTTATGACTCAGGGCTTCGTGTGATCGATTTGGTAAGTTTCAAATGCCATAACATGAATGAAATAGATTTATTTCAAATAATTTGGTTTTGGGGTGTTTTTTTGTTTTTTTGTTTTTTTTTTTTTTTTGGATATTGGGTTTGAAACACTAACAATAGTCACGTTTGATCCACTTTATTAAAGTTAGATGCGGTCCTTCCAAAGTGTGGGGTGGCATATGTAGAACAGAAATACATATGAATGATTGGAATTCCACTCTAAGTAAAAACCTATTTTACAACATTGAATTAAGCCATCTACCACACCCGGAGTTAATCTTGGGGCTTTGAGGGATACAAACATCACTAAGATGGGCACAGGAATTTAATGGGCAGTTAGAGGAGGGGAAAAAAAACAACAACATGCCCCTAAATAACATGAAGCAGTGAGAAAATAGAGGAGAGATAGGTTGGAGAGAATTCACGGGAGGAGCTAAGTGTGAAATCTCTCAGTCTAGAGATACAATGGAATTGTGTGAGGAACAGACTGCCTTATAGCAAGCCACATAATTCTTTTTTTTGGGAAGTCATAGATTGCAAATGCACAGTAATTTTATACCGCACGGTATGTGTGTTTGGAAGAAGGCATGCAGGGGAGAAAAAACTGATCCAACATGTGGCGAGGAATTCCTAACTTTGCTCCTTACTAAACAATGGCTACAAGTCTTTACTAAAGACAATGGTTGTAGTGATGAAATCAGACTGAACTCAACGTGGCCAATGACAGTAAGTAGGGGAAAATATCATTTCCCTTTTCTTAAAGAAAAAAAAAAATCTTGTGACCTTTATCTTGTAGATAAGTGGGGTTTTTTTTTTTTTGTCTTTCAAAATGTCAAGTTTTTTTTAAATGTTTATTTCTGAGACAGAGACAAAGCATGAGTTGGGGAGGGGCAGAGAGAGAGGGGGAGACACAGAATCCGAAGCAGGCTCCAGGCTCCAAGCCGTCAGCACAGAGCCCGACGCGGGGCTCGAACTCACAAACCGCGAGATTATGACCTGAGCCGAAGTGGGTCACCCAACCGACTGAGCCACCCAGGCACCCTCAAAATGTCAAGTTTTAACATGTGATTACCAAAAATTACTGACATAAAAATGTGGAGAAGTGCAATCATGACAGATGTAAATGTTAATTTATTTATGTAAATTCAGTTACAGCTGCACTTTAAATAAAGGCCAGTTCAGTTCCTTTGGTTAGTAAAATATGGTTTGCTTCTTGAGTTAAAAAACAAAACAAAACAAAAAACCCCCCAAAATACACATGTGAAACAAGTCAGACACAAAGTCACATATTACATGATTCCACTGATAGGAAATGTCCAGGGTAGGCAAATCCATAGAGACAGAAAGTAGATTAGTGGTTCCCAGGGCCTCGGCAGAGGGCAGAATGGGAAGTGATTGCTAATGGGTTTAAGGTGTTTTTCGGGGGCGGTGATGGAAATGTTCTGGAATTAGATGATGGTGATGGTGGTACAATTTTGTGAATATACTAGAAACGAGTGAAAAAAACCTTGTAAGTGGCAAATAGTGTTCATATAATGTGATTTGGGGATGATTATTTTCAAAGAGGCACTTTCAGAATTACTGACATATATCTAGCCAAGCATATTCTGTAATACAAAAAATCAACAGCAACAAAATCACCAAACGACTTTTTCTTTTTCTTTTTTCTTTTTTTTATTTTAGAGAGAGAGAGAGAGAGAGAGCGCATGTGAGCAGGGGAGAGGGGCAGAGCGAGAGGGGCAGAGGCAGAGAGAGAGAATCGTAAGTGGGCTCCATGCTGTGCACAGAGCATGACGCGGAGTTGATCACGACCTGGGATCACGACCTGAGCCGAAATCAAGAGTTGGGCGCTCAACCCACTGAGCCACCCAGGCGCCCCACAACTCTTTCAACTATGTTCCTTACCTAAGATTTGCAGGGTCTTCTGGGAACTAAAATGATGAACATACAGAACTTTTTATCTCCTTTTCTTTTTTTATTTCTGATGACAGTGCTATTGAACACTAAAATGGAAAACAACGTACAAAGAAGGCAACCGGACAATTATCTATTATCTACGGTGGCAGAGAACATAATACAGTCAGATTCTAGATGTTTCTAACAGCTTCACTGAGGTGTAATTTACATACAGCAAAATTCACTCATCTTAAGTACACAATTCAATGATTTTTAGAGCGTCTGTGCAGAGTTTTCCAGAGTTGTGCAGCCATCACCACAAACCAACTTTAAAATATTTTAAAGACCCCCATTAGCAGTCACTCCCCAGGCCAATCCCCAGCCCTCGGCCACTACGCATCTACCTCTGTCCTTACGGATTTGCCTATTCTGGGCATTTCATGTCACTGAAGTCACAGAAAGTGCGGTCTTTTATGACTGGCTTCTTGCGCTTAGTAAATGTATGTTTTTAATGGACAGACCATCGTTTGTCTGTTCATTCACCGGTTGATGAACAGCTGGGTTGTTACACTTTTTGCCTATCGTGAATGATGCGGCTGTGAACTCTCCCATACAAGTCTTCGTGGGGGCTTACGTTTTCATATCTCTTGCGTAGGTACCAAGGTGTGAAATTACTGGGTTGTATAGGAAAATTGCATTTAACTTCTTGAGAAACTGCCAAACTGTTTTCCAAAGTGGCGGCACCATTTTACATCCCCACCATCAAAGCACAGATTTCCGATCTCTCTACATCCTCGCCAGGCCTCGTTATTTTCCAGTTTTTTGATTAGAGCCACCATAGCGGGCACAAAGTGGTGTCTCATGGCCGTCTTAATTGGCATTTTCCCATGACTAATGATGTTAAACATCCTTTCATGTGCTTATTGGACATGACTGTATCTCCTTTGATCTTCTTTGCTGGAATGTCTATTTAAATCTTTTGCCCATTTTTATTTTTATTTACTTATTTATTTTATTTATTTATTTTTTGTAAAAAAAATTTTTTTAAGTGTTTATTTATTTTTGAGAGAGACAGAGACAGAATGAGAGTGGGTTGGGGCAGAGAGAGAGAGGGAGGCACAGAATCCGAAGCGGGCTCCAGGCTCCGAGCTGTCAGCACAGAGCCTGACATGGGGCTCGAACTCACGAGCTGTGAGATCATGACCTGAGCCTGAGTCGGACGCTCAAACAATTGAGCCACCCAAGAGCCCCGGTTTTGCCCATTTAAAAAATTTGTTTGTTTATTTATTTATTTATGTTTAGAGAGAGTGTGAGTGAATGAGAGGGGAGGAGGGAGAGAGAGAATTTATTTTTTTAGGTTTATTTATTTGAGAAAGAGAGAGGGAGAGGGAGAGAGAGAACATGCACATGCACAAGTGGGAGAAGAACAGGGGCTGGGTGGGGGCGGGGGGTGGGGAGAGAATCCCAAGCAGGCTCCACACTGTCAGGGTGAACCTGACGTGGGGCTCGATCCCACAACCCTGGGATCATGACCTGAGCCCAAATCAAGAGTTGGATGCTCAACCACCCAGGCGCCCCAAATCTTCTGCCTGTTTTTAAGTTGGCCTTCTTATCCTTTGGAATAGAGCCAATAGGATTTGCTGATTGATTGGAAGCTTAATACGAGAGAAAGAAAGGAGTCGGTCATCCCTGCCTGGTTTCTAGCTTAAGTTATGCAAGTGTGGAGTTGCTATTAAGTGGAGAAGTCGTGTTGGAGAGAAGGTCAGAAGCTTGAGTTTAGGGGCGCCCGCGTGGCTCAGTCGGTTGGTTGAGCGTCCGACTCTCGGTTTCAGCTCAGGTCGTGATCTCATGGCCTCTGTATCTCTCAAAAATAAATACATAAACTTAAAGAAAGATAGACAAAGTCTGAGACGCTTTAGACATCCAAGTAGGGTTCTCAAGGAGGTTGTTAGATTTGGGGGCCTGGAATTCAGAGGAGAGACACAAGCTGAACCATAAAGAGGGGGAGTCATTCGCACATAGACGGTACGGAATGAATGTAGATACAGAAGGCGTCCGATTAGGAAACTCTGGACACTCCAAAGTTAAGAGGTTAGGAAAGTCGCGAGGAACCAACAAACAACATTGAGACAGAGTGGCCGCAACCCACTGCCAGCCACGTGACAAGCGTGCCCGAGAAGGAAGCGAGCGTGTCGAGTGGGGCTGAGAGTTGTCCCCTGCATGTAGCAGTGTGGACGTTGGAGGTGGTTCGTGGCCAAGACGAGAGTTGAGAGACCCGTGTTAGCTAGAAACTCGGGCATCTCATCCCCAAGCAGAAGCCGGAAGGCGGAGTCCCCAGGCCCACTTGCTGTGGTCAGGAGAGCGTGCGCAGACTGTAACACGCATTGTGAGGAGTCACCGAGGGCTTTGGCGACAACGTACATTCCGATCCAACGGGTCTAAGCGGTTTGGTACACGCTCCCAGGTCTGGCTGCGGCCGCTGAGCCCAGGGCCTCACTGCGAGGCGGCGGGAGTGGCGCGCTGAATTCATCTGCAGTTTCTTCTCTGAGTGCAGATCTAACGGGGCACGCGAATGGCACTGCTCTAAGATTTTCTGTGTTCTAGGGGCTTGATGTCACTGACACAGTGCAGCTCAGGTCTGTGGCCTGACAAGCGGGGAAGAAACTCAAGGAGCGATGACGGTGGGTGGAAACTTTAGCCCTGTTTGTTTTGTGAAAGCGCGAGGGGCCTTCTACGCACGAATGCAAAGGCTGGGGCCCAGCCAACTGCCTGGACAGAGGCCTCTCTCTCTCTCTCTGTGTCAGTGCAAAGTGGCAGGGGAGCCTCCCGCAAGGCCCCTTTGAGGAAGACTGCCATTATTTCTCCATTACACGCGGGAATATACTAAAGGTTCACAATGACTCGCTGAGATAAATATCCAAGAGAGGTCCTATGTCTCATTCCCTTCCTCAGTTCATTTGATTTTTTTCCAACAGCTTTATTTACTGAGATCTCAGTCACAGACCACACAGTTCGCCCGTGTCAAGTGCATAATTCGATGGTGCTTAGCATATTCGCAGTCGTGAACCATCACCACCGTCAATTTGTGAACATCCTCATCGTCCTGGAAAGAAACCCCCAGGCCCTTTAGCCACCGGCTCGTTTTGAAATGATATTGAAATCCACTAACATGCCTGGAAACTTTCTGCTCAGCAACTTGTGAGATGTCACAAAGCTGGGGGGAGGGGGGAATGCATCTGTTGCATGAAAACAGAGCTGTAGAGATGGAAGTCCTCGGTGTGAGAGACGACACGACAGGCAAGACCCCCCGGTGGACTCAGATGCCAACACACAAGCCACTGAAACCTGGGGGTTCTCTCCGGTCAGATGTGGGTGACCACCCCCTTCAGCTGGCCCGACAGACGCGCGCTTGGGTCCCCTGCCATGGGCCAGAGCCAAGTGGAGCAGGGCTTGCGTGGACAAGTTCTGCTATGCTGTGGTTGGGGACAGAAAACGGAAAATGGTTTGCAGCTCCGTCCTTACCGCTCTCGGTGCACTAGGCGGACCCGGCCGGAGGACCCCACCGGGCAAACTTGGAAACGTCTTGTTTCCATCCACAACGGTGAATTTAGCAAATTAGGATGCCATTTTGATGATTTCAAAGCAGCAGCTGGGGAGCTCTCTCGATGTTACACTTTTTGAAAGTGAACACCGTCTAAAAATAGTGAAGTGTTTGAATGGGCAATATTTTCTTTATTAATTAGATCTGTAACTTTCCCATGGCCGTTTTAGATTTTGTAAAAAATACGTGTCATCACAAAGATCATATGACTTCACTCATATGAGGACTTTAAGAGACAAAACAGATGAACATAAGGGAAGGGAAGCAAAAATAACAAAAACAGGGAGGGGGACAAAACAGAAGAGACTCTTAAATATGGAGAACTGAGGGTTACTGGAGGGGGTGTGGGAGGGGCGATGGGCTAACTGGGTAAGGGGCACTATAAGGAATCTACTCCTGAAATCATTGTTGCACCATATGCTAACTAACTTGGATGTAAATTTTTAAAAAATGAATAAATAAAAGTAAATAAAAAATAAATTTTAAAAATCTTAAAAAAAATGTGTCATCATTTGAAAAAGATTAATGACTCCTATTTGTACCTTGTTGATATTTTATTTTATTTTTTTAATTTTTTTTTCAACTTTTTTTTTTTTTATTTATTTTTGGGACAGAGAGACAGAGCATGAACGGGGGAGGGGCAGAGAGAGAGGGAGACACAGAATCGGAAACAGGCTCCAGGCTCCAAGCCATCAGCCCAGAGCCCGATGCGGGGCTCGAACTCACGGACCGCGAGATCGTGACCTGGCTGAAGTCGGACGCTTCACCGACTGCGCCACCCAGGCGCCCCTGCCTTGTTGATATTTTAAAAGAAAGCAAGAATATGTCCAACAAATTTAATTCTTTTTTAAAAAAAATTGTCCTGCAGGATGCTTGCAATAATTTAACAAAGGACAGAAAACAGCTTGGTTACTTTGTCATAATTGACTGTTATCTTTGTTATATAGTTTCCCTATGTCACACAGAGAATGAAGATATTAACGCCACTATATTTTAGAGGAAATGATGTTTGAAGCTGCATTTATACACTTATAGTCTTCAAATTAAAAAATATATATATAAACATATAAATGTCCCTTTAAAAGCTCCATGTTTTTCTGTGTTTTTTTTTTAAATGTTTATTTATTTTTGAGAGAGAAAGAGAATGCGTGTGCACGAGCGGGGAAGGGGCAGAGAGAGAGGGAGACACAGAATCCGAAGCAGGCTCCAGGCTCCGAGCTGTCAGCCCAGAGCCTGATGCAGGGCTGGAACTCACGAACCCTGAGATCATGACCTGAGCCGAAGTCAGACACTTACCCTATTAAGCCACCCAGGTGCCCCTAAAAGCTATATGCTTTTCCGTTTTAAAATTTAAGTATTTTAAAAATCACTTGCTTTCCAGAAAGCCGGATAAGCCGCATGGACGCCACAAGGTTTGGGAAGGGTCCCGTGTCAGGAGCCCCAGCATGGGTGGCTGGTGCCCCCGGCTGATCTCTCCATCAGAGGGAGGGATGCACAGCACTGGAGCAAGGTGGAGTCTATAAATCACACACTCTGGTCATTGAAAAAACAAACCACAACTAAAAAACAGTGGTACCTTGGGCGGAATTAACAGGAAGTCAGGATGTTTCTGGAAGCGAACGGATATGCAAGAAAAAAGCCCCCAAACAGCACCCTACCTGGTTTTGTCGCTGTGTGCCTCCTGCGCAAGTCACTTAATCTCTCTCTGCCTCAGTTTCCTCATCTCTAAAATGCCGGCAGGGTAGTCGTGAAGATGAAAGGAGATGCTGTATATAAAGGGCCAGGAATCTAGCAAATATGGTGATGGGATCCCCTTCCCTCTTCCTCTGCCTGGCTAACTTCATCTCCAGATTTACCCTAAGGGTCACAGCCTCCGCGAAGCCCTCCCTGATTCTTCCGGGTACCCTGCAGCCCTGCCGGGTCGGTCAGTCAGTCCATGCCTCGCTCCTGGCTCTGCAACTGGAAAATGATAGCCAGCTACATCACGCTGTGGATCCCCGAGCCCTGGGTTGGCTCCTGATCGTCCCATTGCCCCCAGCACCCGGCAACGCAGCCCTGTGCAATCACTACCGCACAGCGTTTCCGATAACGTACAGCAACATCTCTGCAAACCTCATTTTCAAGAATCACGCCAAGGGGATTGCACGAAGCTGTCCTCCCCTCTCCTTTTGATTTGTGCGCTGTGCTGAAAGCAAGACGAACGCCTGCTATAATGTAGGTACATACAATAAATACCCCGGCGAGGTAGGAAAGTATTTTTGTAAACTCTTTTGCATCTACTGGGAAGTCATAAAGAAAGCGATCTGACCTGAGAGATGAAGCTGGGCCCCCCGGCGGCGGCGAAGGCAGCTGCCAGCTGCGGCTTCCTGGCTGGTGTTTAGAAATGGTAATAGCGCGTGAAAGGGGCCTCTCAGCCGGGGAAGTGCTGGGGAAAGACACAGAGCCGCAATTGTATCCAAGTTTTTTTATCTAAAAAAAGTAACAGGGACAAAAGGAGAGTGATGTGGGCCAAGTCCCAAAGAGCCCTTCCGCATTCAGTTGTAACAGCTGATGCTTCGGGCCCTTTTCAGGGACTCCCGGAACCGCGGCAACGAGATCCAGGCTCCACGCGCCGGGGGCTGCTGTTTCCGTGCTGTTAGCTGATTTGTATTGCGGGCCCGCGCGGCTAGGGGATGTGGGGTGGGTTGGAGCTGATGAAACGTCCATTTGCCAAACTGCCAACATAAGGAAGGAAGAGGGATCTTTTTTCTTCTACCCGCATCTAGGCTCTGGGCTGGGGCTCTGTGACAAAAGGCAGATTAACGAGAGGAAAGAAAGCGGTCACGTGTATGCAAGTTAAATTTTAACGGGACACAGGAGCCTTCGGAAGGAAAGGAAGCCCAAGACGCAGTTAAGCCGGTGGGATTTGTCTTCTAGGTTTTTTTTTTTTTTTTTTTGGTGTGCTTTTATACTCAGCCTGAGGAAGAGTGAAGCATCACGGAGAAACGGGATAGGACAGCAGGGCACGAGCTAAGGGGAAACCTAGAAAGGCCTCTTCGTTCGGATTCCCCTCCGTGTCCCCGCCTCTGCTCTTGCCCGCTGAACTGGGAGGGCACCTTTCCCTGGAGGGTCTTGGGACCTGCCTCAGGGGAGAAGGGAGGGGCAGAGGGTCACTCAGATTCCTTCAGCTTATTCAATGCGCCAGGGTGCCGTATTTTGGAGTACCGCATCCCGAACCCTGTCACCAAGGACTTAGTCCACTATAAAGATGCAGGGAGACCAGCCTTGGTGTTTGAAACCAGTTACATGACATTTGGACCATTGCTATGGCCACCTAACTGGGTGGTCTGCGTCCCTTCTTGCTTCCCCCCCAGCCATCTAACTTGACGAGGCACAGGGACCTTTCCCAAAGGCCATTCAAACGCTGTCACTACCAGCTCCCTGGCCTCAGTGGCTTCCCGTTGGGCTGGGGAAAAAAACCCAAAGTCCTTGTCGTGATTGACAAGGGCCTTGACGAACCCAATGGCTCTTAGACGTCACCTCTCATCCTTCTTCCTCTTGCCACGGCTCCTCAGCCCCGGTGGACTCCTGCTCTGCCTGGTCTGTGTCAGCCGCCCCCCACCTCGGGGCCCCTGCACTTGCCCTTCCTGTAAACACGATTTCAAATTAAATGAAAGCTTCCTGGGGTGCCTGCGTGGCTCAGTCACTTAAGTGTCCGACGTTTGATTTCAGCTCAGGTCATGATCTCACGGTTCCTGAGTTCAAGCTCTGTGCTGACAGTGTGGAACCAGCTGGGGAGTCTCGT
>NW_024420331.1:20199-34220 GCF_014898765.1 Herpailurus yagouaroundi
TCCCCCATGTACTCTCTCTCGCTCAAAAATAAACATAAAAAAATAAATGAAAGCTCCTTTCTCCCACGAGCAATTTTAAAGAAAAACACCTTTTTCTTTTCTTTTACTCCCCTAACTTAGCGGCTAAGACAGAGAATGTGAAGGAACGATTGTACTTTAAAATGTAATGCTGTCTCATTGGCTAAAAGAAAAAAACCCACATTACATTACAAAGTTGATAGGAAATGAGAAAGACTACCCAGAGTTTTACATGTTAGGGGAGTAAAGGAATTGCCATTTCAAATGCTTCTGTCTGCAAATTAAGTTTGCACAATTCCAGCACAAAAAAACCCCACAAAAAACCGCACACAAAAAACCAACACGGCACGAACACTCGGTTTTCATGTGATGTGCTCTTTTATGACCGCTGAATAGTTTTTAAGATCACTCCAAGTCACATGAAACCAGTTTGTGAAACTTGAAATTTTGGGTGACTCTGCAAGTTTCTCTTTATAAGACTAGCATGTTACATCACAACGAGCATTCCTGGGTAGCCACAGGGAGAAAAGGTATCAAAATAGAATTCCTACGCGGTGGCCTCAAGCCATTTGAAGACACAAACATATTTGAGTTTTATGCACATTTGGGGTAATTCCAGCAGGAGGCAGGTAAGCTGTATGTGTGGTTAGGCCTTCAAAGCTCTGGTTCAGAAGTTAGGCGCGGTGGGGGAAAGAACTGGTGAAAATACGTAGGCTTGGAGAGAACTTACAAGTGAACTTATTAAAAGTGTAACCATTGGGGCGCCTGGGTGGCTCAGTTGGTTAAGCGTCCGACTCTCGGTTTTGGCTCAGGTCATGATCTCACAGTTTGTGAGTTCGAGCCCTGCAGAGGGCTCTGCACTGACAGCGTGGAGCCTGCTTGGGATTCGTTTTCTCTCTCTCTCTCTCTCTCTCAAGAAAAAACCTGTAACCATTAATGCCCTCTAAGTTCTTAAAAGAGAACACAACCAGCTGTAATCATACGGAAGGCAGGTTGTGCTGAAAGGATTGCACAGACTGGTTAAACACTGCAAAAAAAGCCTTGAAGAACTGACTTCCTCTTCGTGATTCATTCATTCGAGAAATATTGGTAGATCCAAAGGCTGAGGCAATGGACTGCCTCTGACAGATGAAGGCCTGTTTTTACATAAGCAGAATTGGAATTTCAGACCTAACAGGGTTCAAAATATGTGGTCCCCAGATACGCCATGCTGGCATAAGGATCATTCTGCGCTGAGAGCAAAAGAGAAAAGGCAGACACGGAATGAGCTCTCCGCCTTCCACCTACCTGCCTGAAAGTAGAACATAAAACCCCCTTGTGAATCCTGTACCAGGAAGGAGGTAACAATCTTATCGCTGGAGATGGGATGGCACGGAGAAGCGTCTACACAAACCTTCCTAAATAAACATTATCTTCCATCAGCACCCCCGTATTTTACCCTCCCATAGTTTGCTGCCCCTAAAAGCCTAAAGCCCTTTTCCTTTGTCTCATTTCTCTACAAACGTACACTTCTTTAAGGTTCTACTATACAAGTCCAAGTTCTAACCACCCCTTTGAGTTCTTCATCACTGAGTTTCTCCTGCGTGTATTACGCTGCACATGTTAATAAGCTGTTGCAGAGTCCCACCTATACAGCCTAGGAGAGCTTTTTTCCTCCCTACAGATCTTTTTTTTTTTTTTTTCCCCAGTAGGCTTCATGCCCAGCACGGAACCCAACTCACAAACCTGAGATCAAGACCTGAGCTGGGATCAAGAGTTGGACGCTTAACTGACTGAGCCACCCAGGCGCCGCCAGCTCCTCCAGATCTAAACTCACGTGCCCTTGAGAACATGAAGGCTCTCTAACAACAGAAACCAAATTTTATAAACGGTTTATAGACTCTTGAGAACTTGTGCAAAAAAACCCCCCACAAAAAACAAAACACACACACACACACACCTCCTCTAAGCAAGAGGACTTGAAACAAAATTCTAACTGTGGGATTAGTTACAGGATAACTTTCATGGTTCAAGGGAGAGACCAGTAATGTGAGAAAAGGCAGGGAACAGTAACAAAGCTCTAGCTGTCCAATGTTAGGGCCTAAAGACACATCTCCAGGAATGCATTTCTCAGAAGTTAATGGTGAGACGGTCTTGGACAGTGAATTTGGAAGGCCAATGTGGGAGCCGTTTGAGTTGGGCTAGTTAAGGTTGCATGGCTCGGCCAAGTCACAGCACCTCCGTGGACCTGTTTCTTCATCTGTAAAGTGTATAGTGACATTCTTGTCTGAGAGCCGTGAGACAATCAAGTGAGAGCCTGTGTGTGAATAGTTCTCAACTCTGCATCTTAAAATAACTTGAGGAATTAAAAAAGAAATACTAATGGGGCACCTGGGTGGCTCAGTCAGTTGAGCGTCCAACGTCGGCTCAGCTCATGATCTCACGGTTCGTGGGCTTGAGCCCCGCGTCGGGCTCTGTGCTGACAGTTCAGAGCCTGGGGCCTGTTTCGGATTCTGGGTCTCCCTCTCTCTCTGCCCCTCCCCCGCTTACACTCTGTCTCTCAAAAATAGATGAAAACGTTAAAAAACATTTTTAAAAGAAATGCTGATGCCTGGGTCAGATCCCATGCATTCAGATTTCATTGTTCTAGGGAGGGCCCTGAGCACCAGTGGGTTTTCAAAGCTCCCCAGATGATTCTCCTATGCAGCCACTGCTGAGAACCATATGCCTACTGCGAAAGCAGCACTTCTCAAACTACCTTGAACAGGACCGCTCCGGGATCCTGCCGAAATGCAGAGTCAGACTCAGCAGCACGAGGCCTAGGACTCTGCATTTCTAACAGGCTCTAGGGTGTGCTGAGCTGCTCTCAACCACGCTCTGGAGTTCAGCAAAGTACTAAATGGCCACAAAGCACAGGGCCAACAGTCATCCACTCTCTCCCCAAACTGTCAACTTTTAGCGACGGTGGTGTGAGCCTCAACGAATGACTTTCCTTCCTTCTTCTTAGGGTTGTTTTGAGAATAGTGTGTACAAGATTTTAAGACCAAGCATAAAAGGGTGGTACCGAAAAAAAAAAAAGAAAAAAAAAAAAGGCATCACTCCGGCTCTTTGTGAAGAGAACATTTATTTGCAATTACAGGCACACCCACCTGCTGTGGTACCACTGCTCCCCACACTCGTTACAGATCACAGAGGTCATCGTGTCTTCGTCTGGATTCGAGTTCCGCACCCAGCCTGGAAGGAAAAGTGCTCCTCCGGTGATTACGGTGACCTTGCAATTGAACTTCTCACAGCTTCCGCATTTTATTTTGTCTGTGCGCCCCCCACCACTCGGGGAAAGTGGTGTTCCTGGATGCGAGATTCCGTGTATGCGGTTCTCAACTGCTTCAGGCCCTCGTGTGCCATTTCCACGACAGTCGTTTCGGCAAATTCTCTCGGCGACATGGTCCCAGAGAGCAAGCTTTGTCGTGAGAATTTGGGGGGGGGGGGGTTCTTCAGATTGGTGACTTTGCTTCTAACGCAAGTTTTGTATTTTTTGAGGTTCTTTAAATAGAGGGTAAGAATGTCTCTTGCGAAGTTGTGCCACCTATCGGCTTTGGGCTGCTGGTCCGTGGAAGAACTCGTTAAAGCTTCATAAAGAAGCTCTGTGCCTTTAGCTCTCACAGGTACTGTGGGATCCGGCAACTCACTGGATCGCTCATCAGCGGATTGAGGGGCACCGCCCGTGAAATGCTTTTTCTCAGGTTCCACTGGACTAGTGCTGTTTTCAGGCGCAATCCTTTCAATGGCTTCTGCAACATCGTGGCATGATGAATGAGAACCGGAGCCACCCCGTATCTCACCCCGACTTGGGTCATGAGAAAGTCCTGGCTTTTCTTCATTTCCGCCCGTAGGGAATGATTTCGGGCTGTCCGTTGAAGCGGAGGTCCTTATAGACAGCTTTCCATTCTGACAATAGACGCTTGGCTTTCTTTTTCCAAGCCACCGTGGGGCAATTTTTGAGGACTCCGTACACGGCCCTGACCACAACGGTCCCCTGGAGGTGCTCTTGAGTCACACGAAGAGTTTCTGGCTCAGTAAGGTGGTTGCCAAGATCCTCAAAATTCCTTCTAGACATCGAATGCTCAATAAGGGAAGCTGTGGTTGTCGTCAGACATCTTTACAGCGGCAAAGAAAAAAGAAGGTTCCGTTTTTTTTTAGGCTTGTGCTTGCCAATCGCAGCGACCTAATAGCAGCACAGCACTTTCTGCCAGTTACCTGTGTGTTTTCTGAAAGAGTTATGTAACAAAAAGGGGTGTGACACGTTAGAAAACGGCATCTGCAATGTGCTATCGTTGCAGTTTCAAAAGTCTGAGTCCCTGTAGCGGGGGGGGGGGGGGGGAAGCAGCAATGCAACCAGCTTCTGCATTCCCAGTCACTTAAAAGAAGCTTGCTGGAAGAACTCTAGAACTGTGTCCATCTCAAGTTGGACAAATCCGTGATCTTTGCGGATCCGGATTGGCCAACTGCTTTGGATGGGATTTGGCGGTCCTGTTGGGCATGAAATCATGCCAGTGTCAGCATCAACAGGGAAGTCTGGGCAAGGCGGGACCGTTTCCCCCCCTCTTCAGCCACATCGCTGAACTACTTGCTTATTTTATCATCTTTAAGTGGTACTGTTCTGAATATGAAAGAATGAGAAACAGAACAATACGGGGATGCTGTTTAGACGTCCCAAGGACATCTGAAGAAACCGTGAGATAGCACAGGTTGGGAGGCAGCCGCAGACAGGCCTGGTGGACCCCAAGGGTCAAAAGGCACTGTGCTGACAACTGAGTCTTCTGAACAACAGGGTAAGGGTTCAGACTAAGCAATCTGGACAAGTGATGACTCTGGACCAAACCAGTCCCCAGGCCAGTTTGGTTCCATTAATTTTGTAACTTTGAGGTGCAAAAAGTTGCTTGATGATTGTATCTGAGTGAACCTCATCCTGGGCAGGCAAATGTTTCCTTGGTCTAACCAGTCCATTTTTCTCTCCACGTAAGGTACATAACCTTGCTACCTAATACCTTTGGACCTACATCTGCCCATCATGTCTACACGTAGACATATGCATCTTGACGGTAGGGACCTGTCTCATAAGAAACTCATGGGCTTCCATTTCATAGGACCTGATATTAAATGCCCATCACTAAGCACACAGGCTGACACTAGAGTGCAGAGAGAATCCATGCAGTCTTCTTAGAAACCATCCGACAAGTTCTGTAAAATGCAACGTCCTTGTCAGTGATTCGACTTCTGCAAGTTTACATTAGGGAAACGAGAGATGGGGAAGGTGTGTGTGTAAGAATGTTGTCAAACTTCAGACAAACTAGAAGGTCTCAAATGGTTAAAGTTGCATGCAGATGTTCACAGCAGCACTATTCTTAATAACCCCCAATTGGAAACAACCCAAATGCCTGCCAACTGATGGATAAGCAAAATGTAGCATATCCATACAATGGAGTGGTATGTGGCAATAGAAATATGAAATTCTGACATATACAAAATGCATGAGCCTTACAAACACTATGCTGGGTTAAAAACACAGAAGACCACAGACTGTACGATTCCATTTATATGAAATGCCCAGAATAGGCAAATCTAGAGACAGAAAATGGATTAGTGGTTGACTAGGGCTGGGGTGGACGGATGCGCCCCCCCCCCCCCCCCCCCCCCCCCAGGGGGGTAGAATGAACGGGGGTGGCTACCAATGGGTGTAGTTTTTCTTGGGGAAAGTGGAAAATCTTCTCTAAAGTGGACTGTGATGAACTGCACAGTAGAAAATATACTTAAAACCACTGAAGTGTATACACTTTAAGGAGGTTAACTGTATGGTGTATAAACTATATCTGAATAAAGTTATTTAACATTTTTAATGTTTATTTTTAAATTTTTTTGGGGCGCCTGGGTGGCTTGGTCGGTTAAGCGTCCGACTTCGGCTCAGGTGATGATCTCACGGTCTGTGAGTTCGAGCCCCGCGTCGGGCTCTGTGCTGACAGCTCAGAGCCTGGAGCCTGTTTCGGATTCTGTGTCTCCCTCTCTCTCTGCTCCTCCCCTGTTCATGCTCTCTCTCTGTCTCAAAAATAAATAAACGTTAAAAAAAAAAAAAAAAAAAATTTTTTTAAAGATGGTTTTTACATTAAAAAATTTTTTTTAATGTTTATTTTTGGGAGAGAGAAAGAGAGAGAGAGAGAGAGAGAGAGAGAGATTGAGAGCATGAGCAGAGGAGGGGCAGAAAGAGAGGGAGACACAGAATCCGAAGCAGGCTCCAGGCTCTGAGCTGTCAGCACAGAGCCCAATGCGGGGTTCAAACCCATGAACCATGAAATCATGATCTGGGCTGAAGTCAAATGCTTAACCGACTGAGCCACCCAGGTGCCCTTATTTTTTTTATTTTTGAGAGAGAGAGTGAGACAGAATGTGAGTAGGGAGCGGCAGAGAGGGAGAGAGGGAGACACAGAATCAGAAGCAGGCTCCAGGCTCCGAGCTATTAGCACAGAGCCCGATATGGGGCTCGAATTCAAGAACCACACGATCATGACCTGAGCCAAAATTGGACGTTTAACTAAGTGATCCACCCAGGCACCCCCTGAATAAAGTAATTTAAAAACAGTATATAGAGTCTGATCCAAATTTTATTTAAAAATCACGTTTGTTTGGGAAGACCTTTATCTCTCCTTCTAGTCTAAATGACAGACTTGTTGGATAAAGGATTCTCGGCTGCCTATTTTTTCTGTTCGGCACATTGAAGATCTCTTGCCATTCCTTTCTGGCCTGCCAAGTTTCAGTAGATAGATCTGCCACGAGTCTTATCGGTCTCCCTTTATATGTTAGAGCACGTTTATCCCTAGCTGCTTTCAGAATTCTCTCTTTATCCTTGTATTTTGCCAGTTTCACTATGATATGTCGAGGAGAAGATCGATTCAAGTTACGTCTGAAGGGAGTTCTCTGTGCCTCTTGGATTTCAATGCCTTTTTCCTTCCCCAGATCAGGGAAGTTCTCAGCTATTATTTCTTCAAGTACACCTTCAGCACCTTTCCCTCTCTCTTCCTCCTCTGGAATCCCTATTATACGGATATTGTTGTGTTTCATTGCATCACTTGGTTCTCTAATTCTCCCCTCACGCTCCTGGATTTTTTTATCTCTCTTTTTCTCAGCTTTCTCTTTTTCCATGATTTTATCTTCTGATTCACCTGTTCTCTCCCCTGCCTTTTTAATCCGAGCTGTGGTTGCCTCCATTTTATTTTGCAGCTCATTTATAGCATTTTTTAGCTCCTCCTGACCCTTTCTTAGTTCCTTAATCTCTGTAGTAATAGATTCTCTGCTGTCCTCTATACGTTTCTCAAGCCCAGCGATTAATTTTATAAATATTATTTTAAATTCTTGCGCCGTTATATTGCTTAAATCGTTTTTGATTAGTTCATTAGCTGTCGCTACTTCCTGGAGTTTCTTTTGAGGAGAATTCTTCCGTTTCGTCATTTTGGATAGTCCCTGGGGTGGCGCAGAACTGCAGGGCTCTTCCCCTGTGCTGTCAGGAGTAACTTGCGTTGGTGGGCGGGGCCGCAGTCAGACCCAATGTCTGCCCCCAGCCCACCGCTGGGGCCACAGTCAGACTGGTGTATACCTCCTCTTCCCCTCTCCCAGGGGCAGGACTCACCGTGGAGCGGGGTGGCTTCTGTCTGGGCTACTTGCACACTGCCAGGCTTGTGGTGCTGCTTCGATGGGATCTGGCGTATTAGCCGGGGTGGATCCGCAAGGTGCACGGGGGCGGGGGGGGGAGGGCAGTCTCAGCTCGCCTTGCCTTCGGTGGTCCGCTTCGGGAGGGGCCCCTCTTCTGTGGGCCTCTCGTCTACGCCTGGCTCCAGAGAGTCCGTTCTGCTAGTCTTCTGGAGGTTTTCTGGGTAAATTAGGCAGATGTGGGTGGAATCTAAGTGATCAGCAGGATGAGCGGAGCCCAGAGTCCTCCTATGCCGCCATCTTCCCCTCGAACACTAAAAATCACATGTGAAGAGAAAAGGTTGAAAATAAATACACAAAATTTTAGACAGTGACATTTTCTGAACGGTAAGATTTTAGGTGATTTTTGTTCATTCTTTTACTCCTTCCTGTATTTTGTATGAGTATGTATTATTTTCACAACCAGAAAAGTGACTAGTCCAATATAATTTCATGGTAAACATGTATTTATAGTATTTGCAAATTGGACACGGTCGGCGGATCAGTCTTCTACCTTCTCTTGGAATCAGAGTATCATACAGGTGTTACAGGACCTGTGGCTTTGCCTTCAGAACAGCAGTCAGAACGAAGTCTATTACTGAGTCTAAACCAGATGAATCTCCCCTCAAATACGAATGGTTATGTACCCTTGGTCACAGTTATGATGTTCCTACTCAAGTTCTCCCTGTGGGGCCAGCTCAAGAATGACCAAGATTGCGAGTCTGGCATTTTTGCCATGGGAGGGAGTTGGAATGAAGGCAACTTGGGTGGTCTTTTTTTTTTTTTTTTTTTTTTTTTTAATTATTTAAGACTCAGTGGGCCAGCAATTCAGGATCTTAAGTGGCTATATTTCTCGTTAGCAAGAATCAGTACTTCAAGATCATTGTTTTACCTTTTTAAAATTCCACTTTGAAACACTGGAAACAGTGAAAGAGGTCTTCCTGAGAATCAAAGGCTCACTGGGGCACCTGGCTGGCTCAGTTGGTTAAGCGGTTGAGCTTTCCACTCTGGATTTCGGCTGAGGTCATCATCTAGCGGCTCACGGGACTCAGGCTTGTGTCGCGTTCTGCGCGGACGGCGCTGATAGCCTGCAGCCTCCTTGGAATTCTCTCTCTCCCTCTTCCTCTGTCCTCCCCACCTAGTGCACGTGTGAAATCTCTTTCTCCCTCTCTGTGTCAAAAAAGAAGAGAAAAGAAAAGAAAAGAAAAGAAAAGAAAAGAAAAGAAAAGAAAAGAAAAGAAAAGAAAAGAAAAGAAAAGAAAAGAAAAGAAAAAGGCTCAGTGGACAAAGAACAGGCAAGATAACACAGAAAAATAAAAAAATACTTGCCTTCAATGGCTGAACATTTCTCCGAAACGTCTGCCTGAGATCCTGGGATCTGGACGATGCCTAGAAGCCCACATCACGATAAGGTCTCAAGCTGCTTAATACACTTGAACCCTCCCCACCAGCTTGTTGGCAAGTTGCCCGACAAAGAAAAAACACTCACCTGGCCTGCATTCCACATTCACTTTATATGCATCGCTACCAAAGGGATTGGGATTGAAGTTTGCCACATGTCAGCAAGGTGGTTAATAACAGACAGGCCTACAGTGCCCATGTGGAGGCTGGACAATATTTAACTCAGGCCAGAATTTCTCAACCAAGGGTCAGGGTCTCCAGGAGATTCTGAAGGAATGCATGTCCTTTTATTTACCTCTCATTTCCTTCTTTTTCAGTTTTGATTGTGAAAAAACACACATACCCCAAGACTTAGCATCTTAGCCATTTTTCGGCGAACGGTGAAGTGACAGTAAGTACGTTCATGTTGTTGTGCAACCAACGCCCAGAGTTCTTTGCATCTTGCAAAACAAACTTTGTACCCATTAAACAACTGCCCATTCCTTCCCCCTGCGTGGCCCTTGGCCACCATCACCCTACTGTCTCTGAATGTGACTACAGGCCGCATTGAACTGGAATCATACAGCAGGTGGCCTCTTGTGTCTGGCTCATTTTACTTAGCATAACGTCCTCAAGGCTCACCTGCATGGTAGCACATGTCCTGGCATGTGTGGTCTATACATGCAATGGAACCTTATTAAGACTGAATCATATTCCATTGTATGCATAAAACACATTTTACTTATCTGCTCATCTGCCAGTGGACACATGGGCTGCTTCTACCTTTTGGCCAGTGTGACTAACGCTGCCGGGAACCTGGATGTACAAATCTCTCTTCAAGACCCTGCTTTCGATGCTTTTGGGTAAATACCCAGGAGTGCGATTGCTGGGTCATATGGGAATTCTATTTCCAATTTTTCGAGGAACCGCCATACTGTTTTCCATTCTCCTCTATATTTTTAGCAGCATTTACATCCTGTCAAACTTTCTATACCCTCTGTGGGACAATGATGCGGATATAAAGCATTTACTGCCCTAGGACGGTATACTGTGAAAGCAACCGAGACATAAAATTTTGAGAAGTGCCACAAGGAGACAAAGTAAGCTGTGGGTCCAGTTTAGAGTTCCACAGAGCTCATTTAATAAATATTTATCACAGGGGCACCTGGCTGGCTCTGTCAGTAGACCATGAGACTCTTGATCTCGGGGTTTTGTGTTTGAGCCGCATGGTGGGGATAGAAATGAAATACTACGGATCTCTCCAAGACATTCCCTCATGTTCCCAGCCCTCCGGAGGTTTCCCTCTGCCCTCAGGACAGACACTGAGGTCCCCGGCCAGGCGATAAAAAGCCCCCGGCGCCCCCCCCCCCCCAAGCAGCCTCCTCTGAGACTGCAGAACCATTCACAGGCCCCGCCTATTTCACAACTCTGTGCTTCACCTCCGTAGCTCCCTGAGCCTAGCCTGATCCACACCGCGAGCGGTTCTCAGTCCTGCCTATAAACCGGAGTCATCTGGAGAAATTAGCAAAAACAAAACCGAGGCCAGGGCCCTGTCCCAGGCACACTGGATCAGGATCCCTGAGGGTAGGCCTAGGTGCTTTCCCAGCCATCCAGGGGACTCTGAGCTGCTGCCACTGCTCTGTACATGGGCACAGGGCCCTCCCTCAATGGGACCGGCTCAGTTCCGCTGCCATCAGCCCAAAGACAGCTGCTGTCCTGTTCCTGGACTGAATGTACAGAACCGCTCTGGTTTTGGGTTTTACTGGACGAGCCCCCTCAGGACGTGTTAAAAACACTTGCCGGGCACGGCGGTTGCGATGTTGCAAGTGTCACGATGCCCCCGACTGCCCATATTCATTCCCTCCCTTACCTCTCCACGGCAGAAGGCACCCAGTAGGGTTACTGAACAACTCTACGTGCCGTACGCGCTCCCGTCATCTCAAGCCTCACGACAACCCCGAGACAAGCATGCGGCTTATCTCCATCTTACAGATGAGTGAGACCTGTTCAAAAACTGCAAATATTGGCAGTGGTTTTTCATGGCGTGTATTGCACTGAAAAAATGGTTTATTGTCTGCCTTGCCCACAAGACCACAAAAGAATGATGTCTGTTTCATTCACGGAGAATGCCTGGAAAACACTTGGCCAGTGCTTTACTATTTCTCAACAAATAGGGTTTTTATTAAAGGAGAAAAGAGCACCCAGGCTGCGCCCTCTCCTCTCTGCTTGTGCACTCCCTTCTATGGAACCGCTTGCTTGTACCCACTTCCCCCAAGCCCAGTGCCTCTCAGCTGCTTCCACAGGAGACCCAACGTCACCTCAATTCTAGTTTAAAAAGTCATATAAAAGAAAAAAAACAAAACGCAGCAGCACGGTGCCCACTAGGGGCTAATCGAATAGACTCCCAGTGTCAAGCATCTGGGGATAAGGAGGGTCAGGAGGGTGCAATTTCTAGAAGGGAGGGGTGTTGAGCACATCTGGCATGTCTCTTGACGATTTTGTGCCTCGATTTCCTCATCTCCAAAATCAAGGAAATCCCACATCCTAGGACTAATACGGGAAATAAATGACATAGTCCTTATAAAGTCCTTAGGACCATGCCTGTCACACAGTAGGCCTGACAATTAACACAGGACTCTAATTAAAAAGCTCACATGACATGTATCTACCATAGCAGGCATTGTTTTGCAGCAAGGGGTCAGCAAATCTTTTTCTGTAAAAGGCCAGATAGGAAATATTTTAGGCTGTGCAGGCCATCCAATCTCTGTATGAACTCCTCAACTCTGCCGCAGACCATACATAAAAGAATGAGTAAGGCTTTGCTCCAACAAATCTTTTTTTTCAAAGACAGGCAGGCTGGATTTAGCTGCAGGCCACAGTTTGCTGACCCCTTTCTAAAGCAGTACTGTCCGATAGGAATATAATGCAAGCCACAGATAGAATTAAAAATTTTCTAGTAACCACTTTAAAAAATAAACAGGTGCTCTTCATCTATTTTTTAAAATGGTTACACAAAATAATTAAAACTACAAAATAGGGGCACCTGGGTGGCTCAGTCGGTTAAGTGTCCGACTTCGGCTCAGGTCATGATCTCTCAGTCTGTGAGTTGGAGCCCCACACTGGGTTCTGTGCTGACAGCCTGGAGCCTGCTTAGGATTCTGTGAATCCCTCTGTCTCTGCCCCTCCCCCACTCGAACTCTGTCTCTCTCTAAAATAAACATTAAAAAAATTTTTTTTAAATACACAGACGAAATTAATAACATTTTGCCTCACCAGTGTATCCCAAAACACTGCTATTTCAACATGTAATTGGTAAAAACAAATGATGGATATTTTAATTCTTTTTCATACTAGCTCTCCCAAATTCGCTGTTTTACACTACCACACATCTCAATTAGGACTGGGAACATATCAAGTGCTCATTATCCTCTGTAGCTAGTGGCTACCATAGTGAACAACACAGTTCTAGAGCATATGCTAATATAGATAATGCCAACATACACACCTATAACTCCTACCTTCTGAATACGTATCGATAAGAGTTTATATAGGGCCGGCCAATAGTTGGTCCCATACATCTGTTGACTAGGTGCATAAAAAAGCTTGTACATGTTAACTAACATTGACATGGGCAAGGTGCCCACATCTGCACATTTCTGGCCTAAACCCCGGGGAGAGGGGAGATTAAAGACAATTTCCAAAAGCTGGTAGGTAACAAATCAGCAGTAACTCAATTCTGTTTAAGTCTTTAGACCTAACATCTAGAGAAGAATTCTGTTTCTAGCCATAACCCACATACACCTCTCCACATACACAGGGAGCCCCTTCCTCTACGGAGAGAACTGAAGCCAAATGTTCGGTAGGGGCGTCGCAGTTTCGGAACAGCCACTCCACACTGCGCCAGCGCCCTTTATCGCGTTGGGATGATCCCTAGCACGGGTGCAGCGAGGGGAAGGGACCAGCCCGAAGACCCGCTGTGGCCCGGGTTGGGGCTTCGGGGTCCGGGGGGTGGAGCGGGGCGACAAGCAGAGCCGGCTGCAAGCCGTCCCAGTGTGCCAGCCTGGCACCCAGCACAAAAGCGGCGGCGGCCCCGAGATATCTGCCCACCCCGGCGACTTCGGGGGGGGGGGGTGGGGAGGGGGAGGAGAGGACAGGATAGGGCCTACCCGACCCAGGACGCACCGAGGGCCCACCCCCACCCCGAGCAGTCGCCGGCTTCTTTGAGCACTGGCGTGCAGACACCCCGGCGAACCTAGAGTTTTGCTCACCGAGAAACCGTGAAATACCGGACACCTCCGCGCCCAGAGACAGCAACCGCACACCTCCGCGCCCAGCGAGAGCTTCCGGACACCTCCGCGCCCAGAGCTTCCGGTACGCGGGCGGGACCACCAAGGCTCAACCAATCCAAGCTCGCAGACTTAGAGACCACCGCCCCTGCCCCTAGCGCCTGCGTGCTAGGTGAATGGCGCCTGCGCAGAGCGACCCGCGGCTGTGAAGCCGCGCCCCCCGCCCCCTGCCGGAGGGCTGATTTGCCTGGGCGACTGTGGGGTAGCGGGGCCTGGATTGAAAGAAAGGAGCCCCAGTGATGTTTTTCAGCAGCAACGTTGGTTGAACTACTCTGCAACGCACGCTTTCCGCTTCCATTCAAGGCATTGCTGAGCTAAATGTTCACAGAACTTTGGCCAAACGTGCGACTTATTTAATGCAGTAATTAATACAAGTATTTATTGCACCCTCTAGCATACATCAGTTGATATGAAAGTAGTAAACGTTCATTAAGCAGCCGTGGGTGTATCCTGCACTTCTCACCTGTACACATTCTTTCCCTGCAAGGGTCCAATAAAATCAAAGTGATGGTAAAACTAGAGACTTTAGTTTCAAAGGGCTGTCGCTCTAAGATTGTTTCT
>NW_024420331.1:34620-49889 GCF_014898765.1 Herpailurus yagouaroundi
CCCCTTCTACTCATTAAAAGTAGAAGGGGGGGGGGGGCGCCTGGGTGGCGCAGTCGGTTAAGCGTCCGACTTCAGCCAGGTCACGATCTCGCGGTCCGTGGGTTCGAGCCCCGCGTCGGGCTCTGGGCGGATGGCTCAGAGCCTGGAGCCTGTTTCCGATTCTGTGTCTCCCTCTCTCTCTGCCCCTCCCCCGTTCATGCTCTGTCTCTCTCTGTCCCAAAAATAAATAAACGTTGGAAAAAAAAATTAAAAAAAAAAAAAAAAAAAGCTGAAGAGGGGTGACGGACCACGGGTGGAAGAAAGTAGTGTTGGGCTCTCCATTCAGTGAGCCCCGCACAGATGGTCTAACGTGTCTCTTTATTTTATTATTATTTTTAATGTTTATTTTTCTAGAGAGAGAGAGAGAGAGACAGAGCGTGAGTGAGGGAGGGGCAGAGAGAGAGAGAGGGAGACACAGAATCCAAAGCAGGCTCCAGGCTCTGAGCTGTCAGCACAGAGCCCGATGCAGGACTTGAACCCACAAACTGTGAGATCATGACCTGATTCGAAGTCAGACGCTTAATAGACTGAGCCACCCCGGCGCCCCTACCATGTCTCTTTAGAACTAGAGGGCACTTACACACGATGCTCAGCTTTGGGGCCCTGGGAAAAACTCTGAGTCAAGAAAAGTCTCATTTAACATCCCCTTGCACCTGTCATAATCTGTAGGTCGTTTCCATATCACTTATTCTTCTCCACGCCATTTGTCCATTTTGCCCATTTTTCTAGAATTATTCTACCACAGATTTGTGACAACGGATTAGCAGGGAAATGAAAGACCAGCACATATGGCTTCAATCACTTGGTGGTGCATATCACAGGATGGAAATTCAGAGGCAGAGAAACATTTTATACTACTTTGTTACTAGGGATGCCTCGAAATTCCATTTAATCAGGAAAATATAGATAAGGTACAAAAAAAACAATGGGAAGAAAGGATGCTAATGCTACGCAAAGACCTCTGCCTGCCTGCTCAACTGCCTTTGGCATTTCTGCTAAGAAATCTGAGCCCTCCACCTGGGATTTCATTCTGTCAGAGTTGCTTGTTGCCCGAAGGAATGCAGTCCGCGATCCTGATGTTTGGATGGCTCTGTGAAGTGCCTCGCCTCGCTTTGGCTCTCAGGTTTTTTCCTTTAAAGGGAGGTCTCTTGGGGCGCCTGGGTGGCTCAGTTGGTTAAGCCTCCGACCTCGGCTCAGGTCGTGATCTCACGGTACGTGGGTCTGAGCCCCACATCAGGGCTCTGTGCTGACAGTGTGGAGCCTGCTTGGGATTCTCTCTCTCTCCCTCTCTTTCTGCACCCCCCCCCCCAAATAAATAAACTTGAAATTAAAAAAACCCCGCGACAATATAAAGGATAACATGCTTATTCCAGGTCTTCTGAATCTTCAGGCGGAGACACATTGGGCCAGATGTGAGCCACCCAGGCGCGCCTGGAATGTGAATTCTGAGTAATGTGGAGACCAGTGCGGTGACAGTGATGTGGGCAGGCTGATCAGCAAGGGCTTTTTTCCCATAGCTCTGCTTCCGGCCTTGAAGCCCATTTCCAAAGTTGGATTGCTGGTTTTCCCACGCGCCTGCACGCCCCTGTCTCCTTGCCGTAACTCCCCTTAATGCAGCCGTGTGACTTGAGGGCCACCTACTACCTGACAGCAGATGGTGCTGAAACTGCCTTATTCCTCGTCCCTTGTATGGAAGCATAGGCAGAGACCAGCAGCCTGGGGCAGGACAAGTACACAGGGGTGAGATGGGAAATAATGAAAGGTCTGCAAGATTGGCTTCTTCAAGATCTCAGGGGTGACCGGACTGGAAGGTTCTAGGCCCCCAGAAAGAGGCACGGGTTCGCAAGACACCGGGGAGGGGAGAAATGGAGCAGAGAGGCAGCAGGAGATACTGAAGACGGCCCTCCTTGCGGTTTGCGCCCCCCCCCCCCCGCGGCGGGCGCACACACACACACACACACACACACACGGTCACCCCCAGCTGCCACGAGAGGGCGCTGCCAGAACTCGGAGAAGGATCCGAAAACCGAACGCTGGCAAGAAGTGTCTCCTATCCAGCAGGAGAGCCGTGTGACTGCAGCTTGGGCCCACGAGGGAAAAGATTTTAGAAGGGCAGTGACAGGACTGGGAAAGGGGGATGTAGAAGCTTTCACGGGCGTCCAGAAGGACCAACACATGTGGGAGAGGTGAGGGGTTCCTGGCTTTCTGAGCAGCAGGCACATCTCCGGCCTCATGCGCCTCGAAACTCCAATACAGTTTACCTTCAGCAACCTGCTTGGTGACCAGTGTCCGCGGGTATCCTGGGTGGCAAGCCAGGGGACATCCCCAACGTAAGAGGCACCGGTGGCTGGACTATACACGAGCCTGTGGGACTTCAGTTATAGCCCGCCTGGTGTTGAGAGGTGAATTCACTCGGGTGTCCCAAGTCAACCGGCACAGATAGATGGGGTTCATCTTAACCGGGAGAGGGGTAACACTTTTATTTTCTAAGGTACGTTTTTATTGAAGTAGAACCCATACGTAGAAATGCCGGTGCACAGGTCGTAAGTGTACTGCTCAATGATTTTCACAAAGCGTGGCCAACCAAAAAGCATCAAGAAACAGAATGACCGGGCCTCCAGATGTCCCCCATTGGGCTTCCCCCCTCCACCAACACCCCCTTGGAGGGCAAACCTTCTGGCCACAAGGAGGCTTTTCTCAACCCCTAGAGCAGAAAACCCCAGTGTCATTCAGTACCCCTCCCTGCGTACGGCAAAGGCCCCGCCGTGTTCTCAAAGTCAACTTGGTGCTTTAGTCAGTCATGGACATTGAGCCTCAGAGAGGAGGCTGAAATGGGGACTGGCGCCACTGTTATTTCAATGTGTTAATAGGAAGCCCTGAGACTGGAGGATGTGGGACGTCCTGGTGAATGTCACTCAGCCCGAGCCAGCAAGCAGGCAAGCACCGTTCGGTGGTCACCCGGGCAGCGCTCAGGATCCGCGAAAGGTTGAAGGTCCTGGTTTCGCCGAAGAACCAGCCTGCACAATGTGTCATTCTTTGTAACACTGCTTAGCAAGCCCGGTGACGGGATAGACGAAAGGCTGTGGGTTGATGCGCACTGGGACTCCGTGTGGTGGCTGTGGTGGAAGGAGACAAGAGCATGGGCCTTGGGGAGCGTTGGCAAGAGGGTCTTCGAAGGGATGGTGTGCCTTAGGGTCTAGGTTATGTTTTATTAGAGAGGAGAGTCCAGATACGAGGAAGCCAAGAGAGGGGCAGAAAATGAAGATCTCAAGGGAATGGGGCTTTCAAAGAGTCCAAAGGATAAGTGGGGGGATGATTAAAAGCCAGATAAACTAGAGAGTGTGATGTTGGAGTTCAAGTTCAGAGGTGATGATCAAGTCCAACGGGGCAGCCACGGTGCAGTGACCGGGGAGATGACGGTAAGTGGAACAGAGGCCCACGAACGGTGAGCCTGGGACACTGGACGGGTCATCTGCATAGATGTCGCCACGTTGGTTGATGGCAATGGCAAGGGAGGCCAGAGAGGGCTGTAGAGCGATTTAACTGGACCCTTAAGGATCGGTGGTTTTTACACGGAAGCAGAGAAATGAGAGATTGTGAACAAGAGGGGATCAACTGGGTGCCACCTTCCACTGGACCCTGCATGTGGGCAGTGTAGGACGATGAGCAGGGCTCATTGGATAAGGCTGCCAGGGGAGAGGTAGCCCTGGGAGATAGAGGACACCATAGCCTGTTGGCTGGAATTCAAAACAATATTTTGCTATTTCAGGATCCAAAAAGTTAGTCCCCCAAGACCATGGTCTTGTGGTGGAAATGGCAGGGGTAGCCCCCAGGGGTCAGGGAAGAGTAGTCACCAGAGTCTGGATTGTGCTTTGTTTGAAATCCCAGATAGGCCAAGAGACGGTTCAGTTTTCTCTCACTTAATAAAATGTTGGACCGTGACTGGTTTGGGACAGGGATAGAGATGCCACAGTGTCATCAGGGACCCAGGCGTCTTCCAGCTACGCGCTCCTCCACAAGGTACGGTCCTGGACCTCATGATCACAAGGTAGCTCACAGAGCTCCTGCCCTCACGACCACATTGCAGGAAGGAAGGAGGTGGAAGAGGAATGGCGAGAGGGGCTTCCAACTGACAGCCCTCTTTAATGACTCTTCCTTGAAGCCCCACCAGTGACTTCAGCAGGCTCTCCCACCTTAAAGAGAGGCTGTATATACATATATATTTATATGTTTACACTTGTAAGGCAAAATTCGAAAATGGATATTGGGTAGGCAACTTTAAGTCTCTGCTACAGCTCCTAGAGAGACATGAAACGCTATTATTTAATTCAACTTAACTCGGCCTTGGGCAATGATTCTCTACCTGTAGAGAACATGATTCCCAGGCTTCCCTATTTCGTTTCGGGTTCAACATCTCTTCCTTTAACCTGGATCACCGGGGCACTGGTCCTTCACTGCAAGTTCTCCCTTCTATCTTCCTTTATTCTAAGCCATAACTATGCTCTCCAACTTCCTTGGTCATTGAAGAAACAGGGGTTCTTTTTCAAGTTCTACCACAGTATTAGAAACCACCTGTATCCGTTAGCTCTTGCTGTGTAACAAACAACCCCAAATCTTAGCATCTTAAAACAACCATCTTATTATGTCTCACAGTTCTGCAGGCTGATGTGACTTCGCTAGAAACCTCTTCATCTGGTCTCACTAGAAACACTTATTTTGGGGGTTTTCATACCTAGCAGCTATCCTAACAGATACAACCACAGCCCTTGGAGACTATATGCCAAAATTCCTTCACACTAAAGGAAAACAACGCTTTCCCCCACCATCTTAAAAGGTTGTATGTGTTGGTTGTATTAAAGAGAACACTGTTGGGAAAAGGTTACTAAATTGGGGGGAAAAAAGGATCACTACAAGTTTCAGTTTAAAAAAACTTTGGGGCGCCTGGGTGGCTCATTTGGCTAAGCGCCGACTTCGGCTCAGGTCACGATCTCGTGGTTCGTGGGTTCGAGCCCTGCGCCGGGCTCTGTGCTGACAGCTCAGAGCCTGGAGCCTGCTTCGGATTTTGCGTCTCCCTCTCTCTCTGCCCTTTCCCTGCTCATGGTCTGTCTCTCTCAAAAATACAATAAACATTAAAATTAAAAATAAAAATAAACTTTAAGAGTGAGGCTATAAACATTAAAGATTAGTAAGGAGGCCATTTTCTCTCTTTCCTTCATCCTACAGCTCAATGCCTTCATTGCTTTAGGGGGTAACAAATATCTGGGGAACCTTCTGTTTGGGAGCTGTCCTGGACCCAGAATCTAAAAACATAATATACGTTCATCCTCAGGGGAATATACTCAAGATTCATTACCACACAAAGCTGTTCTTGAATTTGGAAGAAAAGAGAAACAGAAAAGAAGGCACTGGTCTTTCTTCTGTATCCTGGTATTTGCATGATTTCATCTTAGGGATTTCTCTGAGGCCTTACGTTCAAGAACGGAAGCTAACGTGCATTGCACTTATGAGGCCTAATAAAGCAGTCGTGTGCTCCCAGAAAAGGAAGTAATTTTATGAATTTTTTTTTTTAATTTTTTTTTTCAACGTTTATTTATTTTTGGGACAGAGAGAGACAGAGCATGAACGGGGGAGGGGCAGAGAGAGAGGGAGACACAGAATCGGAAACAGGCTCCAGGCTCTGAGCCATCAGCCCAGAGCCCGACGCGGGGCTCAAACTCACGGACCGCGAGATCGTGACCTGGCTGAAGTCGGACGCTTAACCGACTGCGCCACCCAGGCGCCCCAATTTTATGAATTTTTAAGAATGCAAAGTATTTCCGACGAAAATGAATAAAACCCCCATTTTCCAGGAAAGCAAATAATTATACACGCAATGAAACACAGCATCAAAAACTCATTTTCTTACTTAGGAAAACTTAAACCATGACACAAGGTAATTATTTGGACGTCATTACAAAGAATTTAAATGTACAAGCTTGGCTGTAAAAGATCAGGCTAAGCCGCTTAGGTAAAAACCTATCTGTGACGTCATAGTTTCCAAGGAGTGCCAGGAAAGTCAAACAAAGAAACAATTCCCTGTAGTCTTTGTTGTTGTTGTTTGTTTTTATACTTCTAAAAGCACAGTGGCACTACATTTAAAGCAACTCTTGGCACGTCTTATACAAGAAAGGCGTGTGACAATAATGTTTCTGTTGGTACATTACAACTTTTCAGTTTGTATTTCTAAAGTGGGGGAATCTATGGTGTAATATCAGAAAACAGAGAACTGACATAAAAAGCCGAATATAAAGATGCAAAAGACCACGGTCACCTTCAACCATTCACAGATAAAAGGCGATCTGGACATAAGCCTGAAACCAGAAAGACGCCGTCCACTGCAATTTCTCCGGCTTTTCCCCTGCCACGTTCTGCTTCAAAAATGATCTAATAACGGAGAAGATATAAAATAGTTACTTTCAACTTCCAAGTCAAAGATATACTCAAACTATTTAATAGCTATTAAAGAGGCTTGAGCTCGGGAGCCTGGCTGACGTAGTCGGTCGAGCATGGGACTTCTGATCTTGGGTTGTGAGTTCGAGCCCCACCTTGGGCACAGAGATGACTTAACAATAAAAGGACTGAACTCATCAGCCCTATTGCATAGGAACAGGCTTTGACATTGCATGCATAGTAACGTATTTCCAGATGCCAGTATCTACACTGAGCGGGTTATAGTCAGAGAAAACTGGGTCACTGCACCACCTAGAAGAATCTGGACAGCCCTGAAGAGTGGAGAAGGGTATGGTTGAAGAGGAAATTTTGGAATTCCCATTTCAAGAAAATAAAAAGCAAAAATGAAAAAATCATGTGGTTTTCTTTTCCAAAACCAGGCTAGAAGAAATTTAACATTCCCTGTGAACATCTAATGTAAAACCGAACAGTTGAAAGAGAATTATTTTGATATATTCAGATTTTGGGAGTTTGTAGTAGTATGGTTATTTTTCCGAAAACATTGGCTTTAATATTGGAAATTATTGGGAATGTTGTTGTTTTCAAATGTTGAAAAATGTTTGCTAATAGGCTATAATCATTTTCACCTATGATAAAGTAGATCAAATTAAATATCTATTATCTATTAACAATCAAAAGAGAAGCAAACTTCCTTATGTTGTAGAAATACTAAAAAAAATTTATCTCTAAATTGGACAAAAACTGACAGGAGTGACTCACTGAACAAAATGAAAGACAGACAGTTACTACTTTATATTCATTCGTCCAACAATATTTACAAAGAAATATTATGAAAATAAATGACAGCTGACTGATAGTTTTTCTTTTTTGCCCGTTACCACAACTTTTTAAAACATATCTTGGCTATCATAAGTAATCCTGCAATAAACCGAGGCTGCATATATCTTCCCAAATCAGTATTTTCGGTTTTCTTCGGGTAAATACCCAGGTGTGAAATTACTGGATCATATATGGGAACTCTGTTTTCAATTGTTTCAGGAATCTCCACACCGTTTTCCACACTGGCTGCCACCAGTTTGCCTTCCCACCAACACGGCACAAAGGTTCCTTTCTCTCTGCATCCTCACAAATACTTTTCGATTTTAGCCACTGTGACGGGTGTGGGGCGGTATCTCATTGTGGTTTTGACTTGCATTTCCCTGATGGGTGATGCTGAGCATCTTTTCATGTGTCCGTTGGCCATCTGTAGGTTTTCTTTGGAGAAATGTCTTTTCACGCCTTTTACCCATTTTTTAATTGGATTATTTGGGGATATTTTTGGTGTGGAGTTTTAGAAGTTCGTTATATATTTTGGGTACTAACACTTTACTGGATGTCGTCTGCAAACATCTTCTCCCATCTAGTAGGTTGTCTTTTACTTTTTTGTTGATTATTATTTCCTTTGCCGTGCACAAACTTTTTATCTTGATGTAGTCCCAATAGTATATATTTGCTTTTGTTTCCTTTGCCTTAGGAGACATATCTAGAAAAATGTTGCCATGGCCGATGTCAGAGAAATTACTGCTTGTGCTCTCTTCTAGGGCTTTTTGGTTTCAGGTCTCATGTTTGGGTTTTGAGATCACTCTGAGTTTATTTTTGTGTATGGTGTAAGAAAGTGATCCAGTTGAATTCTTTTTTTTTTTTAATAAAGATTTTTTTTTAACATTTATTTATTTTCGAGAGACAGAGAGAGACAGAGTATGAGCAGGGAAGGGGCAGAGAGAGAGGGAGACACAGAATTCGAAGCAGGCTCCAGGCTCCGAGCTGTCAGCACAGAGCCCGACATGGGGCTTGAACCCACAAACTGCGAGATCATGACCTGAGCCAAAGTCGGACACTTGACCGACTGAGCCACCCTGGGGCCCCAATTCTTTTTTTTTTTAGTTTATTTATTTACTTTGAGAGAGACAGAAAGAGAGAGAGAGAGAGAGAGAGGCAGAGAGAAAGAGGGAGAGAGAGAATCCTAAGCAGGTTCTGCGTGGTCAGGGCAGAGCCTGACACAGGGCTCGATCTCACAAACCATGAGCTGAAACCAAGAGTTAGATGCTTAACCAATTGAGCCACCCAGGTGCCCTGGTCCAGTTTAATTCTTTTGCATACAGCTGTCCAGTTTCCCCCAACACCATTAAGAGACTATCTCTTCTCCAGTGTATATTCCTGTCTCCTTTGCCATAGATGAATTGACCACGTAAGTGTGGGCTTATTTCTTTTTTTTTTTTTTTCAACGTTTATTTATTTTTGGGACAGAGAGAGACAGAGCATGAATGGGGGAGGGGCAGAGAGAGAGGGAGACACAGAATCGGAAACAGGCTCCAGGCTCCGAGCCATCAGCCCAGAGCCCGACGCGGGGCTCGAACTCACGGACCGCGAGATCGTGACCTGGCCGAAGTCGGACGCTTAACCGACTGCGCCACCCAGGCGCCCCAATGTGGGCTTATTTCTGGGCTCTCTATTCTGTTCCGTTGATCTACGTGTCTATTTTTGTGCCAGTACCATCCTGTTTTGATATCTTGAGCCCTGGGATTATAATACCTCCAGCTTTGTTCCTCTTTTTCAAGATCACTTGGTCTGTTTGAGGTCTTTTGTACAAAGACCTCAAATTTGTACATACAAATTCTAAGATTGTATGTTCTAGTTTTGTGAAAATGGTATTGGTATCCTGGTAAGGGGTGCGTTAAATCTGTGGATTGCTTTGGGCAGGAGGGACATTGTAACAGTATTTGTTCCCCCAGTCCATGAGAATGGAATATCTTTCCATCTGTTTGTGTCATCTTCCACTTTCTTTTCTCAATGTATTATAGTTTTCAGAGTACAGGCCTTTCACCGCCTTGGCTAAGCTTATTTCTAGGTATCTTGTTATTTTTGGTGTAATTGTAAATAGGTCAGCTCTTTTGAAGTTGTGTTTATTTATTTTGAGAAAGAGCGTGCGCACGAGGGAAACCAAAAGAGAGAGAGGGGCAGGGGGAGAGAGAGAATCCCAAGCAGGCTCGGCACCGTCAGCATGGAGCCTGATGCAGGGCTCGAACTCGTGAACCGTAAGATCATGACCTGAGACGAAATCAAGAGTCAGACGCTTGGGGCGCCTGGGTGGCTCCGTCGGTGAAGCGTCCGACTTCGTCTCAGGTCACGATCTCCCGGTTCGTGGGTTCAAGCCCCGCGCCGGGCTCTGTGCTGACAGCTCACGGCCTGGAGCCTGCTTCGGATTCTGTGTCTCCCCCTCTCTCTGCCCCTCCCTCGCTCACACTCTGTCTCTCTCTCAAAAGTGAATGAACATTAAAAAAAAAAAATAAGTAAAATAAAAATAAGAAACAAACACTTAAAAAACTGACCCTGCAGCTTCCACTCATCGTGATCAGTGCCGGGCACAGAATGAATGAGCAAGACATTCTTTTACATATTAAGTTACACATGTAAAATTAGAGTCTGGTTTGGGAGGACGCTGGTGAGGAGCCGGACACACAAACGGATCATTTCCATGACACGTGAGGGGCACGCACCTGACGGGTGTTATCGCGAGCTGCGCTGCTTAGCCGCCTGGCCTATTTTGCTCCAGAATATAAACTCTCGAAGTATAGGGAAAAAGCCTCGCTCATCTTTAGGGCCCCACCGCCCCTCTGTTTGTTGAGTCACTGCAAGAGAATGTCAGTATCCCATGTGACACTGGTTTTCCACTTACACTTTTGGTAGTGCTGATCCCTTGCTCCAACTGAATTTTCCCCGTCTTCCACCTTTCGTCCTTGCTCCTGGTCTCCTCCCATGCCAGGGCGTTGTTACTGCTTTTCACAAACACTCGAAGTTTCCCGACTTTGTCTCCGGCCAGCCGGTAATCAAAGAGCAAGCAGAAGTTGCTCTGGGGCTGCAGGTCCGGGAGCAGGAGTTTCAGGCGGCCGATGTCCTTCTTACGGCCTGCCACGGCCGGAACTGCCATATAGTAGCCAACGGCTCCAAGAGAAGAAAAATGCGCAGTTAACGAGGCCATTGTAAAGGGTCTGGCTACGGGGTATAGAATAGCACAGAAGATGAATGATAACCGGATTCAAAATCTTAAAAAAACACACAGGGGGCGCCTGAGTGGCTCAGTTAGTTAAGCGTCTGACTCCGGCTCAAGTCACGATCTCGCGGTGCGTGGGTTCGAGCCCCGCCTCGGGCTCTGTGCTGACAGCTCGGAGCCGGGGGCCTGCTTCAGATTCTGTGTCTCCCTCTCTCTCTCTGCCCCTCCCCTGCTCCTGCTCTGTCTCTCTCGCTCTCTCAAAAAGAAATAAACATTGAAAAAACAAAAAACCATTTTTTATAAAAAACAAAATGAAAAAAAACAAAAAAAAAAGAATAATAGTCTCCTGTAGGGAAAGCTGAAGTCTCTCTCATTTCCAACACAGGAAAGACAATTTCATGCTAAAATGGATTTTAGGGATCACAGAGCTGAAATCCCTTGGGGTACGGAAAGGGAAAGCAAAGGCTAGACAAACGGAGGAATCTGTCCACATACACAAAGCGTGGTGGTAAGCAGAGACGGGGTAAGAATCTAATGAAATAGTCTTTTGGCACCGTAGGTAATTTGCAGCTGATGGAGAACTCGTGTTCCAGAACTTTCCACCTTGGTTGTTTGAACCTTGGACTGCATTTTCCCACAGAGTCAATGAGATGTATGACGGCCAGCTCCTTAGGTAGGGTGGTATTTAATCCACAACATACATGAATTTGTCCTAATGGTTTCACGGAGCTCAACTACCGCCTGTAACGTATCAGTCCGAGTTCCGATTGAGGAATGGAACACACCTCCTTCTATTTCTAAGATCCATGTCCTAAGTATAGCTCATCTTCAGTCCTTTGCTTGTGGCTGTGACGAGCCTGGGCAAAAAACTCTCAGGGAATGGGGGTCTAAAGAAGTTGACGAAAAGAAAGAATTCGTACCGAAGCCAGGAGGAATGCATTGGGGGTAGGGGGTGGGGGCCCGGAGTCTTCTGCTAGTATATTCCCAGCGTCACTTGAAGGACCCAGGTTGACCTTGCCTTAGTTTTCACTGGACTCCGGGACTGTCTGGTCTTTTCCCCAGCTGCTCAGGTTGCCTGATTCAGCAAATAAAGATACAGGATGCTCAGGAGAGCTTGAATTTCAGATAAACAACCTGTCTGAGGGGCGCCTGGGTGGCTCAGTCGGTTGAGCGGCCGACTTCGGCTCAGGTCATGATCTCACGGTCCGTGGGTTCGAGCCCCGCGTCGGGTTCTGTGCTGAAGGCTCAGAGCCTGGAGCCTGGTTCGGATTCTGTGTCTCCCTCTCTCTGACCCTCCCCCGTTCATGCTCTGTCTCAAAAATAAATAAATGTTAAAAAACAAAAACAAAAACAACAACCTGTCTGAGACGTACAAAAAAGTGTTCTCCTGCTAATCCGAAACGTAGGCATCCTACACTTTAGCCACTGCCACTCCACCAGTGACACCCTCTCTTCTGTGACCCACCGGGGCAGATTTCCCTACTCTCTCACCTAAAGCCCATTTTGAGTTGTCCTTGAGATTTTATCCTTCTAGAAATGCTGATTCATCCCACGTTTCCTCAGGGAAAGACGAGCCCACCTAGAGATCTGAACAGGGCACAGGGGGGAAGAACGTATGATTTGAGTGACACAAAGGCTGGGAAACCTGAGGCCATTTGTGAATCGCGTTTGTAAACAGGGGACTTTCCATTGCTGGAAAACTCCACACGAAGACCCTGCTGACGGTGTGAGCTGTCAAGATTCTGGAATAACCTACGGGCTCCCTGTATGATGTGGCTCTGGCGGACAGAAACTTGGAGATGTCATGATGGAAGAAAGGAGAAATGCAAGTTAGCTATTGACCAGACAGGCTCTCCCAAGATATATGGTCTTGGGACTGGTTAAACCTGCCTTGAATCTTCGGCGATAGTTCCACTCACACAACTTGCTGCGTGAGATGTACCCCCTCTACCCTAATCTCAAGTTTTGCAAGGAATTTTTGTTGGGGGATATCCAGGTTTCCTGGTTGCGTGTGAAGGCTTGAAAGGCAAGGTCTAACGGAGGAACTAGTCTAGAGGAAGGATCCAGGAGAAGGATCTTGTAACTGAGGGCTGAACTTGTAGATTCCCAAATAAATAAATGGATTGGTAAGAAAGTCGAGTCCCCAGAGTTGTCTCTACCTACACCTCTACCTGTCAGCCTCAGGAGACAGGGCCTCGATTTATGCTCCAAGTGGGTTGTATCAGCCAAAATGCTCTACCCAAGGGGAAAGCTAGGGCCCGTCAATAGTGTTTAAGCAAGAAGTGGAAAGTGCTAGAATTCCACAGCTCAGAGCTGAAGTCGAGAAAAATCCCAGTGTAAGTGGCCAGAAAGGAATATGCAAGCGACGGAGGGGAACATTCAGTCCAGAAGTTCAGGTTGCTGACCTGATGCTCATCATGGTGTTGCTACTTTGAGGGGTGGCTTTACTAAAACTTCAGGTTTAGGCAGAGGTCATATTTCCTTCCCAGATTTATTTCCCCACAAAAAGCAAAACAAAAACTACAGAGCACCACGAGCTGCCAAACTGGGGAAAAGAACAGCTTCTTTCTACCCTTCCCCCAATACTCTTAAAATGTACATGAATTCTTGGGCCCTGGCTGGCTCACTTGGTAGAGCATGTGGCTCTTGACCTCGGGGTCATGAGTTTGAGCACTACGTTGGGCACAGAGATTACTTAAAAAATAGGGTTTTTTTCTTTCTTTTTTTTTTTTTAATTTTTTTTTTCAACGTTTATTTATTTTGGGGACAGAGAGAGACAGAGCATGAACAGGGGAGGGGCAGAGAGAGAGAGGGAGACACAGAATCGGAAACAGGCTCCAGGCTCTGAGTCATCCGCCCAGAGCCCGACGCGGGGCTCGAACTCACGGACCGCGAGATCGTGACCTGAGCTGAAGTCGGACGCTTAACCGACTGCGCCACCCAGGCGCCCCTAGGGTTTTTTTCTTAATAAGTCAAAAATGTTCACGAGTTCTAACATCTGTCTCTCGGCAGCAGGAGTGACTATGGAAAAGTTTTGCTAGAACATCCTGTATGTGGGTGGGTGGGGGTAAGAGGGATAAGGCGGGACACAGATACTGAACCAACGGAGCCATTCATCAGGGCAGACTTCGGAAGGTCTAGAAGTTTCCAAAGGTGACAAACGCTGACCTAACGAGAGATAGGAATAATAACCCTCCGTCACTGGAGAGCCTTCTTTACCTGTACGGAGGGCAGAGCACACAGCAGAGAACACGAAACAGTAAAATCCAAATACCATTATCTCGATCAGCAGGATTCCAGTCAAAGTCATCTTCTATATCCTGTTTCCAGTCACAGACCCCGTGCTCAAAGCTGCAGTCAACTGAGATATTTAAATCTGCTAAGAAAAAGGGTACATTGTATAATCACGAAGAGTATTAGAAGCACGTCTGACATTTGGAGCTTTGGAAGGAAATGCCGTATTTTCAGCTGTTGAGTATCGAGCTAAGCTACTCCACGGTATTGCTGCGTCCGCAACCATCTGGCTTGGCCAAACAGCCTACGGGGTCCTAAAATGGACTTTTGCCCCTCATGCAGGTGCGAGCCCTAGAGACAGCCTGCTGAGTCACAAGCTAATTAAGTTCCTAATATGACTTCCCAACAGCCCTTGTAGATAAGACTCCCTTGGAACTCACCAAGACCCAGATCTTTCTGGTTTGAACGGACCAATCCACTAATAAAGGCCTGTGCTCTAGGTCCCACCTCTCTCTCTAAGCACCCTGCCTCAACTTCCCTGTGTGGCCCTCGAGGCGTGCCATGCTCCTACAGGACCTGCGAGTAATAAACTTCTCTATCTCAATTTCTCTTGTGGTCTTTTGTTGAGCCATCTGGCACCCGGGGAGCTCTACCTGACAAATATTAATTTAACAAAATCATAACAACTGCACGGAGTACAGATCACGGCCACTGAAATGGCCTTAAGGACAGTGTCAAACCAGATACTGCTTCAACTTAAACCTGTGAAGTCCTTCTGGCCAAATTCTGTTGTGATCTTAAATAAAGTAGAAGCAAAACCAAAAACTTAAAAAAAAAAAAAAAAAAAGTAATGGGCAAGAGCCCTGTGAGCAAAGTGAGACAGAGAATATAGGCAAGAGTTTGTAAAATTTGGGCCAGAAAATCTCTCCTACCCAAACGAACTAGTGCAGACCTTGTCAGATCCTTCGGGATAATCTGCAGAATGCTAAATTTCTCTGTGTGAGGGTATTCTCTTGCTGGAGCATGCTCGGATCAAGCCAGGCAGACCAGAATACCAGGAAGCTATTTCCCCAGGAAAACCCTCAACCACTGATGGACAGGTGTTGGTGGACAGATACCACAATTTTCTTGCCTTTGGGTAAGACCATAAGTCCCTGGAATTGAACATGGACCTGAAGTCAGACTGGAATCCAGGCTCTCTCTGGTCTTGCAGAGGGTCCAACTGGGATGGAGGTCCAGTGGCCACAGTGGTGCCCTTCCCTGCTTTTATGGCAAGCCAGGAGTACCAGGGAATTAACACCCTCCCGGGAGCGGCCATTAATCATTGTCAGATGGGAGATGGTGTATGAATACCCAGCTCTCTTGTCCTCCAATAGGACAACTCTGAGCTGTGTGTTCTACACTGGCTTTCAGAGTTCCCTGACGGGATTGAGCTTCAAGGAGACTGAGTTCCCCAATGGGATTGAGCTCCAATGGGATTGAGTTCCCCAATGGGATTGAGCTCCAATGGGATTGA
>NW_024420331.1:49899-84976 GCF_014898765.1 Herpailurus yagouaroundi
ATTGAGTTCCCCAATGGGATTGAGCTCCAATGGGATTGAGTTCCCCACTGGGATTGAGCTCCAATGGGATTGAGTTCCCCAATGGGATTGGGCTCCAGTTGCCCCCAGTGAAAATTTCTTAATAACACACTGTTGATTGCCAACTTCTCGCCCCCACTCCCCAAGCATTCTTTCCTGGGATCGCCTCCCACGTAAACCACTTGCACACAAATTCTGTTTCTGGGGAATCCAGCCTAAGACAGCACCTTAGACAAGAGTGGTGCTTTTACTCCAACCTTACACATGAAAGCAATGAGATGTTCTAAGTCTCAGGGACTTGCCCAAGGCAAATAGCAAGTAGAAGGGCTGGGGTGCCCACCGAGTCTTCCAAGTGAGACTGAGTGCTCCGAGGGACCTTACTCAAGGACCTTTGACAATTGAGTAAACTTCACGTGTTTCATTAAGGATCATGGAAGCAAAAGTAAAATAAGAGACCTGGTCATTCTGGGGATCCAAAGGGGGTCAATTTAGTAATGTCACTTAGCAAGTGGAGAGCTGAGCAGAAGCAGTTCTAAGCACTCGGAGAATGTAGCTAATTCCCTGAGCTATGAAACATTTTCTTCCCAACCAGGAAAATGGATAATAAGATGTTTGCTGCAGAGAAACTTAAAAAAAAAAAAAAAAAAAAAAAAGAACATTGAGGGGCGCCTGGGTGGCTCAGTTGGTTAAGCGTCCAACTCTTGTTTTGGCTCAGGTCATGATCTCATGGTCTGTGAGATCGAGCCCCGCGTCGGGCCCCACACTGACAGCATGGAGCCTGCTTGGGATTCTCTCTCCCCTTCTCTCTGCCTCTCTCGCTCAGAATAAATAAATTACATTAAAAATAAAATAAAATTGAAAACAGAACATTTAGGGGAAATATGGAAGAAAACAAGATGCCTGTCGGAGCTGGGTCACTAGCCTTTGGAGAGGTTTTAGTAGAAGCTTCTCAGATTAAGTTTGGAGGACTGAACCCGACAGGCTCTACCTTCATGGTGGAGATTCCTATAAACCAAAGGGACCGAACTGGAGAATGTACTCATGGGGTAAACACGAAAGGCGGTCAAATTAGCACAAGCTTAGGACATGCACAGCGGTAAGTAAAAGAGAGTTTGCAAAGGGGAGGGAAGATCGATGCATGAATATTTATGCCAAATAAAGGGATAAATACAGAAATAGGCTTTCCCCTGGTGTCCGTGTAGAGATGCCACATATAATTTGTCACAGGTAGTCAAAGTGCTAAAGGGACTCAGAGGAACCCGGGATCACGCCTACGAGATTCCTGACGATGAGGCTCTGTTAGCCTGATCACAAGAATGGTCCCAATTTTTACCCCTCCCTGTCTCCACGCTCTTTGCAATATGACGTTGTAGCGCCTTCCCCAACTCTCAAGTCCCGGCCGGCCTTGGGACTTGCCTTGGCCAACAGAATACGGTGAAAGTGATGCTGTGGCTGCTCTGAGCCTAGCCCTCACAAGGCCTGTGTGCTTCCACTCTCTCTTGGAACCCTGCCACTGCTTCATGAGAACAAGCCTGGCTGGCCCGCTGGAGGATGAGTCACCACATGGAGCAGAGCTGAGACAGCTCTGTTGTCCCAACTGAGGCCCGGAGCACAGCTAAGATCGGCCAAGTCACCGAGTGGGACCAAAGCTGACTGCGGACCCGTGGGTGAGCCCCCCCAGACCAGCTCGGATCAGCAGAACCACTCAGCCGGTTGACGGACTCATAAGCAAAAATAAACAGTGGCTGTAGGCGACCGAAGGTCTGGGGTTGTCTATGACGCAGCACTATCGTCCGGAATTCAGTGCATGGTCATTTTCAGGTTGTGGGCCCCCGGGTGTTGAAGTTGAAACAAAGGGGTCATTTTCATCTATCTTCACATGTATACCACGTGTCATTCTCGGTGTCAGGCGGGCGTGGTGGAGAGAAGACAGCCTTCCTATACTTTCGTCATTGGTACTGACCCCGTAAGGACCTACTCTTCGTACTGGCACTGTGTCCAGATGTCACGATTTTCCCCTCGGGGGCTTAGGAATGAAGCAGTGATTCATAAATGAAGGTATCAGTTACCTTTGTGTTCCAGCCTGGATGTGACAGCTTTTCTCTGGACCAGAACCAGACCCAATTCACCCGCTGCGTTCACCTTCGGGGCTAATTAAGAACACTTGGTCAGTTAAGAAAAGCCCTGAACCCTCGCATGCTAAGGAGGCGTGAATGAACGACCGAGCAGAGGTTTATCCTGTTATTCTGAGTACAGACTATGTCAGAGCAGACTTTCCTGAACATTCCCAAAGCATTCACACTGGTTCCAGTTTCTGTGTCTAACACATCGTTTTCCAAAGATGACCTAAGCATCTACACTAGTTAACATGCCTCTTCTCACCCGGGTTTGGAAATACACTCTTGAGATTTTCGCTCTCTATTCGAGGAGACAACGCCATCGTTAGGCTAGTTCTTGGATAAGTGGGCCTGGGTCTGCTTTCCATTTGGTTAAATCCAACAGCCATGGAGCCAAGGGCAGACAAGGCCAAAAAAAAAAAAAAAAAAAAGTTTCCAAGTTTCCGCCTGGGGATGTGGGGGAGAGGGGGTTAATATGGAAACTGTCCTGGAGGGGCTGAGACTTAGCTGTGGGCTCGGCACAGCAATGGGTGAAAAGGGCAGTTATCCAGTTCAGGGAGAAAACTTAAGCTCCTCTCTAGAATGTTCCCCTCTACAATTGTCATTCTGGCTTTTTAACCTGTAACCTCACAGCTGCGAAATTCCCCTTGCATCGAGCGGGCAGGTCGAAAGTGCCTTCGAGAAGTAAAAAGGCAGAGCTTGGCAGATCCAGCTGGACCCAAGGTCTCTCTGGTCTGGGGGTGCGCAGCATGGCCAGCCAGGGCAAGCGTGCTTACTTGGCTGGGAGCGGAAAGACGGTCTGCATCAAACAGGAAGCCCCCCAGGGAAGGGGAAAGGGCTTAACCTCCTTGTTTCCCACAGCAGCAAATACCATTTGGGATCTGCAGGGGATGTTCATTTCCAGAACTTAGAGAACCCTGCTTCTTTAGAATCAGTACCGAACCTTAGTGTTAAGGCAGGCACGAAGCCGTCTTTCCTTCCTTCCCTGCCAGGAGAAATCACCATTCGCTTTTCATAAAATGTGTAAAATAACCAAAGTGTTACTCACAAAACACATCTCCTCGAAGGCTTTGCTCCCGCTCCACGTGGTTCTTCAGGGTTTTCTCCTTTCTCCTCTTCTCCTCGAGCCCCTCTTTCTTTCTCTCTTCATTTCGGTTTTTTCCTCCATCAGAGTTCCTACCTCTGGAAACACTCTCTTCAGAGTTGAGGGGCTGCAGGTTGACCTCAGGGGCAGGAGCTCCAGAAGGTTCTGTGATGACATTTTTCATTTTTACCTTCGTTTTCATGCTGTTTTTGTGAGCCAGCAACTTCTGGATTCTGTCTTTGATGGTACCAGGGGCCGTGAGGACTTCCTTCACAGAATTTTCAGGGATCACTACAATAACAACAGGTGGGAAGTTTCACATTGGCTGACAATTAGGTCCCTCATGAAAAATGGAGTGAAGTACAGTAAATGAATGCTTCCAGAATCAACCCACAGGAGGCCCTACTGCTTGATATTTTAATATATATATATATATATTTTTTTTTAATTTTTTTTTTCAACGTGTATTTATTTTTGGGACAGAGAGAGACAGAGCATGAACGGGGGAGGGGCAGAGAGAGAGGGAGACACTGAATCGGAAACAGGCTCCAGGCTCCGAGCCATCGGCCCAGAGCCCGACGCGGGGCTCGAACTCACGGACCGCGAGATCGTGACCTGGCTGAAGTCAGACGCTTAACCGACTGCGCCACCCAGGCGCCCAATATATATATTTTTAAGTAGGCGCGATACCCCACGTGGGGCTTGAAATCATGACCCTGAGATCAAGGGTCACGTGCTCTACTGACCGAGCCAGCCCTGAAACAAGGATTTGGGCGCAGGGGGTTTATTTGAGAGGTGATCCCTGGAGGCAGAAGTGAGGGGAAGGAGGAAAACAATGTAGAGCACACCTCAGAACTGTCCCATCCTGCGACAATTTAGGGGTATTTATCCAGACTCCTGGCCCCCACTGGTTGAGGGCTGTCCTTACAAAGGGGCTGAGAAGACGCGCGGCCACAGGCAGAGAGCCCACTGCCCTGGGGCTGAAGATCTGCATGGAACTGTCCACCCTGCCGTGTTGAAATCAGGGAGCAACAAGGGACTGGGGCCTAGCTGGTCACAAGCTGGACAGGAGGAAATGGAGTTTGGAGAGGTTGAAAAAAATTTATCCAAGGTCACAGCCAGTATGGGGCAGAGCTCAGAGTGAGATGCAGGCTTTCCTAGGTCCTGAACCTCAGCTGTTGACCATTACACCAAATGGCCCACAACAGGTGAGGCTGGAAGACAAGCGTTCAGATTTGGTGGCACGAAGGAGCCCTTGACCACGATGCAACACAAAAAGCTGATCTACTCCACTTCTTCTCTGGGGGCCTCTCCAGGGTATGGCATCCCTCCTCCCGATCCACCCGTGCACGTCCTACACGGGCCGTCGATCTCTCTCTCTCTCTGTCTTTGAGAAAGTTCCAGAAGGAGATCACGAGCACATGTGCACGGGATCGAGACCCGAGCACTGTGTGGTTGGAGACCCAGTGGCTGTGTAATCCCACCTCCAGCCCCGTGCAGGAATCCCTCGGAGAGCCGGGCCTGGAAGCCTGAGTGGCGGAACACGCACTGGGCAGGGCTCCCGGCTCCACTCCCAGACACCTGGCCATCATCTGGAAGACAGAACATGGCCTCCACCCAGCGCTCCCAGTCCGCTTTAGGAAGTCACTTTTATTTCACATTCCTTAAATACCTACGGGCACCACGTATACTTTTCCATACTCTTTGTTCCAGACGAAATGCGGCCTAGTTCTTCTGGTGGTTCTGCAGAAAACTTGATTTCTAGACTTATCCTCCTTGACCATATTCTTTGGCACACACTCTCGTCCAGTGGCACTCAACCACGGCCCACTGGGGTACCGTGAACTTTTATGGCTGTGGGGCTCAGTGTCTACCACGGTGCGGACACTTTGCTTTTGGCCGCCACGGAGTGGCCACTCCGCTGTGTCACCAGGAGCCCTGGCCATATAAGGACACGGGACAGGTCAAGGCAGAACCTGAAGCCGTACGTGTTGGAAGACGTGAGAACCATGCTAAGGGGTATACAGGACAGTGGAGTCAGGGCAGTGAACAGATTGAGGCACATGATGGGCCAGTGCTAAAATGGACCAGACCAGGGGTGCCCGGGTGGCTTGACGGTCAGGTGTCCGACTTCAGCTTGGGTCGCGATCTCACAGCATGTAGGTTCGAGCCCCGCGTCAAGTTCTGTGCCGACAGCTTGGAGCCTGGAGCCTGCTTCGGATTCTGTGTCTCCCTCCCTCTCTGCCCCTCCCCACTGGCACTCTGTCTCTCTCTCAAAAAGAAATAAACATGAAAAAGAATTTTTTTTTTCAACGTTTATTTATTTTGGGGACAGAAAGAGACAGAGCATGAACGGGGGAGGGGCAGAGAGAGAGGGAGACACAGAATCGGAAACAGGTTCCAGGCTCTGAGCCATCCGCCCAGAGCCTGACGCGGGGCTCGAACTCACGGACCGCGAGATCGTGACCTGGCTGAAGTCGGACGCCTAACCGACTGTGCCACCCAGGCGCCCCAAAGAAATTTTTTTTAAAATAGAGAAATAAAAGGGACAAGACCCGAGGGATAAACCTAAGGGACCTCAAACATGATGAGACACTTTCCCCAGGACGGTGACTGCAATGTAATCACCACCGGCCTGTCTTGGTAGACTTTCCGGGTTCTTATGGACATTTCTAGTTTGCCAGACACACAGCAAGACTATGTATATTTTGCCCCTACTCCCAAGTTGAATGAACGAAGAGCTGGTGTGCGATTGTCCATGCTTCTTTCCCTGCCTTGACAAACCCTAAGGGCTCCAATCCGTATTGTGGTATCACAGGACGCTGGGGACTCTATCGGCGTGGCTCCCTGAGGGACCACATGGAGAAGAAACGTCGGAGAGAATACACCGCCAAGGGCAATGAGTGTCACATTTCATGGTTCTACGCGTGGTTTGTCAATTTGAGATGTTACAATGGGACTCTTTGCTAAACGTGTGAATCTAGGCTTGAGGATGACCGATAACGTGCCGTCAGCTTTGCCCGACTTGCTTTTAGTGGTGTATTCTGGAAGAAGTTCTGATTTCTGTGGTCAACAAGCTTGTGGTTCTGGGCCCCTGACGTGTTAGGATTGCTTGCGACCGTGCCATAACCTGCCCTCTCTCGGCAGGTAACATGGGCCCAGGGCCATTTGTCCTTAAACCTTCTTTTCGGTCGTTGAGAGTGCGTCGTGACCAGACAGAAATCCAGGACCTTTGCTGCTCTGTAAGCTTTAGTGGCTACGACTTCAGTGAGTAGTGAAGATGTGGTCCAGTTAGCAGAGAAGTCAAGGCTGAGTTAGAGTTGCCAAATATTGCATGCACACGTTATCATACGTGCAGAGAGAGAGAGAGAGAGAGAGAGAGATGAAGGGAGAAAGAAGAGAAGGAGAGAATGCTTTACTGAGAATAGCTAAGACGCCATGAGCAAATCCTACTTACCGGCACACTGAAGGCCATTGCCTCTGTATCCCTGCTTGCATTCACACTTGAAGGATCCTTGGGTATTGAGGCAGTTGGCATAGAGGCTGCATGGATGGGTATTCCCAGCACATTCGTTTATATCTAAAAAAAATGTGAACGTTCCCGTGCACAACTCTGCGGCTGCCGGGCTTTGCTAAAAGCCCGACTATCCCTTACACTTGAGCAACTCCAATGCCGACCCCTCAACACCTGCCAACAAACCACGTGGGGCCTGAGAACCGGGACGCTGTCAAATCTCCCAATGCCTGGCTTTTGCCCGACGCCAGTACGCAGAGAACTGGGGGGCCCCCCGCAACCCCAGCAACCTCGACTGCTTATCAGAACTACTGAAAGCTGGAAGATGTTTACGTCTTTTTCTGCACGTTTCATCTAACTCCAAACTAAATAACGGCATCAAAAAATACATTCTACATGTGGAAGGGCTCGGAACTCCTAACCAACAAAGGAGAAGGGGGGTTATGAACCACTGACATCATCTAAACTCCTAGGCATTTTGTTCCAAGGCTGCCAGGAGCAGGGCTGGGCTGGTCCGAGCTCGTCTGCTGGACCGAGACCAGGAAAGTTGGCCGAATCCCACCCAAGTGAGAAGTTCATTAGCCCTCTTCTGCATCTGACTTGCTATCCACCCTTTGGGAGACCTATGCACACAAAATAGCCCATTGTTTTTAAGTCAGCCACCAAAGGAGCCCAGATGCCAATCTTAATCCCTTAAAATCACAAGATAGGTTTCTTCTGGAAGCTCTCCATGGGAATTCCCACCCTGTCCAGTGGAACCGGCTAAGGATCCAGGAACGGGCTACTTCTCAGGGACACAGCACCACTGGGTTACACAGCTGGATGGGTCTGCGGCAGGACATGGGGTCCAAGCCCACGAGCAACATGGCTGTGACGAGCCGGTGAAGAATGGCCTTTGTGTTTGAAAAGATCTGAGTAAAGAGCTGGGGAGTCTTCCTAAGACGGTTCAAAATGCTGGAACCAACGGTGGCCACGGTGCGGTCACACAGGACACAACCTGGGACGCTCTGCACGTGGGGTTGAAAGAAATCCCACTTTCCCCCAACTGTGAGCTTTCCTGTCGCGCACACGTTGGCTCCACGTGTTACACGAATAGGCATCTACAGGGAGCCCGGATCTCCCTTCACCGAAGGGCAGGCCCCGTCCCCCATTACATCAAGGGCAGTGCGGATGCACCCAAGGTCCCCGAACACCGTACTTTACTCGCTCGTTCGGACTCGGAATCCCTTCACTAAGGGCCCAAATATCTTCTTTCACACAGATCAGGCCAATAGCCAACTGAGACCAGAATCTTATCAGAGAGTGGCTTCGGTGACCTGGAAAGGGAACATCTTAGGCCATTTGGAGCCTGAACCATGAAAGGGGCCTTCATCTTCTTTATACCTTTGTCAAATGCCACCCCCGGAGGGAACTGTCAGGAACAGATCACGGAGATCAAGCTCAAACAGGCCTTTTTAGGCTTCCTTTTGTGCTATATTGTTTCCATTTTTTGGGATGTAGCTGGAAAGTCAAAAATTAGAAAGAAAACCAGCCAAATTTTTCAAAAAAACGCACAAAAACCATCTTAAGATATTTGCCCCCAGAACAAACGATACCCGCTGAGGTCCCTTACTTTTGACCTTGACTGACCTGGCTTCTTCTAATTCATCTCATCAGACTTTTCCTAAAAGCCAGAAACAAAACAATGTGACTTCTTCTGTATTGTTAAACTGGTCAGTACAATAGACTGTTCAACTAATAGACGGAATCGACCTCAAAATATCCATAGACGACGGCTATAGGTTTGGGGGGGGGGGGGGCGGAGAACAAAAAGGGAAACGGTGCGACCCACTCTTACCTACACAGTCATAGCGGCCACGGACATATTTCAGTTCAAAACCAACGTGACATTTGCAGTAGTAGCTTCCGAATGTGTTCACGCATCTTCGATTGTAAGGGCAGACAGCTTTCCCAGAGGCACATTCGTCGATATCTAGGACGCAGAACCAGAAGGCGTCGGCGATAGCCAGAACCGCACTTTCCCTCCAAATCACACCCGCACGCACGCAGGTGAGCCCGCACGCACGTGAGCCCACACGCACAGCAGTCTCTCTGATTATTCTGCCAGCATCATACCCTCGGGAGGTGTTCTCAGCACACTCACGGCTCTTCCTCTTACGTGTTTCCATCACGTCGTACACCCCGTCTTAGAGACGTTATCTCACGGCACTACTTATATTCACATCTGTCCTGGTAGGCCCAGGCTCTTCTGGGGCCGGGAGATGCCTGGCCCTGGGGACATATACACTACAGGCTTGGTGGCCGAATTACTACCTTTCCAGGTATATAGACCGTGTAGCGAGGTCATGACCTGAGCCGAAGCGGGACGCTTAACCGACGGAGCCACCCAAGTGCCCAAGATGTGGTTTCCTGAAACTGCACCTAAAGAGAAACTGTGTGATGATGCAACTTCAGCAGACAACAGGGTTCCCTCCTTTCCTTGTGAGTCAGGTCACCGAGGGGCCGGCGGCAACGCTGAGCAAAATAGCCAGACTCCGGCTTTGCGTTCACTATCAGATCGAGCAGATGGTGTATGTTGTTCATTTGGACCTGTGGTGCATTCTTAAAATACTAAAGAAGTGTCGGACTGATCAAAACTCATTTCTCAGTGACCACTTTTGTGCAGATCAGCTTTCCCTTCAATAAAAAAGGCACCCGACAAATCAGAGGTGGTGAAAATTGCCTTCAGTTTGGTCAAGAATTAGCCTTGTCATATACATCTTAGTTCACCAAAGAACGTTAAACCCGGTGAATGTAACTAAATCGGATTACTCTCAAAGAACAGAGCCAAAATTGTAATTTTACGGGGATTTTTAAAAAAAGATGTAACTGCTTTAGGTAACCTGTTTGGCGGAACTTTCTAAATGCAGCTTATCAAGTTAGGTACATTTAGAATAAACGTCCAACACCTTGACTGAAAAGTATTTCTACTGCAGTCAACAAGTAAGAATATACTTATTTAAATAAAACAAAGGGGTGCCTGGGTGGCTCAGTCAGTTAAGCGTCAGACTTCGGCTCAGGTCATGATCTCACAGTTTGTGGGTTCGAGCCCCCCGTCAGGCTCCGTGCTGACAGCTTGGAGCCTGGAGCCTGCTTCGGATTCTGTGTCTCCCTCTCTCTCTGCCCCTTCCCTGCTCACGGTCTCTCTGTGTCTCTCAAAAATAAGTAAATGTAAAAAAAATTTTAAATAAAAAAACATTAAGAACACTTTCAATATTCTGATTTGGTTTGAGATCCCTTATTAATGCTATGTGCTCACTTGCTCTAAATACCGTGTATCTTTAGTGCAATGTAAGTACAGATCCAGGAGGATATACAGTTTGGTTGTTGAACAGAATACAAATCCACAAGGGAGCTAAGGCAGAAAGTGTTGCATCAGTCACTGAGGGTGCCCTGTGGGTGCCCCACCCATCGCCCCTCGGCACTCAGCTACCTGCCTAAGGCCGTACCTGGGACGTTCTGCAATGATCCTTATCCGGGCTGGGCTGGGCTGGGCATTTGGAGTCAGTGTTCTGGAGCCACTCCCCCATCAATAAACTTGATGCATAAATCTGCCCCCCCCCACCCCAGTTGCTCTGGAAGGAAGGAAAATGTGGAGGCAGCTCTCCCAGCCTCCTGGAAGGGCATAGATGTTTAACCGGCTCATTGAACTCACCCTGTGCTAGGGTCTTCCCTTCCCTTCTCCCCTCCTCAACCAGCATTCCCTGAGATCACCTCCCAGATCAGCTACTTGCTTGGGGTCAGCTTTTGGGGACCCAAGACTAAGACACAAAATAAGACCAGAGAGAGTAAGAGCCCAAAGTTCTAATCCAGTGACTTGACTAAATTCAAAGTTATAAATGATGGCTGTCTCTCGCCCTCTAATATTATGGATTTAATTTGTTCACCCTCCAAGTGGAAATGATTTTGGAATACTTAGTTCACGTAATTTAGAGCAACCTTTAAAGACCACGAGAAATTGGTTACTTGCTAACTTAAACAGTGTACAAGGGATAGACTACTCTCAACAGTTTTAGATCTAAAAAAAAAAAATAAGTAAATACATTAAAAACAATTTTTTTTTACATTTTATTATTTATTTTTGATCGAGACAGAGCGTGAGTAGGGGAGGGGCAGAGAGAGAGGGAGACACAGAATCCGAAGCAGGCTTCAGGCTCCGTGCTGTCAGCCCAGAGCCCGACGCGGGGCTCGAACTCACGGACCGCGAGATCATGACCTGAGCCGAAGTCGGACGCTCAACCGACTGAGCCACCCGGGCGCCCCAGTAAACGCTTTTTTGTAGGAAAATATTAGTTAGAACCCAAAAGGGAGTCCAGTGGCCCTTGGGATTTTATCCACCGAATGGAAGTAGCAGGTTTCTGTGGGATGGTGATTGAAGTGAAACATACAGGGTAAATGTACTAAAATAAGATGACCTGTATCCTTTTTTCCACTATGACATTAGACAACCCCCAAATAATAGAGAAGTGTGCTTTCCAGCGTCCTAACGGGTGTCTAGAGTATATGTGGCTGATGGTCTCAGACATGGGCATAAATGTGTACTTTCAGGAACTTTCGGTCTAGTCAACAAGCAGACTGTGATGAGTGAGAGAGAAGGAGGTCAGGAAAGGAGAAAGGAGGAGGAGTGGAGGCTACCTGTACAAACTCTTCCATTCGGCGCCAGGCGGAGCCCCGAGGACGGACACAGACAGCGAGGCCCTTCCTCTGTGTCTTCGCAGCTGTACTGGCAGCTTGTCACGGCACACGTCCTGGAGTCTGAAAACGTAGGCAAGGGTTAGCCGAGGTGATAAAAAGCACTTACTGAGGAACCATCTCTGCATTCTAGGGCATTCGGCGGGACACCTGCAATGTATTATAGGATAAGCACACTGTCTGAGACCCGAACGGAATCTGGGCAAGGGAGGCCTCTTGGTGGCCCCCACGGTCTGTTCTGCGGGCCGGTGTATTGAATCTGATCATCTTTAGGTCGGCACGTCCCCGGCAGTTACCAGAGACTGCATCTTCCTCTCCTCTCGCACATTCTAAGGTCATTTTTAAAAAAATGTTTATTTATTTTTGACAGAGAGAGAGAGAGAGAGAGAGAGAGCCATGTTTTTATTTATTTTTGATACAGAGAGAGACAGAGCATGAGTGGGAGAGGGGCAGAGAGAGAGGGAGACACAGAATTTGAAGCAGGCTCCAGGCTCTGAGCTGTCAGCACAGAGCCCGACGCGGGGCTCAAACCCACGAACCGCGAGATCATGACCTGAGCTGAAGTCGGACGCTCAACCGACTGAACCCCCCAGGCGCCCCTCCTCTTGCACATTCAAATCACTCTTTACGTCACCCGGCTGGCGTTGCTACGCTGAAATGCAACTTCTGATGGAGATGGTCAGTCTGAGTAATTAGGGCAAACAAAAATCTATCCCTTGTACACTGTTTAAGTTAGCAAGTAACCAGTCGTTCACATGGCTGTATTAAAACATGCGGCAAATAGGACCGACTGGCTGCCCGAAAGCCATCCTGGACGCCTTTTCCTCTCGCCACTACCGTCGTAGAGGCTGGAAAGCCAGTTACGTGTCTTCATCCCGGCTTCCTCTGCAGCAACAAAGGGTGGCCATAGGACCCAGCCGTGGCCAAAGAGATATACAGAGAGTCTTCTGGAGGGAGTGGGGCTTCCCCAAACATGCTGCTGCATGACAAAAAGGGACAAGGACGAAAGAGTCATTCACTCACTGACATCACTCCCCTTTGTCTAGCACGCCTCAAATGCGTGTGTGATACCTGGAGCTGGGGCAGCCATCCTGTGACTATGAGGTCACAAGCATGAGCATAAAATCCATACCCTGAGGATGGCAGAGATGGAGTCCTTGCCGAGCTGTTCCAGAACTGTGTGCCTCCCGTTTTTTCAGTACCTGAGATAATTTAGGTGGATTTTCCGGTTACTTGTTGCTACACGTAACTTGTCTCCCATAAATGCATTTCCCTAGCACAGGCCTACTATGTACGGATCACGCGTGTCTACTATAGGCAAGTATGGTGAATATACTCCCTTTATGCACCATGGGCATCCGTAACATGCCCATCACTCAGCGGGACAAGAGAGACTGCCAGGAACCAGGTGAAATAAAATTAGGAAAGAGGTCCAGGGCTCCCTGGACACTCTGAGCTATAAACAGGGAGGCACAGGCAACAGCTTCCATATACAGAAATAGACAAAGAGGGTAAAGGATACATACACAGGTCAAGGTAATGTAACAAACACCCACCAATGGTAACATTTCTAGTTTATACTCTTTTCCTCTTGCGTCGCCTCTTAAGATTAGTCTTCAACATTTACCTAATTCTATCTTTCCGTTTGGGAAAAGATACCTTTCTTGGCACTGGTTAGGCTTTTCGTGGAATGTTTCAGAAACATCCATTAGTATATATCTATTTAAAAGTGTTAAGTGATCACTGTAAAAGCCTAGATGGTAATTCCCATGACGGGGTAGGGAGGGAGGTTCTGACAAAGTTCTATTTGGTAGGTGTTACAGGGTTATTCTCGCCTTATGAGAATTCATGAAGCTACATATAATATAATATATAATATCATATGGATATATATATGTGTGTATATATGTATATATATATATATAGGGATGGATACATATATATGGAGAGAGATATATATGGAGATATATGTATATATACGGAGATATGTATATACACATACACACACACACATACATACTTGTCTTTGGTGGGTTTAATTTATAATACTAAGGATTTTTAAAAAAAAAAGACTTTGAATGTCTGCTTTATCTCTTAAGCTTGCTTGCCAACAGAGGATCTCGGTGACTGGTGGTATTGGGCGCTTTGCCAAGGACCGAAAGCACAAGGACCCATCAGGAGAGCAGCAAGCCATGCGCTAGCCAGGACTGTGACACTGTGGCAAAGTCCCGGATGGGCTAGGGAGTCCTAAGACTCTGTAACCACAGGGAGCTAGCAGAACACCTAAGCTCCAGGTTTGCTGGGGACAGCAGGACAGAGCAAAGAGAGTTGGGAGGGGGGAGGAGGGGAAGAAGGGAGGAGGGGGAGAGGGGAGGAGGGCACGCAGGCAGGGAGGATGCGTTTGCCTGTCGGTTGTAACATTAAACCGAAAAACCTTCCCTCTCAATAAATGAATAGATGTACTCTCACCCTCCCACGGGACATGGGTTTCTCTTTATCAAAGAAGGGCTTTTCTTTTCAGGAATGTGAATCGGAATGTATTCCCAACAAGAGTCACTAATCTTTGAGCATGGGGCAAGGGGCGTGAGAAAGGCAGTTGGTGGGAAGAAGATGGGAAGTGGGTGGAAAGAAGATGTCTCAAGATGGAATTTCAATGCATCACCTTCCCAAGGCAATATGCTCATTTTCAGGACGAAACCCCATACAACCCTGCATATAGAGATATGTAAGTTCTTTTTCTTCCCAGTTAGCTGTCTTCTTTAAAAAGCCAGTTGTCCAGAATAGGCAAATCCAGAGAGACAGAAAGCAGGTTAGGGACTGTGGGGGAGCTGGGGGAGGAGGAGTGGGCAGTGATTGCTGATAGGCACAGGGTTTCCTTTTGGGGTGATGAGGATGTGGTGACGGTTAAAATGGTGAATTTCACGTTTACTTGTTTTACCACCTTCCCCCCCCCCCCCCCCCCCCGCCAACTGCTCAGATGGCAAGAATCTAGTCTCAAAGGATGACGGAGAGCAGCCTGGCTGTTGAAACTTACTCGCACACGTGGCATCCGGCATGAGCATGTGGCTGCTCAGGCAAAAGCACTTGTAGCTCCCGTGTGTGTTCACACATCTGTGTTGGCACGGCCGGGGTTTTAGTCCACACTCATTCACGTCTGCACGGGGCAGGGGGAAAAGGGAGAAAGGTTAACCGGATTGGGAAGCATCAAGATGTAGGATTGGGTTGGCCTCCCTGGCGCCTCTTCTCCAGTCATCATGAAAACTCCATCCTGAAGGACGAAGGAGGGTGCGGAGCGAACAGGACGATCACGTGCCATCGGAGGGGAGGCAGACGCGCACAACCACTTTGGACAACTGTTGGGCAGAATCTACTGAAGCTAGATACAGATTTACCCAAGGACCTAGCAGTGCCTCCCCTGGGGAGATCCCCAACAGCAACATGGATATGTGCCCACCAAGAAAACACGTGCTAAAATGATGACAGCACAGAGGCTGATATACACAGGGCTTGAACTCATCAACGGTGAGAACATGACCTGCGCCAAAGTGGGGCGCTTAACCAACTGAGCCACGCAGGTGCCCTGACAATAACGCTATTCTTAATCGCCCCAACCTAGAAAGAATCCAAACGTGTCCCAACAGAAGGAACACTATATGGCAATGAGACTGGACAGAGTACAGCTACAAACACAATGGATGAAGCTCACACACGTGAGAGCGAGTGGAAGAAGCTATGAGACAAACGAGTACATTAAAAATCAGGCAAGGGGCGCCTGGCTGTTTCTGTCATTAGAGCCTGCGACTCTTGATCTCGGGGTGTGCATTCGATCCCTACATTGGGTGTAGAGATTACTTAAAAATAAAATCTTTAGGGGCACCTGGGTGGCTCAGTCGGTAAAGCATCCGACTTCAACTCTGGTCATGATCTCACGGTTCGTGAGTTCGAGCCCCGCGTCGGACTCTGCGCTGACAGCTGAGGGCCCGGAGCCTGCTTTGGATTCTGTCTCCCTCTCTGTCCCTCCCCCACTCATTGTCTCTTGCTCTCTCTCTCTCTCAAAAAGAAATAAAACATTAAAAATTTTTTTTAAAAACTAAAAAATAAATAAATAAAATAAAAACGATACAGGAGGGAAATAAAACAATCATGAGGAGAGGAGCTTATCTTTGGAAATGTGGTCACGTGGGTCCCTCATGGCTTAACTCCTTGAAGAAAGATACAGAAAGGAGAAAAGAACCAAGTTGTACGTAACACCAAAATTCAGCAGGGCAACAGGCAAAGCGTATCCTTGAAAATAAAGAAGTGGGAATTGGAGAAAGCTGATGAGACATAATGGGAAACCCAGAAACGCCCCGTCACTTGGCCCTAACTCAGAGGTAACTCACGCGTCGCTTGGAAGAAGCATTCGGGGGAAAGACGGCATAGCGGAGGGCTGAGGCCTGTCACCATTAATGGATACATCCGGGCTTTGATCAGGCCACCCTGGGGGGCAGAAAGGCTGTGGGGGGGAAACAGACAGTTCCAGACCTGAGCCGACTAGACCATTCCCTCGACACTGATATTTTACTGGGAATCGAACACCAGCATGAAAAATCTCTTCTCTATTCCAAATCTCGGGTGGAGCTATTTCGATACAGAATCCAAGACACGAGGGAGAAACAGGTTTTCTGGCGCGAGCCCCTCTGGTGAGGGACACTGCTGCATGACGACTTAGAAGAGCACGATCCGTGACGCACGTCTCTCCAGCAGGTGGACACGGGGGGTAAGAAGCACCGTAGGGCACCGGCCTCTGTGCTGGTGGTGGGATGGAAGAGGCTCAGAGGTCCCCGCAGAGGCCGCAGGCCTGGCAGTCCCCTCGGCCTACGTAGCTAATCTCTGGACTTAGCAGCAAGGCCTGGGGATGGCGGAGTGGAGTGTGCCTGCCCTTCTCTGGGATCTCACCTGTCCATCTGGAACCCCGGTGGCCTGAAGGACAGCTCAACGTGATCTGCGGCTCTTTGCTCAACTGCTCATAGGGCTGGGGACACTTTCTTCAGGCCAGGGTCTCTCAGCCGCAGCACTGTCGACACTTGGGTCAGAGCATTCTTCGTGTGGGGTCTGCCCTGTGCACCGGAACGTGATCGGTAGCATTGCTGGTCTCTACCCACCAGACGCCAGTGGCACCCCCCCAAAATGCCTTCAGACACTGCCAGATGTCTTCGAGGGGGAGGTTCCCAGATTTAGCAGGTAAAAATACAGGATGCCCAGTTAAAATTTTATTTTATTTTATTTTATTTTATTTTATTGAGAGAGAGAGAGAGAGAGAGAAGCAGGGCTCACCCAAAGTGGGGCTCGAGCTCACCAGATGAGGGACTCGAACTCACAAATCATGAGATCATGACCTGAGCGAAAGTCAGATGCTCAACGGCTGAGCCACCCAGGTGCCCTAAGTTTGAATTAAAAAAAAAATTTTTTTTTTTTAACGTTTATTTATTTTTGAGATAGAGAGAGAGACAGGGCATGAATGGGGGAGGGTCAGAGAGAGGGAGACACAGAATCTGAAACAGGCTCCAGAGTCTGAGCTGTCAGCACGGAGCCTGACGTGGGACTCGAACTCACGGACCGCGAGATCATGACCTGAGCCGAAGTCGGCCGCCCAACCGACTGAGCCACCCAGGCGCCCCCCTAAGTTTGAATTTTAGATAACTAATACTTTTTAATTTTATTTTTATTTTTTGAAATATTGTTAATGTTTATTTATTTTTGAGAGAGAGAGAGAAAGACAGAGCGTGAAGGGGGAGGGGCAGAGAGAGAGGGAGACACAGGATCTGAAGCAGGCTCCGGGCTCTGAGCCATCAGCACAGAGCCCGATGCAGGGCTCGAATTCATGAACATTGAGATCATGACCTGAGCCAAAGTCGGACATTTAACTGACTGAGCCACCCAGGCGCCCTAATACTTTTTTAGTATACCTATGTCTCGTGCAGTATTTAAAACGTTCATACACTATAATATTATCTGTTGTTTATCTGAAATTTAAATCTAACTTGAGATCTCTATTTTATCTGGCAACTCTTTCTGGGGAACAAGATTGCCCAAATTGAGAACCACTGTTATCATTATTATAAATACTCTTTAACATCCTCAGATAAATAGCTTATGACAAGTCACAAAGTATCTTTTTAAATACGCTAATTATAATTAAAGATATGCATGTCAGGGCACCTCGGTGGCTCAGTTAGTTAAGCGTCTGACTCTTGATTTTGGGTCAGGTCATGAGCTCACGGTTTGTGAGTTCGAGCCCCACGTTGGGTTCTGTGTTGACAGCGCAGGGCCTGCTTGGGATTCTGTCTCTTCCCCTCTTGCGCGCTCTCTGCATCTCTCGAAATACATAAAGTTAAAAAAATGTGCATGTCATTCACCCCGACAATTCTATTTTCAGACATTTTTCCTATAAAAATACTCAAGGGTACAAGGATATGCAGAGACTGACATCCGATTTAGTATCGCTTGTAATGGTGAGAAATTGGAGACAAGGTAAATGAGAGCAGTTAAATAAAATCTTTTTTACACAAATGATAAAAGCATTCGCATCACGGCCTAGGATACAGCCTTAAAAAGCACGAGCTAGCTCTGTATGCACTAACACGCAAACCGGCCCACGAGAAACATCCCTGTCTGCACCATCACAGAAACAGATCACAGGTGCTCAGTTCGGCACTCCCACTTAAAAAATGTCTTTTTAATTTTAATTTTTGAGAGAGTGAGAGGGGAGTGTGCACGGGGGAGGGGCAGTGAGAGAGGGAGACAGAGGCAGTGAGAGAGGGCTCACAATGTGGGGCTTGAAGAGCTGCAAGAGAACGACCTGAGTCGAAGTCCAATGCCCAAGGGATTGAGCCACCCAGGCGCCCCACTCCCACTTTTTCATTTATATCCTTTTGCATCGTTGGGTTGTTTTGCTTTTATTTTTTCCAATAAAAATATGCATTTGGTAGCATAAAAACACAATGAAAATTGTTTTATGTATTTATTTCATTTATTTTTTTAACCATTTTTTTAAACGTTTATTTTCGAGAGAGAGAGAGAGAGACAGAGCATGAGCAGGGGAGGGGTAGAGAGAGAGACACACACACAACCTGAAGTAGGCTCCAGGCTCTGAGCTGTCAGCACAGAGCCCGACGCAGGGCTCGAACTTACAGATCACGAGATCATCACCTGAGCCGAAGTCGTATGCTCAACTGACTGAGCCACCCAGGTGCCCCACAATGAAAACTGTTTCAGAAAAGAAAAATTGTTTAGAAAAAAAAATATTCTAGAGGCCAAAAAAGGCCAAAAAAAAAAAGGCCTTTTGTCTGGCATCTTAACAAAAAGATCAGAAAGACTTTTACATTTTTCTAGAAGAGACGGATTGAAAAATCTAGTCCTGAAACCCTTTTCATTCTAAGACTCGGGTTAAGTCTACAAAATCCCGGGCGCTGTCCTGTATCACAGAGCCCCCCGCAATGATTGCATTGCTTCTGAAAGCCCCGGGGAAAGGTTGGTACTGGGACCCTGGCTTGTGGTACTGACCTTGACTGCACGTCTTTCCGGTGTACCCCGGGAAGCATCTACATTTGTTCGGTCCCACGCACTCCCCGAACTTGCATCCGGGTTCACACAAAGCTGTGGAAAGGAAAGATGTTTTGAGCGGGAGTAGATTGCACAGAGAAATGCACGTGTGTCACACTCAGCAGCCTTCTGTACGGCACAGAAATCCGGGGGGCCGTAGAGAGGATGATGTGCTGCTCCCTCTCGGGTCTGTTTTCCCCTTCGGGATGCTGGGGAGCCCTCTGCCTGTGAACGAGAGCACTCGCCCCGTCCCGCACCCCCATGAACGCAAGGTTTTCCAAGTTTATCCTCACTTTGCTTAGCCCCGCCAGGCCTCCAAGTGGCATTCCAGGATCAACAAAACCTCCCAGACCGCAGCCAGATAGGTTTGCATCTAAACACAAAAACATTTAATAAAAGAAGTATAACGTGGGACCTGGAAGAGAGTCCAGAGTAATTCTAGGTCAAGGTCCTCCTCCTTTCTGTCACTCACCTCTCTTTTCTCTTGCATATTGTTTCTCCTGTTTTTCTTTGGAATGAGCAAACTCTATTTCTTTATAATGTTTTATTTATATTTTGAGAGAGAGGGAGAGAGAGAGACAGTGCATGCGCACGCGCGCGTAAGTGGGAGAGGGGCAGAGAGAGACACAGACAGAATGCGAAGCAGGCTCCAGGCTCTGAGCCGTCGGCCCAGAGCCCGACGCGGGGCTCGAACTCACGCGCCGCGAGACCATGACCTGAGCCACAGTCGGACGCTCGACCGACTGAGCCACCCAGCAAACTCTATTTTGAAAGCTGTACGTTATCAGTCAAAAGGATCAGCCTAAGGATGGTGATGGTGATGATGGCGTGTCATTATTTTGTTTTGTTTTGTTTTGATGTTTGCACCCAGACGCCTGACACAAGTGAGGCCCTCGCTTAACATCTGTTTGATGAAAGAAGTGACAGGAGAAAGAGCAAGGCTAGAGCGTCTGTCTGGGTTGGGGGCAAGCAAAAAGAGTCAACGACGGTGGGAAGTTTGAGTCCGGCTCATAGGAAGGAGACGGAGAGACGAAGTAGATCAGAAAAAAAGGAAAATGAAAAAACCCAGAGAGAGGAAGAGGCCAAAGGAATAATGAACGAGAAAGGAGGTAGGTAAGGAGTAGAGAGCCCTTAGCAGCTTCTGGATCTAGTAGGAGCCCAGGAAGCAGCTGGGCCCTGAACGGCTGACTCGGCCATTGCCCAGGAAGGCTACCTACCTCCCCTCTTGTTGATTTGCCAGCTCCGGTAGGTCTACCTCTAAGCATGCCTGTTCCCAAAGACCCCGGCCTCTTCCCCCTCCACCACAGACCCTATTCTTTGTTAACGTCCACATTTATCTCCCAGTTACCCGGACTCAAAATGCCAGTCATCGCTCTTCTCTCTTGTCCCCAAACCAATCCGTTGCAACATCCTATCCCTATCTACCTAAAGGGAACCACGCCGCCCACAGATGTCTGGGACATTACCCTGCACCCGTCTGTCTCCCGCTTCTCCCCGCCACAGCCCTGTGACCAAGTGCTTGACTGGCATGCGGTCTCACAGCCTAGCCCCTGCTTTGGGGGCAGGACAAACTCGGTGGTGGGGTTAAAACTCGAGCTGCCCGGGGATCCAGCCGAAGGCAGACTTCTCTCGAAACCACATCTTTGCCTGGCTTCTTCCCCTGCTTCCCGGCTCCCTCACAGATCTCTCCAGAGAGCGCCTCTCAACAGATTGTTTGTCCAGGAAGCCCCCTTACAGGCTCTGCTCCTCGGAAATCCGATGTCAGATACGACATTAAGCCGATATTCCAGAAGCACAGCTCTGATCATGCCAGGCCTTGCGGAGAAGTCACCAGATGTTATGAACTGCCTCTAGGATACAGTATAGGTACCATCACCATGGCCTGGCTTCATCTTCGTTTATTCCCTTGGCCTACTCTGTTCCCTAGACATAGGCAACCCTGTGGTCAAACCAGATTGCCTACTCTTCTCTAAATCTACCCTTTTCTGGGGCGCCTGGGTGGCTGAGTCAGTTAAGTGACTCTCTGATTTCGGCCCAGGTCATGATCTTGCGGTTCATGAGTTTGAATCCCGTGTCGGGCTCTGTGCTGACAGTGCAAAGCCTGCTCAGGATTCTTTCTCTCCGCCCCTCCCCTGCTAGTGCACACGTGCTCGCAATCTCTCTTGTTCTCAAAATAAATAAATAAACGTTTAAAAATTAATAAATGTGGGGCGCCTGGGTGGCTCAGTTGGTTGAGGGTCCGACTTCGGCTCAGGTCACGGTCTCACAGCTTGTGAGTTCGAGCCCCGCGTCGGGCTCTGTGCTGACAGCTCAGAGAACGGAGCCTGCTTTGGATTCTGTGTCCCCCTCTCGCTCTGCCCCTGCCCCGTTCATGCTCTCTGTCTCTCTCTCTCAAGAATAAAAACATTAAAATATTTTTTTAAATAATAAATCTACCCTTTCGGCCTCTTCTCACCCACGGGCACCCCTTTTTCACCCTCCAATGGTTAATATCCTCCTGATCCTTCAAAGACTACTTTGCATGACCTCTGCTTCCAGAAGCCTTCAGGGGTTTCTCTGGCCATGTGTGAACTTGAGAATTCCACAGACCTATGGCGGGCCTCTCCCACGAAGCCGATCAGGTACCATCTTATTAAATAATTAGACATATATTTGGTTTCTATCCTTGACTTGCATCTCCTATCTGATCCCAGTGCCTTCAGAACACAGACTTAAACATTCATCGTTGTTCCTCCCGCTGCGCTTAGCGGTGTCGTGAACGTGTCAGACACGCAAACAGTTCTGAGTCGTAAGTAAAATAAAAGGTGCAGAACTCTGACCAGGGCAACCTTTTATGGCTCTGAACAAATCACAGGTGAGAAGGTCAGGAAAAAAATGCTTCCCGGCAAATTGCTTTCACTTCTGGAGACAAAAGAGAATTCTGCTTTCCAGCGCCTATTTTGTTATGGATGTGTTCTTGGAGAGGCAGCCTTAAGTTCAGATGTTAGGAAAAGAAATCTGTTACTTTTTTGAGCCTTGAATACCTCTGATGGCTCCCTCGAAAGTTATTTTCAATGTGGGCCAGAGAGGAAAGCCAGGCCCAGGGCCAAATAGAACATGAGAGAAATGGTGAATAATATCCCCGCAGCTCTGAGGTCAAAGCTTCAGCAAGATGTTTTCCATTTACAGTGACTTCGGATCTGTGATTCGAACAGCCAGGGTCCAGCACAGGGAAGTTTGGTTTAGGTCTACAGTGGCCTGAGGTTTAAGTGTCCTCCAGCTAAAGTTCTTGTTCATCCTCCCTAGATTCCTCCAGATTCTTGGTGGGAATGCGTTCACGGACAGCTCTCAGCTCCGTATCTCATCGTGCTACGTGCCGTACATTTGAAGGGTAACGATGTCGAGCTGAGCCATCCCGCCAAGAGCTAGAAAGTGCCAGCGTGGAGTCAGGGCCGCTGGAGGAAGGAACAGACAGATGGAAGTGACTCCCAGGCTGGGGTGTGATTCGGATTGTTCAGGACGTGCGTTCTCGCCTCATTACCATTCAGCCCACACTCTGGCTTGGGAACCAGAGGTCTGGCAGTCGGGGGCTAATCACGCTGTTATTTGGTGCTTCAAGGAGATGACCTTACCGTCAAGAAGGACCATGCAAATTGGACGTGATACAACACGGATTTCAGATACAGAAATCATCGCAATGCAATACCTGAACCTTGGGCTCGGGCAGCAGGGGGAGGGGGGCGATGGTCCCCCCGGCTTGCCAAACACGCACAGTGAGCATTTCGCTCGAACCCTGTGCACGTGCTCTTTTAACATCTTGCTTGAAAGCCTCTCCTGCCTGTGGCAGTACATTGTCCACAAAAACATCGAGAACGTGACCGGCTGGCTGCGCCACGGCCAGCCTGCTCTGATTTAGGTACAGAACAGACCTTACCGCCCTCATTTATTCACCAGAGACGTGTCAGTTTTATGCAGCAGGTGCTGGGGTTTGTGCAACTGTGAGAGATTCCAAAGCATGCGCTCCACGTGGTCTTTGCCCCTTTCCACCTGACTGGCTTCAAATAAAAATGTGCTGTGTCTCGAAAAAGAATACAGCAACGTTTCATTCCTGCATCACCTGGTGCTTTCGGGGACAGGAGAGTTACTGGTCCTTTCCGAATCAAGGGTGATTTATGAGGTATTTTCTACGTGTGCCAGGGAACGAGCATATCCTTCGATGCTTACTCTCCTCGTCCTCTGAAGCAGGGCTTAATCTCTCCACATCGAGGAAGGAGAGCCTCAGCCAGCTTACCCACCTTGCCCAAGGTCACAGACAGCATTCTGAGTTCTCAGGACAATGTCCTTGATCGGGGCCCCACCCTCTTTTTTTTTTTAATTGACAAAGCCCCAGGAGAATGTTCTAACTTTACCGAGGTAGGCAAGAACGACCTCAACTATTTTTCTGGTATCTTTATACTCTTATCATCTGGGCACAAGGAGGCCGATGGTGAGAGATGTTGCATAATAATGAGTGGGTAGGAGCATTATCAGTGCCTTCCAGGGTTTTATAGATCTCAGTTATTATCAAGTTCTGTCTTCACCTGTGGTCTATCCGGCTATTTCTTAACCAGCTAGAGAGGAAGAGTTTAGGGCAGAGACAGAAAGAAGGTAGTACTGTCAAAAAAAGCTAACAGTTTTGCGCCTTACTGTTTATAATCCAGTTGTGTGTTTATCCTATTGAAAAGATTAAGGGCTTTGGGTTCAGATATAGCCACCTGCTAGGGACATGGGGACCATGAGACCAGATTCCTGCCCTGAAGGAATGTACCCCCGGTCAGACAGTCAGCTAGGAGGAATGTGGATAGGATTCTTCTTCACTGTGACTGTGGGTTCTCATAGACAGTCATACAAAACAAAGAGGGGCGTCTGGGTGGCTCAGTCGGTTGAGCATCCGACTCTGCGTCGGGCTCTGTGCTGACAGCTCGGGGCCTGGAGCCAGCTTTGGATTCTGTGTCCCGCTCTCCGCCCTTCCCCCTGCTCATGCTCTCTCTCAAAAATAAACAAACATAAAAAAAAATTTTATAAAAAAAAGAAAGTGACATAAAAGTATGCAAAGCCTCGTCCTCCCTAGCCCTCCTGAAAATGATCAGAGGCCTCTCTTGGGAGTTCCTCACACGTGGTCTGAGAAACCGTATCCAAAGCAAATTATGGTTCCTTAGATTGAAATCCAGACAAAAGGATCAGAAAAATACTTAAAGTGTTTACCTATACGCACCTATCTCTTGAAATATCTAGAAACAGGCATAATGGACTTTAAAAATGTGAGTAACCAAACCATGAAGTAAATGACTTACTTTCTGGTGTGTAATTGGAGCCTACTGGTTGGATGATTCATAATTAACAAGTAGATTTCATTAGCAAGCAATTGGAACAATTATAATTAGAAGGAAGTATACTGGCCCGTTTGAGACCGACAGAAGTAACTCGCAAGACCCCTCTCCTAAAGCAAATCTTGTCTAGAATGAAGGTAGCAGCCACATTTTGAACGGGAAAACATCTCACAGGAACCCGGACCTTGGGTACAGATATTTTCGTCCCTCTGCTGGGGAACCCACTGACAAGCTGGCGACAATTTACAGTGTCACAGGTAAAAACCTAAGGACGCTGGCCTCAGACTCGAGCACAGGGTGGTCTGAGTTTTTATAAAATTACCTTCACAGCCTCCCCTGCTGTTCCTTCTCCAGCCATAGCAGCAGGCCAGCTTAGTTCCGTAGCGACAGAGCCCGGGCTGCGGTGTGGACGTCGACAGCCCACGATCCTTTGCACTGTGGGTCAAGAGCCACCCGTTAGTACTGAGAAAACAGAAAGGGCAACAGAGACCCTTTCCTGCTAGTCAATGAGCAGGAGAGATGACAAGTACCTGGTGAGTTTCAATAAACCCGCCCTAAGGGCTAAATTAGATTCTGAAATCGTCAATTTCAGGTTGCCAGCCTCTGCCACCATCCCTTACCAGCCTTCCCCGATCATAAGCGCTGTCCATTTCTTTCTTCTACAGGGTTAAAAGAACTGCGGAACAGAATCTATAAAACGAGGGCGCGTGAGAAGGGCCCAAAGTTGGTCTCTGGACACTCCGCGGTGCCAATTTTCTGCTCCAATTCCGCATAGACACAGTGGCGATCCAGGTCTGTGTCTGTTTCGCTGCCGAGGGCGGTAATGTGACTCCCCGGCCCCGCCGCTTTGTCCCAGACAAGAGTGCTGCATTCACCCCACTGGCCACCTGGGAACCACTAGACAAACTGGAATCTCCACACGCCACAGGCAGTTAAGAACTGGAAGGGCTCCAGAGACCCTTTGGCAAAGCCCTCTCATGTCACACATGAGGACACTCCAGCCCGGGGTGGGGGGGAGGGGGGACAGTCATGTGCCCAGCAGAGCCGGGTGTCGGGGAATCCAGCCTGGGGCGGGTTCTCGGTCCAGACCGCCTCCCAGAAACACCATTTGCTACACTCCTTAACTGTGGAGCAGGGAGTAGCAAATGTTTCTCATAAAGGGTCAGATGGTAAATATCCTAGGCTTTGTCATAAATATGGTCACACGGTCTCTGAACAGGCACAAAAGTAGCCAGACGGACAACAGTAGGCAATAGCACACAGGTGCGCATAACTGGGTTCAAGAATTCTTTATGGACACCAAAACTTGAATTTAATACACTTTTTGCACGCCATGGAATAGTACTCTTCCTTTGGTTTAGCTTTAACCACTTAAAAAGATGCAAACCACTGCTGGCCCGCGGGCTGGAACTTGCCGACCCCTGATCCGGAGACCGGAAAGAGCGAGCCCGGCCATCAAGCGCCCCTCAGCATTCTGGGCCACGAGTGAAGCTCGCCCACATTTACTTGCCCGCTGACCTAGTGTCAGACAGGGTTGCTACCAGCTTCTGGAAGACAAGACTGGAGCTGTGTATTCTGTGGAGGGCTGGGATGGTTTCCTCCCGCGTGTTAAATACAACGTAAAACGTTTCCCGGGCTCTTAAACAGACAAGGGACGCACGCGTTACCACCTGCTTTCTGCTGCACGACTGAATTCTATGCAATAACACCTTAGTCAAGGTCGGGAAGTTACACAGCCTTGCGGTTTCCCCTTGTGGTCTGCCTCTCCCACCAGCCTGGTTCTTCCGTCAAGAGCCACAAAGATACGGTCTGGGACATTTCGTTAACCGAGAACACCGAACGCCAGGATGCTTTTAGTGTTTAATTTTTCTTCAAGGGGACTTTCATCTTCTGCTGAAGTTAATTTGATGGATTTGTAAGTCATTCGCTCGACCATTTAGAACTGGGTTTTCCAACCTCTACGTGGCGGACGCTTTGGGCCAGATACATCTTTGCCGCTGGAGGCTGTCCTGTGCAACATCCCTGGCCTCTACCTACACACGCCAGAAGCGTGTGGGTTACACACCCACCTCTCCAGGTGTGGCAGGCGAAAGTGTCTCCACACATTGCCACACGTCCCCTGGGGACAAGACTGTCCTGTTAAGTCTCCCTGCAAGTGAGACCTTTACTCAGCACTTGCGATATTGCAAGCACTGTCTTAGACACATAGAGTGATGAAAAGAGACCCACTATTTTCTCTCTTAAATTCCCAATCTATTGTAAACAGATATATTGCAGTCGAGGACAGCATGGTAAGTATCCTTTGCAATGCTTTCAGAGCTCTGACCGAGAAATAATACAGTCACCTGTCATAATCTGATATGGATATTACTAACAATTCTTCAAGGGATCCCACAAACTTTTTTTTTTAATGAAAGAAAAAACTTTTAAAGTTCACTTACTTATTTTGGGGGAGGGGGAGGGACAGAGAGAGAGAGAGAGAGAGAGAGAGAGAGAGAATCCCAAGCAGGCTCCACGCTGTCAGCGCAGAGCCCGACGTGGGGCTCGATCTCACAAACCATGAGATCACGACCTGTGCCGAAATCAAGAGTCGGACGCTTAACGGCTGAAGTATCCAGTTGCCCAAAATACCACAATCTTGACCCAGTCTGCACGTTACTAACAATTCCCAAACAAGAAAGCAGACTACGGAACATAAAGTGTTATGTGTGTCAGTCCACACATCATGATGCGCTTCAGAATCTCGGTTTAGTATTTTAAAAATTGATAAAATTGACATAATAAAACACAGTATGTCTTAGTATTCGCTGTTGGGAAACCATCACCATTATCTAATTCCAGAACAGTTTCATCCCTCCAAAAAAAAACCAAAAAACAAAAAACAAAAAACCCCAAAGCCACACCCATTCGTAGTTCCAATTTCTCCCCCTTCTATCCTCTGACAACCACAAATCTACTCTTTGCTTTGGGATTTGCCTAGTTTGGACGTTTCACATAAATGTAATCATATGCTATGTGATCTTTTGAGTTTGGCTTCTTCCACTTAATATGCAAAAGGCTCATCTGTGCTGTGGCACGTAACAGGACCTCCATTCCTTTCTATGGCTGAATAATCTTCCATTGTATGGATACACCACATATGTTCATCCATTCAGCAGCTGATGGACATTTGGGTTGTTACTACATTTGGGCTATCACGAATAATGCTGCTGTGAACATTGATGTACGACTTTTTGCACGGACATGTTTTCACTTCTAGGAGTAGAACTGCTAGGTCGTATGGTAACCATGTTGAACTTTCTGAGGAACTGACAGAATGTTTTCCAAGATGGCCGCATCATTTTACATTCCTGCCAGCCATGGACAAGCCTTCTGATTTCTCCATTCTTTTTTTTTTTTTTTAATTTTTCTTTTAACGTTTATTCATCTTTGAGAGACAGAGAGAGACAGACCGTGAGCGGGGGAGGGGCAGAGAGAGAGGGAGACACAGAATCTGAAGCAGGCTCCAGGCTCCGAGCCGTCAGCACAGAGCCCGACGCAGGGGTCGAACCCATGAACTGTGAGACCATGACCTGAGCTGAAGTCAGACGCTGAACCGACTGAGCCACCCAGGCGCCCCCGATTTCTCTATTCTCACCAGAACTTGTTATTGTCCATTTTTTTTCATTATAGCCATTCTAGTGGGTGAGAAGTGGTATCTTACTGTAGTTTTGGTTTGCATCTCCCTGATGGCTAATGGTGTCGGGCATCTTTCATGTGTTTATTGGCTATTTGTGTACCTTCCTTGGAGAAAGATCTATTCGGGTCCTTTGCCCATTTTTAAATTGGATTATTTGTCTCAATGTCCTTAAGACGTGAACACAAAGATTGAAACCAGTCGGTAAAAACAGCTATCCCCAAACCTTGGTGAATAAGGTAATGTAACTTTGTCTCACCCTGCAGAAAACTCTTCCCCCTAGGACTTCAGAGTTAGTTAGTTTCTTTTTCTTATTTTTCAAGTTTATTTTTGAGAGAGAGCGAGCAAGTGCACGCATGAGCAGGGGAGGGACAGAGAGAGAGAGAGAGAGAGAGGGAGACACAGAATCCGAAACAGGCTCCAGGCTCTGAACTGTCAGCACAGAGAGTGACTTGGGGCTCGAACTCAGGGGTGGCGAGGTCATGACCTAGGCCGAAGCCACGCAGGCGTCCCCTCGAGAGGCAGTTTCTTCACTACACATGCCTCTCATAAACATTGACAAAGCACACACATCTGCTTTCTCCTTTAACAACCTGGAGCTGATGTTTGGGGAGCAGAGCAGACAGAGGAAGTAACTCTGCCTGGGAAAGAAGAGGAAGGTGTCACAGGGGATGTTGACACTGGGGTTGGATTTGAAAAGAAAACATGACAGAGGTGCCTGGGTGGCTCGGCTGGTTAGGTGTCTGATTCTTGATTTTGGCTCAGGTCATGATCTCATGGTTCGTGAGCCCAAGCCCCGTGTCAGGCTCTGTGCTGACAGTGCGGAGCCTGCTTGGGATTCTTTCTCCCCCTCTCTCTCTCTCTCTCTCTGCCCCTCCCCAGCTCATGCTGTCTCTAAAAAACACAAACATTTAAAAAATAATAAAAATCAAAGAGAAAACATGACAAACAGGAAGACAGGGATGCATTTAATTAGATTTCAATCTATCAACTAAAACCTTGGCGATGACCGTGGCCAACTTCTTGCCTATAGGTTTGCAAGGGAGGGCCTTACCTATTTCCCGACGCCCCAAGCTCAGCTTATTCAATAGGACGTGAATACGTATTGAGCGCTGAGCTGGGGACTGGGGATACAGAGATGAACATAGTCCCTGACTATGAGCTTTCAGACAAGAGGGTGAGGGTAATAGAGGCACTAAACATACTCCATCAGCTATAGAAGCTTAAAGCAAAGAGACACACTCTGGTTGAAGAGTTCCAAGATGTTCCCTCTGAGGGCGCAACCTTTCAGGGAAATGGAAGATGAACAGAAGTCAACCGCGTGGAGTGAGAGAAAGAATATTACAGGCAGAAGTCACAGCACGAGTGCAGGGTAAGAGCTAAGAGACACCATGCTGGTGCTCGAGGAACCGAAAGACGAGAGGATCGGAGGGAACGGAGGAGAGCGGGTTACAACGCAGAGTGCCCTGTTAGTCAAGCTAGGGCTATGGGGCCTCATAACTGAATGGTCATAGGGCACCATGGAAGGGTTTGAAGTAGGGAGGTTATTTGACAACATTTTCCTTTAGAAAACTATCATCGTGGCAGCAGTCTGGAAAAGTGCACAAGATGGAGGCAACACGGAAATAGGGATGCTGGTAACGGATGAATCTTCATTCATTCATTCATTCGTTCATTGAAACATTCAGTATTTACTGAGAACCTACCATGTACCAGGCATTGGGTTAGTCTCCAGAAGCTCAGCAGCGATCATGAGGAACGTCAGCTCTCAGCCTCACACAGGTCGTATTCTGGTCAATCAGACGTGGAGTGTGAGAGGGATGCAAAAATGGGAAGATGGCAGGGTGTTGTTTCTGGAATGGGGAGCATGGATGGAGGACCACATCCAGGAGCAGGGCAAATGAGGAGCTGTCTTTGGCACATGATAATTGTAAGGGCTCATTAGACGGGATGTTGAGGAGGAAGCTGGAGGTTGATTACTGAGTCCATGGGAATGCATGTAGTGTAAGAAGAAAAGAAGGCTTGGGGCACAGCCCCAGGGAAACTAGCACGTGAAGGTGGGCCAAGGAGGGAGGGGAAAGGTCCAGAAAGAGACCCAAACAATGCTCAGAAAGGTAAAAGGAACACCAGGTTAGTACGGTGTCAGGAAAGCCAAATGCAGAGAGTGTTTCTAGAAAAAGCAGGATCAGCTGATGCTGAGTGGTTATAAAATATGATGGTTAGGACTATGGTCTCCTTCCTGAATTGGAATCTTGGCTCTACTATATACGGGCCTGTGACTTTCAGCACGTTACTTCACCTCTCTCTGTCTCAACTGATCTCATTTGTAAAACGAGGATAAAAAAAGTATTTACTTTAAGGGTTTTCGTGACAACGAGACGATTGAATACATATACGTAAAGGGCTTAGAACAGTGACTAACACGGTAAATACCCTCTACCTGATCGCTCTCAGTAGTGTAGGATTATTATTAGATGTGTTGAAGAGGGTATAAGGTTTAAAACTGCCATTGACTCATAATCAACGAAAAGAATCTCCGTTTGAACTAGGTTTCTGCTTCAGTCCGAGTCCCCTGAGAAGCAGAACCCATAAGGGGACTAAACGTGCAAGGATGTTATTACAGGAAACACCTGTGAGAGAAAATGGACGGGAGCCAGGGAAGGCTGGGACATCTATTGGAGCCCCACGGACGTCTGACTCGGAGTGGAGGGAACATGGAAAAAAGTGGAGCGGAAGCATCCGAGGCTGCCGCGTAGTCTAAGGAAGGTTTGGCAAAACCGAGGGGACTCCTGGAGCCCCAGCTGACCTTCAGAGGAGAGTGGTATTTCCCACAAAAGGTCCTGCCTTAGTACCCCTGCCATGCTCAGCCTGGAAGGCGGCCTGGAGGGAGCAGCCCATGGGAGGCGTGGCCTTGCTCAAATGTGGTGATGGATTTTTCTTTTTTTTTTTTTAATGTTTATTTATTTTTGAGAGAGAGAGAGAGAGAGAGAGCACGAGCAGGGGAGGGGCAGAGAGAGACAGAGACACAGAATCGGAAGCAGGCTCCAGGCCCTGAGCTGTCAGCACAGAGCCCGACGCGGGGCTTGAACTCACGGTCTGCGAGATTCATGACCTGAGCCAAAGGCGGACACATAACCCACTGAGCCACACAGGCACCCCAAGTGTGGTGATGGATTTCTAAGAGCAGAGTAGTCGGGGCCCTGGGTCAATTACACCCCCGGCAGTTGGAAGTCTGCAAGGCACATTCTTGTGGTTGCCACAGTTTCCACGCGAATTGACTTGTTAACGTACCTATGAATCGGTTTTCACCGTAAGGGGAGGTTATTATAGAATTTTACCTTAAAGAAAGGAACCTTAGGCATCAGCCCCGTTCTACCCTATCATTTTACACCTGAAGAAACCAGGGCCAAGAAAAAGACCGGGGGACTTTACATTGTATCAAAAGTCAGAGGGGAACACACTTCACCAAAGTATGGAAGGGGAACACAGTTTTCACCTCAAAATATGCTTCTTTGGCATAAGGGCTATTTGGGGCTGATTATTTTTAAGAAACAGCAGACATAGGAGAAGCTCTGAAAACCTGAGAAGAAGAGAAATCTCCATCTGTAAGGGTGTCCCCCTCTCTGTACCAGGAAGGGGATAATGGCTTTATTATTATTTTTATTTATTTTGAGAGAGAGAGAGAGAGAGCATGAGAGTGCACACACAAGCAGGGGAAGGGCAGAGAGAAAGGGAGAGAGAATCCCAGACAGGCTCCGCACTGACAGTGCAGAGCCCGATGTGGGGCTCGCTCGAACCCACGGACCACAAGATCATGACCTGAGTGGAAATCGGACGCTTAACTGACTGAGCCACCCAGGTACCCCAATGATGACTTTAAATTTTTTTTTTCAACGTTTTACTTATTTTTTTGGGACAGAGAGAGACAGAGCATGAACAGGCGAGGGGCAGAGAGAGAGGGAGACACGAATCGGAAACAGGCTCCAGGCTCCGAGCCATCAGCCCAGAGCCTGACGCGGGGCTCGAACTCACGGACCGCGAGATCGTGACCTGGCTGAAGTCGGACGCTTAACCGACTGCGCCACCCAGGCGCCCCCCAATGATGACTTTAAATCTCAAGAAACTGTTATCAATGGAGAAGGCCAGGACTTAAATCTGTGTAACAGCCTTACCCTTGTTTATAGTGCTTTGCCTGGTAACCTCTCATAACCTGCTCCCCCCCCCCGCCAACATCATCTTTGGTCTTTAGCTGGAGATGTTCCTTAAATAACTCCATTTGGGGGAGTTATTTGGTTTTCCTGGGTCTCCCCCATGTGCACAGCAGGTAGATACGTTATTACACTTCTGTTTGGTTTTCTATTAATCTTCTATTACAGGGGGAACTCAGTCAAGAACCTAGAACGGTAGAGGGAAAATAATCCCACCCTCCCGCGCTATTCATTCATCCATCTTTCCATTTGTTCACCCCAAATTTATTCAGTAACTACACATGTTAGGCACTGTAGTGGGCACTGAGACTCTAGACATATATAAGGAACAGCCCCTGCCCACAAAGAACTTATAATCTAGGGATGAAGAGAGGCAAGTGAACAGATAATTACACTCTAACATGACAAATCTTATCCAAGGAGTAAGTTCTCAGGAGCTCGGAGAAGATAAAAGAATCGTTAGGTTCAGGTGGGCAGGTGAGGGGTTTTCTGGATGAAATGGGGGCCTGATGTGAATTCTGGTGACTGACGGGACTTACCCGGGTAACACGAGAGGAGGCTGTTTGGTGGGGAAGATGTTCCAGGCAAAGAAAATAGCCTGTGCCAAGGAGGGAGCCACTAAGAACACGAGGATTGGTGGCCTATCAACTAGAGCTCAGATAGGGGTGTGTGTTTAGAGCAGGGGAGTGGGAAGGGAAGTGGGGAGAGTACGGGGAGGAGAAGGTAGCAGAGAGATAAGCAGGGGCAAGAAAAGGCCCGCGACCATGCAAAAACATTTTGTCCATCCTGAAGGCTCTGGAGAGTTATAGAAGGATTTCAAGCAGTTTGGAAATATCAAGGATTTTGCAAGACAAAGCAGCCTCCGTAGGCATAGGGTGAACTCAATAAGCAACAACATTACTGAAACTTGACACCAAAAGTGAAAATTAACAAGTGGGATGACTTCAAACTAAAAAGCTTCTGCACAGCCAAGGAAACCAACAACAAAATGAAAAGGCAACCTACTGAATGGGAGAAAATATTTGCAAATCATATATCCGGTAAGGGGTTAATACCCAAAATATATAAAGAGCCCATACAACTCAATAACAACAAGACCAACCTGATTAAAAAAAAAAAAAAAAAAGGCAGATCTGAATAAACATTTTTGCAAAGACAGCCAGATGGCCAACAGGTATATGAAAAGATGCTCAACGTCACTTGTCATCAAGGAAACGCAAATCAAAACCACAAGGATAGATCACCTCATACCAGTTAGAACGGCTATTATCAGAAAGACAAGAAATAAGTGTTGGCGAGGATGGGGAGAAAAGGGAGCCCCTGTGCACCGCTGATGGGAATGTGAATTGGAAAACAGTATGGAAGTTCCTCAAAAAATTAAAAAGAAAACTACCATATGACCTAGCAGTTCCACTTCTGAGTATTTATCCAAAGAAAATGAAACCACCAACTAGAAAAGATACACACACGCCCCATGTTCACTGCAGCATTATTTACAATAGCCAAGATCTGGAAACAACCTAAGTGTCCATTGACGGATGAATGGATAAAGAAAATGTGGTATATGGGGCGCCTGGGTGGCTCCGTCGGTTGGGCGTCCGAGTTCAGTTTAGGTCACGATCCCACGGTTCGTGGGTTCAAGCCCCGCATCAGGCTCACTACTGTCAGTGCAGAGCCCGCTTTGGATTCTCTGTCCCCCTTTCTCTCTGCCCCTTCCCTACTTGTGTTTTCTCTCTCAAAAATAAGTAAATCTTAAGAAAGAAAGAAGAAAGAAAGAAAGAAAGAAAGAAAGAAAGAAAGAAAGAAGAAAGAAGGTAAAGAAATAAAGAAAATGTGGTATATATACACAATGGAGTATTATTCAGTCATAAAAAAAAGTGTGAAATTTTGCCATATGCGAAAACATGGACGGACCGTGAGGATGTTATGCTAAGTGAAATAAGTCAGACAGAAAAAGACAAAAGCATATGAGCTCACTTATAGGTGGAATATAAATAACAAACAACAACAAAAAAAACACAAGCTCATAAATACAGAGAAGAGATGGGTGGTTGCCACAGGCAGGGAGGTGGGGGTAAATGTGAAATGGGTGAAGGGGGTCAAAAGGTATAAACTTCTAGTTATAAAATAAGTAAGTCATAGGGATGTAATGTACAGATGGTTAATAATACTATTTTGCATATTTGAAAGTTGCTAAGAGAAAAAGTCTTAAAAGTTGTCGTTACAAGAAAAAGAATTGCAGCTCTGCATGGTGACAGACAGTAACTTGACCTATGGTGATCATTTTGCAATAGATACAAATATTAAGTCATTATGTTGTACACCTGTAATTAATATAATATTATCTGTCAATTTCACCTCAAAAAAAAAAAAAAAAAAGATTGCCAAAGCTGTTGGGATATAAAATCACAACAAAAAAATTGAAATTGGTTGAAACACGATATTTTTTTAAAAGCCTAATTAAAAACTTTGGGGAAAGAGTCCAGGGTCCTCTGTCTGAACCGTGCTCGCACATTACCGCAACTCTCCAGAGAAATCCTTCTTCTCGAGTTTTCTTGCTTTCCCATGCGTGTCTTTAGGTGAAAAGGTGAAGCTGGGAAATCTGAGGTGTATCGATTTCTCCCAAATCATCATTTTTGACGTTGGGTACAAAGCATCACTTGAAAAGCTCTCCAAAATGTTAACGACCCACTCTTGGACCACGCAAGTCCACAAACGAGCAACATGCCTTTTAATTCAAAGGGACAGCCACAAATGGGAGTTTAGCGGTTTAATCATCCGATTCTACATCTGGTCA
>NW_024420331.1:85076-95996 GCF_014898765.1 Herpailurus yagouaroundi
CTCTCTGGCGGATAAAATGGCTAATAATTACTTGTTGGTTTGTAGATGCCAGAGGAAATTGATTTATTACCCCAAGAATCCGGCTCTACATTCTATATTTGCCGGGTTTTTCTTTTTTCTTTTTTTTCTGAAATGCACATATGCAGTTATTTAAAATTATGGATAAAAAAGTAAGTATTAAAATATTTCTGTTAAAGTTGAAACAATACGATTGAGGGGAAGAAAGGAACGCAGTGCAGGCAAGCATCTCGACAATACTAGCAGGGCACGTGGGCTTATAAAATCCTTTAAAAAGCGCTAAAAAAAAAAAGGTTTAATCTATAGTTCTTTAATCTAGAGTTCTTGCATGGCATTGCAAGTTAATGTTAGCGAATTATTCAGATTACTTCCCTAGCATCCTCCTTCCACCTGTCTTTTGCTCTGATTCCTGTCCAATCACTAACTTTCCCACCATTAATTCAATTATCGTTTTACTTTAATATCTGGTTGTATTCTGGATGAGGGACATACACTGTTAGGTTAAACTACGTGAAATTTCTACAAGATGAAACTGGCCCCCCAAAATGGCCAAGTTTCTGAACTTTCGCGTTACGATTTAACGATCGTGGATGAGAACGTTATAGGTACTCAGCAAATCGGCTTCTGTGTCTCCTGGGCTACACTATGCTTGCCCGCCAGCCTGCCAGTTAGGTGGGGTCACCATGACTGGTTTGGGCCAATCAAAAGTGGGCAGATCACCCCCAGGTCTGTTCACAAAGCCTCCCGTGGGATCCCAGACACGCTCCATTTCTAACAGCCCATTGAACAAAAAGGACTCTGTGGACCTGGAGGAAATGGCACTTTGAGATGGATGGAGCCTGGACCCCTGTGAAAACATGGCTCTCAAACATGCCTTGGACTTCAAGGCAGGTGAAGAAATAAACTTAACCATGTCCAGCCACTGCAAACTTGAGATGGTTTGATACGGAAATTAGCCTACCCTGATCAACAGAGTAGTATCTCAAGAGCGATTTCCTTTCCTAAAGTCTAGCACACATATTTTCCTCATACGTGCATCTGTTTTTTCTTTTTCTTTTTTATTTGTTTCTCATACGTGCATCTGTTTGCACAAATAAAATCTTACGAAACTATCAACATGAATTGCATTTAGCTCCCTGTTTAGTGAACCGTGTATTTTTTATTTATTTTCTTAACGTTTATTTTTGAGAGAGAGACAGAGACGAGTAGGGAGCAGCAGAGAGAGGGAGACAGAGAATCCAAGCAGACTCCAGGCTCTGAATTGTCAGCACAGAGCCCAACGTGGGGCTCGAACTCACGAACCGCGAGATCACGACCTGAGCTGCAGTCGGACGCTTCACCGACTGAGTCACCCAGGCACCCCAGCATGTATTTCTTAAAATGTACAAAACTGGCGGGGCGCCTGAGTGGCTCAGTCAGTGAAGTGTCCAACTTCGGCTCAGGTCGTGATCTCGCGGTTTGTGAGTTCGAGCCCCACCTCGGGTTCTGTGCTGATGGCTCAGATTCTGAGCCGGATTCTGTGTCTCCCTCTCTCTCTCTGCCCCTCCCCAACTTGTGCTCTGTCTCTCTCTGTCTCTCAAAAATAAATAAATGTAAAAAAAAATTTTTTTAAATGTACAAAACTGGAGCAGTGCATTCCAAGATACGAAGGAGGCATGCTTCCGGCACAGTACGAAGCACTGGAATTTAATGCATAACAGACTATAATGTGCTTGTATGCATTTGGCTGGATTACCTAACCTGCTGGGACCCGATAAACGTGGGGTCATCAATCCAAAGGGATTTACGAACCTAGAAAGAGAATTCCTGATCGTGGGCTGAACTGACCCCAGCAACATCCTCGGCCATCTCGGGAGGTCTGGCCTGGTCGGCTAGAGGCGGTCTCTCTCAGATCTCTCTTGCTGAACAACGTTTGGCATATCGGAGGCCCAGGGAACCTGTTCCCGAGGCAGGGACGTGTCAGTGTAGATGAGCAAACGTCTGTGGAGAGGAGGCTCTGAGCTGTGGGAGTCTGAGCCAAATGCCAAACTGTCCCCAGTTCCTTTAACGCGTTATACAGCTTGCTGTCTACACTGATCGAATTAATCACGAATCGCCATCTCCACAGCTGAAGTTAATTTAAAAACATTCCAGGGATTGTGTAGTATGTCTTCGTGGGATTCCTTATTTTCCGCAAAAATATACTGTGCCAGAGTTCTTTGCTTGCTGATGGTCAGGTTCCAGGAAACTTTAGGCTATTCCTTCTACAAGACAAATTGAGGAGTTAAAACTTCTTTCGCTCACGTTTATATACGGCCAAACAAATGAAACGAAATGGTTTCTAGAGAGGGGCCATCAGGTCCGGCCGTGAGGTCTCTTTGCTTTGTTTCCTTTTGTGTTTATCAGAATTCCCAGGACGGCTGGCCCATTGTACCTAACTGGTTAGGATTAATTCTGATTTCCGACACATCTTCAATATACAGAGCCCAAGTCCAACAGGCCCAGGGATGCCCCAAAGCGTCTCACCTTCCCAGATGCACAGGCACTGAAGAGCCTCATCAAAAAATGCCCGGACTATCACGTGTGCCCCGGGATGTGTCCCTTACCTTCCAGTCCCCCGGGTCATGAATGGTAGTGTAATACGTGGTGCCTCCCATGGCTTCCTCCATTTCTCTCGCTTGCCTTCCAAGCTCAGGAGCCGGTGGAAACTGGGCATGGGGGTGGTCCTAGTTCGGGCTCTTCCAGAGGCCGATCGAAACAAGGGTCCGAATACAAGTGGTTAGTCGAGGAGGGAAAGGCATGGGGGCCAAGGGCAGAAAATGGAGTCTGAGAACTAGGCAACGCTAGATCAAACAGGGCCTTCTACACCATCTTAGATGGAACAGATTTTATTCTTCATCCAATGGAAAGCCACCGAAAGGCTTTAGGGAGAGGGCTAACACCATCTGATTTAAATTTGAAGAGGAACACTTTGGGACTGAACTAGAGGGGACACAAGAAGCAGGAAAGGGATGCTACTGTAGGGGTTCAGGTGACAGATGACGGTGATGTGGCCGGGTGGTGGCAGGCGAGAGGGAGGCCAGGAGATGGGCTTGGGACGTGGTCTGCAATGGGATTTAGCACCAGACTGAACAGAAGAGGGGAGAAGAGTGAGTTGTCAGGAATCATGCCCAGGTTTTGGGCTTGAACCAGTGGGGATACTGTTTGTTCTGGAAGAGACAGACTGGGTGTGATGGGGGGCAGTGAGTTCTGGGGAGCCGATCTAGAGCTCAGTTTGGGATGTCCTAAGCTCAACGGGACATCCCAAAGGACAGGTCAAGAGTACAGCAGAGAGCACCTGGGGCTTGATGCTGACATTTTGAAGCCGTCTACACATAGATGGCATTGAAACAGCTAGAACTGGAAAGATCGCCTGGATGGAGTATAGATAAGGAATAAACTCGGGTCAGAGATGGAACTCTGTGCAAATGGAGGCTGATGAAAGAGGCTGAGGAGTAACCAGCGTGGGAGAAGGAAAACCAGAAAGTGTGATGTGGTGGTTTTAAAACATACCCACAAATTTTTTTGTCAGTCCTCCTTTCAAAAGGTGAAGCCCACGTCCCCACCCCTTATGTGGGACTGGACTTCGTGCCTGGCTTCAGACGAAGAGATCATGGTGGGCGTGATAGAGGCTCACTTCTGAGATTAGGACACAGAAGGCGTAGCAACCTTCGCCTTCTCTCTCTCTCTCTCTCTCTCGGATTTCTTGCGATGTGGAAGTCTGCTGACATGCCATGAGGACCCTCGAGCAGTTCTATGGAGAGGTCCACAAGGCCAGGGGCTGAGACCTCCTGCCACCAGCCACTGAGGAGCCGAAGTCTCCTGCTGTGGTCGGGTGAGTGCGCCATCTTGGAAGCAGACCCTCCAGCTGGAGTCCAGCCTTCTGAGGACCACGGCATTGGCTGACAACTTGGCTGCACCCCTGTGAAAAGCCCCAAGCCCTGTGCAGCTGACGTGCTCCCGAACTCCCAGCTCACAGAAATGTCGTGAGGGATAAGAAATGTCGTTTGAAACCTCTGAGCTCTGGAGTATTCTGTAGAACGGCAGTAGAAAATTAATGCATGTGGTGCCCAGAAACCAAGCAAAGGGACTACCCGAAGAGCAGAGGTGATGGTCTCTGTAAAGATATCTGGTGCTTTGGTATGATTTTTAATGTTGCATTTGTTTTCATCAAGTCTGAGGCGCCACGGATCATAAGCGCGCTAATATGTACATCCGGAAAGGAAAAATACTGCCAGTTTAACTGAACTATGGTCCACTGCCTTAAAGATAATTCAGTGCAATTGTGCGATCATTCTGAGCTTGAATTGCTCATGATGGGGTTAGCTTTACAGAACGCGGCCTGCAGGGCCCCCCCCTTGCTCTCTGCTCTCACAACCGAGCCCACATCCCGTGGCCCAACCCACAGGCTCCCTGCAGCCTGGTTCCAGCTTGCCTTCTTGGCTGTCCCTGGGCTCGTGACCCCAGATGCTGGCCAGTCCACTTCCTATCTGGGCCCAATGCCTTCCTTTCACATTCCTCTTGCAAGTATGTATCAATCCAGCCAGCCATTCATTTATTCCTATGAAACATCTACTGGGAATTAAGCAGTGGAATTGTGGCTTTCTGCCCTCTGTTTTCTATCAGGTGGGCTCATATTCATTGCGCAAGGACAGTTTAAATGTCAGCCCTGTCCTCCACTTTCCCTGACTCACGCAGACTAAATTTCTCCTATCTGGTTTCTATGGAATGTTTCCTATGTTCTCTATGTTCTCTCCCCCCCACCATACACACACACACACACACACACACACACACACACGTGTATATAGTTTTATACGTGTGTGTGTATATATATATATATATATATATATATATATATAAACAGACGCAGTTCATCTGTGCACAACGTGGGAGTTAGGGTCGCTGGCCCCCGGCACAGTCAAAAATCCTTGTATAACTTTTGACTCCCCCCAAATTGAACTAATAGCCTACCGTTGACTGGAAGCCTCACCGATAACATACAAAGGTTGATTAACACGTCTTTTGTATACATATTAATATGGTGTTCTTACAGTAAAGCTAGAGAAAATGAAATGTTATTAAGAGAGAACGCATCCACAGTACCGTACCATAAAAAATCCAAGGTTAAGTAGTTCAAACGCGCGTTAAGGGTCAACTGTAATATGTAAAAATATAATATATACACATTCATTCTTTGGAATGCAACACCTACTATGTGCCGGGCAGGGGGCTAGGAGCTAGAGTTACGACCCTCACCCTGCACCCCATTTACCAAAACAGACAGAGATGTTGCCTGTCCTACAAAGTTGTTCAGTGGGGGCGGCAGAGAGATATGTATCTCTGGCATCCAGGAGAATGTTTGGGCATGTCGTTTGTTCAATTAATGTTGAGTTGAAGTGAATTAGTTTTAACTACTTTTAGAACATTGGGTTTTGGGGGGTTTTGTTCATTTGTTTTCATACACAAGACCTTCAGGGGCGCCCGGGTGGCTCAGTCGCCTAAGTGGCCGACTCCGGCTCAGGTCATGATCTCACCGTTCGTGGGTTCGAGCCCCGCATTGGGCTCACTGCTGACAGCACAGAGCCTGCTTCAGATCCTCTGTCCCCCTCTCCACCTGCCCCTCCCCAGCTCATGCTCTCTCTCTCTCTCTCTCAAAACAAATAAATAAACTTTAAAAAACCCACAAAAAACGAGACCCTCAGATTTAAAACAGGTATTGAAACCAGTACACTGATTACTCTGGATAGAACACCTCATGGAAAGTGATCTAACTATCCTTGGGAGACAACCACAGCTTTTAAATCTGCTACCTCTCCGCTATGATATTTTAAGGAAATCACTTAATCACTCAGTCTTTTGAAAAAAAAAATTTTTTTTAATGTTTATTTATTCTGGGGACAGAGAGAGACAGAGCAGGAATGGGGGAGGGGCAGAGAGAGAGGGAGACACAGAATCGGAAGCAGGCTCCAGGCTCCGAGCCGTCAGCCCAGAGCCCGATGCGGGGCTCGAACTCACGGACCGCGAGATCGTGACCTGAGCTGAAGTCGGACGCTTAACCGACTGAGCCACCCAGGCGCCCCATCACTCAGTCTTTTGAAACTCAGTTTATCCATCTGTAAATTGGAGACATGATCTGTAATTTACACATGGCTGACATCGCAAGAGGGACCCTCAATATCTGTTCTTCTTCTGGCTGGAATTTGGATAGATTGGCCAGAGCTCTAGAAGCCATCTTTGGCTATGAAGGGGGAACCTTCTGGTAGAGATGTTAGATGGTACAGCCTGGGCGCCGGACTGACCCAACTACCCCCTCCTATGTTGAGAAACACAGTTCTATTTGTTTAAGCCAAGGTTATGTGGGTTTTCTCTCATTTGTGGCCAATATTAAAGGGTCAAAAGGCAATGTTGCTATACTCACTGGCCAGTTACCCTATTCTGACATCTCCTACCTAAAATCCCCAATGTCACATGTCTTGGGAGGCCCAGTTTTCAGTGTGCATTCAACCGGAAATCAAGATCAAGTCCCATGAGGTCTCTATCTTTTGTGCGCTTAACTTGCGCGTTCGTTTGCTAGGGCTTTCGTGACAATGTATCCCACACTGGGTGGCTTCAGGACCAAAATTCATTTTTTCACAATTCTGGAGGCTGGAAGTCTGAGATCAAGCCACAAATGGTTTCTTCTGAGGCCTCACTCCGTGGTTTACAGATGGCCATCTTCTCCCTGTGCCTTCACATGGTCTTTCCAGTCTTTCCTCTGTGGTTGTACGTGTGTGTGTGCGCGCGCGTGAGCCTGTGTGTCCTAATGTCTTCTTCTTACGAAGACACCAGTCATACTGGATTAGGGCCACCCTAATGACCTCATTTTTAACTAGTTACCACTTTAAAGACCCTATGTCCCCCAAGAGTCACATTCTCAACGTATGAATTTGGGAGGGGAGGACACAACTCAGCCCACAAAACCTTAGGACACCCGTATGTCCTGCCCCTAGTCTCCCCAGAGGACTTTGTGTCCTGGAACTTGTCACCAGAAGCACAAATGCCTGCGGCATTTCCCTGTGTCATCAGGTTAGTGACAAATGGTGCCTTGTGGCTGGTGGCCAACCTCGTTTCGTGATGTTCAAGGGTCTTCTCTGTCGGCGGCAGCCAGCTCTGCCTGTGCCCACGGTAAGCTGAAAGTGTAGACTGCCCCCCTCAGAAGCCCTCAACCAATGACTGATGGGAGTATAAATACCCCAGCTCCCTTGCCTTCAGGGGGGTAACTCTGAGCCGTGTGTCCTACGGTCTCCCAGAATTCCCCAGCAGGATGAAATCACAGTGGTAACTTACTTCGAAAACATTTCGTTCCCTACTAGAACTTTCTGGGGTCACCTTACAAATAAACCACATACACGCGAATCCTGGTCTCAGAATCTGCTTCTGAGATTATGTCGGCATCGATGTATCCAATTTGGGGGGTGGGGGAATAAATTTGGAATATTGGAATGTCACTGCTCTAAAGGCAGAAGAGCCAATCAAATAAGGTTCTTGGAAATTCATCAAATCTCTTCAAGCTTGTCCATCCCAATGTCTGTCAAATAGGTACAATATCTCTTTCTTAGGGTTGAGGGGAGAAGTGACTGAAATCACACTGAAAAGCATTGACACACAGTAGAGTGTCAACAGTATTTGTTAAATGCTGATCTGATTTATGAAGACTGGGTAAGATACTTATTTTCATTTTAATGTTCGTGCAACCTTGGCTTATCGCATCAATTACATATAAATAGGATTTTCATAACCTCCTAAACCAATGAGCGGAGTTCCTCTAGGAAAGAGTGACCGTGAAATGTAAAAGATGCATGATACCTCAGCCACTGACAAATCACTAAAATCGTGTTTAAAAACAAGATCCAGGGGGCCCCTGGGTGGCTCAGTCGGTGAAACGTCCGACTCCGGCTCAGGTCGTGATCTCACGGTTCAGGAGTTCGAGCCCCGCGTCGGGCTCTGTGCCGACAGCTTGGAGCTTGGAGCCCGGAGCCTGCTTTGGATTCCGTGTCTGTCTGTCTGTCTGTCTGTCTCTCTCTCTCTCTGCCCCTCTCATGCTCAGGTTCAATCTTGCAAAAATAAATAAAACATTAAAAAAAAAAAAAAAAAAAAAAAGATCCAGCCCATAGAACCAAGGACAACGGATTCACAGTTCATGCTTCCTGTGGAAGGCTGAAAGATGGTCTCCCCAAAGATACTCACGTCCTAAGGCTTGGACCCTGTACATGTTACCTTATGGCCAAAGGACTTTGCAGATGTGATCAAATTAAGGATCTTATGAGAGAGAGACCATCCTGGAATATCTGGGTGGGGCTGATATAATCACAGGCTGCTTCTTCGAGGGAGGAAGATGACTAAGACAAAAAAGGCAAGGTGATGAGGAAGGGACTGAAGTGTAAGAGACAAGGACAGATTCTCCCCTGGAGCCTCCAGAAGGAACCGGCCCTCCGAAGCCCTTCGTCTTAGCCCCTTATGACTCATTTGGGATTGTGGATCTCCAGAACTCTAAGAGACTAAATCTGTGTATTTTTTAAGCCACAAAACGTGTGGAAAATTCGTACAAGGGCACTTTCTTAGCAGGGCTCAGAGAAGAATCAGTTCTCAACATAGGCGTGATTTACAGAAAGCAGGCATCTCTCTCCCTGAGCACAGACCCTCAGCATGAACCCACTCATTCCTTCCTCTCACATTTTCACTTGAATTCAACAGAGAAAAAAACGTTTACCAGATATATATTATAACAGGGAATTGCTCCAAACTTGAAAAGATTAACAACAGTAACATTTATCTCCTGTGCTCAAGGCCAAAAGACACCAGTGTTAGGTCCTGGAACACTGTGGAGGTGAAATTCAGATCAATAAATGTCCTAGACGGGCAAAAAGTCCCAATGCCCAGAGAGCACTTAAAAAATATAAGATTCAGGGGAGCCTGGGTGTCTCAGTTAAACGTCCGACTTCGGCTCAGGTCATGATCTCGCGGTTCATGAGTTCGAGCCCTGCGTCGGGCTCTGTGCTGATGGCTCAGAGCCTGGAGCCTGCTTCGGATTCTGTGTCTCCCTCTCTCTCTGCCCCTCCCCTGCTCACGCTCTGTCTCTGTCTCTCTCTCGAAAATAAATAAAACATTAGAAAGATTTTTTTTTTTTAAATACATAGGATTCAAGCCAAATACTGATGCTTAAGATCAGGAAAATGCATGCTGCTAATGATTTATTCAGTTGATGACTGATAACTGTGTACTATGCACTAAGCACCATTTAGGAGGCATGCAATTTTCTAGATCACGAAAATCCTGGTGCAGTATTTTAATTAAAAACAAAAGAAAACAGTGCTTCTATTAGAAAGCTCTACACAGCAGTCACAGATTTTACTGTAGGCTGTGAAGCCTCAGGAAACAACTGGAAGACACACTCTTCTCCAAGCAAGTGCCTTGCCTTTTTGGTGAACATATCGTCTGTAACATGGGGGCTGGAGTTGATTAAACGTGGTTTCTGGGCAGCTCCTGGAGGGCTGACCGCCTGACATTCCCAAGCCCGCTGAGCAGGTAATAAACACACCAGCTTGTGAACCTGATAGCGTGTAAAGGAAGCACATTTCACATCTCGAAAACCAAGGAATTGCAGAATCCTGATGTGGATTCTTCGTTTTACTATTCCTTGGTTTATTTGAGGGCTTTTCGGCTTTTATTTTAATTTGGTGGCTCTTTGCGAGTGGAGCTCTTGGAGGTCGGTTTGCCGGCTGCTGAGGAACCGTTAATCTCATCTCCAAAGAGCATTTGGTCTTTCTTAAGTAGGCTTTCTAGCCATACAAGAACCCCCCAACGTTCCAGGAAACCGTGATTATGAGCAAAATTGCATCTGCTTACATTTTTATTGTGGAAAGGAAATTGAAACTTACGATCATACGTTCTAAGAACCTGGTTTGAGGTTTGTTCTGTTTGAACTTCAAAATCCCTTAATACGGTGGCTGACTGATGAAAGATTTTTTTTTCCCCCCTGTAAGTCAAACAGAGATAGTCAGGCTCACCTTTAAGAAGCCTGTTCCACACCAAGGCTCTCAGCCTGCTCTCCCTGGGAATTAGCGATACACAGAAAAATCTCCACAGGGCAGGGATTCTGGAAGCCACCGCCGCCACCCCCACCTTGGTGCGTGTCTGGGGACATTCTAGCTGGAGAGGCTGCTACTGCTCAAAAGTCTGTAATGCACAGGACAGCTTTCCACCCACCCCCAACCAAGAATTGTCCAGCCCAGCCCCAAAGGTCAACAGCGCTACAACAAAGGAACCCAGCTCTAGTGGGCACCTCAGAAAGCAAGGTATCACAACCAGAGAACCGGGAAAGCATGTCCAGGGAGTGATTGCTAAAAGGCTGCCCTAGTGCGGGAGAGGAGTGCAGGAATCTGAGCCAGACTTTTGAACGCGGGCTCCATCACTTACTGGCTGTGCCTCTTTGGGCAAGTTATTCAACTGCTCTGTGCCTCATTTCCCTTCCCTGCCATATGGGATTATAATCATAGTGCTTATTACCACAACACTTATGGGCTTTAAATGGGGTTAATAGTCCTCAAGTGTTTAGAACGGGGCCAGGCCGACAGCAAGCCCTAACTACGTTCGTCTTTACCAAGTGGCTTTGCTGATCTCTGGAGAAAGAAGTTTTTCAAGGGCTTCGAGAAGTTTATCAACAGTAGAGAGAACGGCTTCAGAGTCTCAATTGCCACAGCAAGAAAAAACGAGTCAATTTCATCCGACACTCACACCCTTTCTTTCCGGTTCGTCAACCTTAATCAGAAAGGCACCTAGACCGAGGAGGGGCGAGGAGGGGCGGGGGGGGGGGGGGGGGGGGGGGGGGGGGGGGGGGGGGGG
>NW_024420331.1:96096-96668 GCF_014898765.1 Herpailurus yagouaroundi
CCCCCCCCCCACCCCCCGGGCTCAGCCCAAGCACGGCAAACACTTACTCCCTCGGCCTCAGTTTCTCCCCCTCCTTCCCCAGCAAAACTAGCGACGGACAATCAGTGGGCGCCCTACAGACAGAACGGAAGATACAGAAGTCCAGGGGCACAGAACCCACCCACCCACCGCCTCTCGCACCCACACAGATGTGTGCAGACCACCGAGCCAGAACGCGCACCCGCCGGGCTGGGCACAGAGCCTCTCTTCCCCCGAAACCCGCCCGACGCCGCCAGGTGGGGCGCAGGCGGTGCGGGGGTGCCGGGGAGCAAGCCTCGCCAAAGGGGCGCGGGTTGGAGAGCCCGTGGGCGCCCCGGGCCCCCCACCTTTTGGAACCCCGTCTCAGCGCGCGCGCACACTGGCACCCCGTCCCCTACGCTGCAGGGGTGCCTGGAGGGACCGAGGAGAGAGAGAGAGAAGCCGCCGCGCGGGGGAGCTCAGGCCGGGCGATAACCACTCACCTGGCCGCGTCCCCCGATCCACCTGCCACCCAGGGGAGCAGCAGCGGGAGCGCCAGGGTCCAGGGCCGCGGC
>NW_024420331.1:97068-175073 GCF_014898765.1 Herpailurus yagouaroundi
GGGCCTCCGCCGCTCCCCGGCGCGGTCGCAGCGGGCTGTGGGGGCGCCCCGGCGAGGCGAGCGTGGCTCCTGTCCCCGTGCAGCGGGGCCGGGCGCGCCAGGGAGGGCGGGGCGGGCCGTGCACATCTGGCCGGGACCCGCCTCCAGCACGACCCGCGCATCCTCCCCGCTCTCTGCTCACCGGAGAACCTTCCCCCCCGGGGCTCAGGGCGCTTGTCTCCAGGCAGAGTCACCGCGGGGCGCCATCTGTTTGGGGCCGATTCCGGGGATACCTGCGCTCGGGTTTCAGAATTTGGTGAAGTCGAAGCAGGAGCCCAGGATGCTGGTTCAGAGCACTTCTGTACCACTTTTGTTTAGGTCTTCATACTCCGCTAGGTTTTCTTCCACGCACTGTAAATCATGGGCGGCTAGAGCTGGAAGGTCACCAAGTCCGGGGCAAACCCTTCCTTTCACAAGCGATCTCTCAGGCTCATCTGCGACGGCTTACTTAGGGGACCATCGAATGATACTGTAATATAACCAGCGCAGAATCTAATGGCAGAAACACGTTCGGACTGTCCTCCACCCCGCCCCTGCACATCCATACCCTTTGGCTTCACGGTGGGCACAACCTGTGGCCCCACGTTTTTGTCTCTGGACTTGACTGTGACTTGCCTCGACCAATGGCATAAGGGCGGAAGTTAGCCAAGTTGCCAGTTCCAAGCCTACACCATAAGACACCTGAGCCCCTCTCCCGGACAAGAGAAGACCATGGCCCAGCTGGCATCATAGGCCAAGGAGAATGAGGAACAGAGCCACTCAGTCAAGCTTAGCCTGTATCATCCAACCCCCAGATACACGAACGAGCTCAGCCAAGGTCGGCGATGCCAGACAAACTACTGAGCCTCATTGTGACCCTCTGTTACGCGGACGCAGCCTATGACCTGGTATTAGAAATCAAAAGAAGTATAACGGAGAAAGAGGAGGTTTGTCTTGATATGCTTGATTCATGGTTATATAATGAGTATATGCCTTAACTGTAGCCAACAAAATGTGAGAAGCGGAGATGGGAAGATTCAAGCGGTAGACTCTTGATTTAAACCATAATGGATCTCCTTATTGGTGTAAGCCACGTTCAGTTGGATCCTTGGTTTTATGGTTGAAGGTATCCTAATGGATGCGGTATCGTTGGTCAGTAACCGGTTAGGCCATTGAGCTGCTCATAGATAATGGCCTGTCCTAACACTCTACATGCATCATCTTACTCAACACCCACAACTCTATACGTAGTGATCATTGGTTCCCCCATTTTTTTTTTTTTTATTTTATTTTTGGGACAGAGAGAGACAGAGCATGAACGGGGGAGGGGCAGAGAGAGAGGGAGACACAGAATCTGAAACAGGCTCCAGGCTCTGAGCCATCAGCCCAGAGCCCGACGCGGGGCTCGAACTCACAGACGGCGAGATCGTGACCTGGCTGAAGTCGGACGCTTAACCGACTGCGCCACCCAGGCGCCCCGGTTCCCCCATTTTTAAAGTGTCAAGAAAGGCAGCCAGAGAGGTTAAGCGACTTCCCCAAAGTCCTACCTCTAACAAGTGTGAAGCTGGGATTGGAAAGGAGGGCCCTTCTCCCCCGAGCTCTGCTGTTCCAGAAATCCTTTTTCTCCTCTTCTTAATCCTTGGTGGCTTCAGATGTCAAATGAGTCTCGTGAATAAGGTAGTAAGATGACCGCTTCAAGGCCATGACCCCAATCCTTTGGACTCTTCACACCAAAACTGGTGAGATTTACTGAAAATACCAAAACTGAGTTCTAAAGGTGAGGCTGTTTTACGATTGTTGCTTTTTCCGGAACAGACCTCTCTTCTGTCTGCTTAAAGGAGGTGATGAACGTTATAACAGGAACCTTCCAGAGTGGTCACACTCTCCTCTGCCAACCCACCTATTACTTCCTAGGGGGAGCTGTGGACAAAGGCGCCATCGGGTAGCATGATGAACAGAGAAGGAACCTGGAAATTATGTGTTGCCAGGTGAGAAGACATTGGATACAAACTGCCGTGGAGAGGCAGGTGTTTCTAATAACCACACTGGCGTTGCTGACGTTGAGGAGTGCGGCTCTTTAGGGGGCCCCACTGCCTCCTACAAAGGAAAAACAATCTTTGATCAGAATCTCATAAAATCATCCGCACCTTTTACCACATTTTTTTTTCCCTCCAATCTATTTTCGCCGAGCCCCCTGTGTGGTACAGGTGTGATGGGATATTCTTGTGCCCTTCTGAAATATACACACGGAACACACGTATAAAACTTTGAATGCTGACATCGTGCCCGGTGCGGAGATCCAAAAGTTGTATTGAAATAGCAGCACCAGAAGCAAAGCATTGTGAGATCAAACGGCTGGGTGGAAGTGTCTAGGCCAGAGCTTTTAAACTCGAAGGTCAGTACACACTAGCTGGGGGTCTTGTTCAAATGCAGATTCGGATGGTGTTAGCTCTGGAATAGGGCCGGAGTCTCGATTACTAAAAAGATCTCAAGTGATGTCTATGCTGCCGTCCCAAGAAGTGAGAGTCTGGAGATCACCTGGAGGGGGCGCCTGGGTGGCTCAGTCGGTAGAGCATTGGACTCGACTTCCCCTCAGGTCAGGATCTCAAGGTTCGTTGAGTGCAAGCCCCACGTCGGGCTCTGCGCGGACAGAGCAGAGCCTGCTGGGGATTCTGTCTCCCTCTCTCTCTCAAAATAAAGAAAAATCAAAAACTTTAAAAAACAATTGGAGATCACCCAAAGGAGTAGTTCTCAAGTTCAGCTGCACATTGAGGTCCCCTGGGAAGCTTTGAAATTGCCGATGTCCCGCCCCACCTCCACAGTTTCTACTGTATGAACCATGGCTTGAGCATGGGGACCCTTAGAATCTTCCCTGGTGGTTCTAAGCACAAACCAACATGGAGAACCATTGGTTTGGGCCGACTCCAAAATTTTACAAATGGAAAAGCAGCTCCACTGTGTGAAGAGCCATGCCCTAGGCCACATACAGGGCGAGGTCCTGCCTCGGTTTCCATCACGTGGCCCTCCCCTCCAACTTCAAGAGATTTTCGAGATCACCCTTCCTCTCAAGAGGAAAATGGCCCCTCTTCATTCTTACTCTTCTATGTTAATTGTAGTGACACGTTCTAGAAATTGATGTTTTCCCAGTCTGTTTTTCTTTCCATTCCTCTGTTTTGTTGTGTTTTATTACTTTTTATTTCAATTTTAGTTTCATTTAAATGTTAGTTTAAGTTTTCGTTTAGCACAGTATTGGTTTCAGGAGTGGAATGGAGTGATTCATCACTTACAACACCCAGAGCTCGTCCCAGCAAGTGCCTTCCCTTCATATCCATCACCCTTCTCATTTGTTCCGTGAAACTCTGTATGGCAAAGAGAATCTTCAGGTATACACAGCTTTGCTTCATCCTGTGCCTGTCAGGGACCCTGTTCTTGGAGCTCTGTGGTGGCAGAAAAATCCCAACCACTTTCAGTCTTCCTTCCCTTCCTGGTCCCCCACCTCTCCTTCCTTCCCTCTGTGGCTTCTCCCTTCTTGCTCATTTATCTGGACCCTACCAAGTGCCAGGCCCTGCGGGGACCGCTTGGTAGAAATGTGTCTGCCGGACAGGCTCTGCTCTTTCCTCCCTGGGGACCTGGGATGGCCCGCTAACACCTGGCCCTCTTCAACATCATGACCCACACCTCTTGGGGAGCAGGAAAAAAACGAAGGTCAACTTGAAAGAGAAAAAAATAACACGGTGATTCACTTTTCCCCCAATTTTGCCCGCTCCTAGGACCTCCCACTTGATAACTGAAGAGCAATTGATATTTGTGGAGGGATTATCATATGCTGGACATTTCAGAGTCATTCTTTACTCTTGGCAATAAGGTAGATACCATCACACCGTTTTACGGATGAGCCACGTGAAGTCTGGCGCAGTTACGTCTCGCCCACGGTCACCCATCGACAAAACGGAAGGAGCGTGGATGTGGGAGTCAGACCCCACTGGTGGTTAATTTGGCTTCCAGATTTCCTTCTTCCTAGTAGGAATTCATGGCCTGGCGGTGGTGGAGGAAGGCCCGTCCACCACCAGCAACAGTGAAGATTTTCGATGTCGGGGGGGGGGGGGGTATGTGCTGGTGAGGGTCAGCACGGCTTTCGCCTGATTTTTTAAAAAAATTTTTTCTTAGTGTTTATTTATTTTTGAGACACAGAGAGAGGCAGCATGAGCGGGAGAGGGCAGAGAGAGAGAGAGGGAGACCCAGAATCTGAAGCAGGCTCCAGGCTCTGAGCCGTCAGCCCAGAGCCCGACGCGGGGCTTGAACTCACGGACCGCGAGATCGTGACCCGAGCCGAAGTCGGACGCTCAACCGACTGAGCCACCCAGGCACCCCGGCTTTCATCTGATTTTTAAGGGAGTCTGTGATCTAGGACGCTTTAATTTTTTTTTTTTCAACGTTTATTTATTTTTGGGACAGAGAGAGACAGCGCATGAACGGGGGAGGGGCAGAGAGAGAGGGAGACACAGAATCGGAAACAGGCTCCAGGCTCTGAGCCATCAGCCCAGAGCCCGACGCGGGGCTCGAACTCACGGACCGCGAGATCGTGACCTGGCTGAAGTCGGACGCTTAACCGACGGCCCAGGCGCCCCGAGGACGCTTTAAATGTCTCTACTGTCTAGAGAGATCTCCTTGCCCGTGAATGAAATTTCACTGTCTGAATGTTAGCGCCCTTGACTTTGACTAAATTCATGTTTCCCACCTATGGCACTCAGTCACCAAGGGCTTTTCTTTTTGTCTTTACGGGGTGGGGGGGGTACAGCTGGAGTCCACCCTATATACTTCCTTCCTGCTCCATGTGTAAATATCCTGTTCACGATCGAATATAATAGCTCGGCATACCCCTGGCAAGGCTAGTCTATTTATTTTGTCCTACAGAAATCCTACAGGCTGATTTCTGAGAATTCAACCCGGGCAACTCCGTTTACATGGGCCTTCAAAGTACAGACGTTTGTCCCAAGTCGCTCTGACTTGACTTGGGAAAGCCTGGCTGAGAGCTGCTCCGTGGACTGTTAAATTGCAACTATCTTTGTGATGCCTCTTTTAAGGATGAAAGTAGCAACGTTTGCTAAAACAATATATTTTCGTTTTTTTTTTTTTTCCACATACATACCTTCCGATTTGCAAACGGTTCCCATGGGGTTTGCAGACTTATTCCTTTAACCCATTTATTGTACTCCTGCCGATCACGTGCAGGACACTGTGTCCGGCGGGGATGGAAAGATGAATAAGAGATAATCCCGTGCCTTGGGTGACGGAAACGTCAATACATTAGGATTAACGGTGTCAGTGCTAACAGAAGTACTTTAGGTGCTGTGGAAACAAGGAAGGAAGAAGATAAATGCTTTGGGTTCTATACCTATCGATGTTCCCTACTTGCATAAATTGTCTTATAAAACAGTTTTTAGATGGCGGGGGTTTTACAAAACAGGGAATCTTAAAAACTGTCTTTGCTCAGATAATAACTGGTCCCAAACCACGACGTGGTCCTGACCCACGGGGGTGCCGGTCCTTTTGAGAGAGGGAGCATCCGGATTCAGTTCAGGGTTCTACCAACTAATTGCCTCCACTCGCGCAAAGTCAGTTCACGTCCTCAGGCCTCACTATGTCTGTATCATGCTTGCAAAGGATTCTGGATCCTTAAGTGTCTCTCTTCAAAGCTCCATGATTCTAACATTTTCTTTTGTAGGAAGGTGGGGGGAGAAAACAACTATGACCCAAAAGATCGTATTTGAAACTCAAAAGTAGGGTTCATTTCAGCAAACAAGGAATCTCGTTTCAATGAATAAATGGATGGAAAAAGGAGTAAATGAAGTTTCTCTTCCCCTGTGGCTAAGATTCACTCTGCTCTGCTTCTGGCTTTTATCCCACACGTTGTGTGTGTTTATACAGTAATTTATTTAGTACCCACTTGGGGTGCCTGGGTAGCTCAAGTTGGTTAAGCGTTCGACTTCAGCTCGGGTCACGATCTCGCGGTTCGTGGGCTCGAGTCCCGCATCCGGCTCTGGGCTGACGGCTCGGAGCCTGGAGCCTGCTTCGGATTCCGTGTCTCCCTCTCTCTCTGCCCCTCCCCGGCTTGTGCTTTCTCAAAAATAATAAACATTTAAATTTTTTTTTCAAAAGCTGTATTTAGTATCCACTTGGTGTCAGAGAGCTTGGGGTTGGTAATATAGTTCAGGATGTCTAGCATTAACTGACATTAGTACCCCTAATCATCACGTCTACTAAAAACCCACCATACATTTCCATTAGGCCCTCATGAGGGTGGTCCTGTGCTATTGAGAACTGCTTAGCAGGATGGGGACCACAGCGAGAGCTCCTTAAATACACACTCTGCTTATGGCTTCCTTCCCTGCTTTGTCTCACCTACTGTCTTGTTTACCATTGTTGTCTTGAATCATCTGTAAGCCATTTTCACTCATATTTAAGTCTCGGGGTCTCCTTCTGGGAGGCAGGCACTTTGTTAGGGCAGGAGGCATGATATGGCATCCTAAGCTCTCTTAAGAAATTCTCTGGACCCCAGGGCTCCTGGGTGGCTCAGTCGGGTAAGCGTCTGACTTTGGCTCAGGTCACGATCTCTTGTTCGAGAGTTCAAGAACCCCACATCGGGCTCTGCACTGACAGTGCGAAGCCTGCTTGCGATTCTCTCTCTCTCTCTCTCTCTCTCTCACTTGCGCTCTCTGTCAAAATAAACTCTAAAAAGGAGGAGGAGGAGGAGGAGGGGGGGGAGGAGGAGGAGAAATAATAATTCTCTGAATCTCGTAGCCTCTTGTATGTGTCACCTTTTTTTCCTTTGCTATTTTTTTATGGGCATATGTACCTTTTGGTATTACCTTTCCGCTGTTTTAAAATACTTTCCTTGAAATGCAAATCAAAACCACAATGACCTATCCCCTCACACCTGCCAGCCGAAGGGCTAAAATCAAAAACACAAGACACAAGGGTTGGCGAGGATGTGGAAAAAAAGAAACCCTCGTGCTACCGCTGTGGGGTATTTACCCAGAGAATACGAAGACACTAATTTGAAAAGATATAGGCACCCCTATGTTCACTGCAGCATTATTTACAATCGCCAGATCATGGAAGCAGCCCAAGTGTCCAGCGATAGATGGATGGATAAAGAAGATGTGTTATGTATATACAGTGGAATATTACTCGGCCATAAAAAGAATAAAACCTTGCCATTTGCAGCAATATGAATGGATCTAGAGAGTGTAATGCTCAGTGAAAGAAGTCGGAGAAAGACAAATAGCAAAGGATTTCACTCGTAACAAAACAAACGAACAAAGAAAAAGAGAGACAAACACGAAAACAGACTTTTCACTCTAGGGAACGAATTATTGATTGCCAGAGGAGAGGTGGGTGGGGGGATAGATAAAATAGGTGAAGGAGATTAAGAATACACTTATCACGGGGCGCCTGGGTGGCTCAGTCGGTTAAGCGTCCGACTTCGGCTCAGGTCACGATCTCACGGTTCGTGAGTTCGAGCCCCACTTTGGGCTCTCTGCCGTCAGTGCAGGGCCCACTTCGGATCCTCTGCCTCCCTCTCTCTCTGCCCCTTCCCTGCTTACACAAGCACTCTCTCTCACAAGCAAACATTAAAAAAAAAAAAAAAGTTTCCGAAAACAAATAAATAAGTACTTGCTTTGAATCACTTGCAGCCCAAACACCCTCATCCTCTTTAAGTGCAGAACCATGCCTCTAGCACTCCTTAAGAATAATTAAGAAGACACATCTTGGGGTGCTTGGACATCTTATGACTCCCTCATCACTTTTTTTTTTTTTTTTTTTTGAGAGCGCACACCCATGCTGTGAGACACAGAGGGAGAGAGAGAGAATCCCAAGCAGGGTCCATGCTTAGCGCGGGACTCATGACGTCGAGATCATAACCTGAGCGGAAGTCAAGACACTCGACACCCGGAGCCACCCAGGTGCCCTTCCTTCGTCAACTTTAAAACTAGTTCCCTTCAGTACTAACAACACAGTAGGCTTAGTAGTCACGTTTGTGCCCTGTGACTCACCAGTCCTTGGCCGTGGCTGATTGGACCAGGGTGGATATACAAGCCATGCTTTCCCTCTCCAAGACTTTGGAATTGGAACACTAAGGTCATTAGTCTGTCGGTCAACTGGAGAGTGGCATGGGACAAGTCAAGGCATGTCCAAGCCGATGTTAGGGCAGGGGACTGACCGGGGAGAGGAGTAACAAGGCCACTGAGCAGAAAGGGAGCAAATGCTGAGGGACTAGGTGGTTCTTACCCATTTTATCTGCATCTGTGTCTATATCCGTATCCATATCAATATCTATACGCAATCTACATATCTAGCGACATATATATAACCCTGTATCACAGTATCTCTACAACTACACCCACGTGCACCTATTTCTATATAGCTCCATGTCTATCCCTCTCTGCGTATGTTTCTCTCCATGTATCCGTGAGTACCTAACACCATATCTGTATCGACATGTCCATAACTCTATCGCTATACCTCTATCACTCTATGCGTAATTCTCTCTCTATATGTGTAGCTATCGATATCCTTAGGTCTATGATAGTATCTCTATATATTTACATCTCTATAATTCCATCTATATACCTGTAACTAGCTGTCTCTCTATCACTGTCTATATCATATCACTGTCTCTCTATCTCAAGTTAGTTTTAGGATTCTTCTGTTCCTTGAGCTCTCCGTCTCTAGGAGTCCCTGGATCCTTCTAATAGACGTTCTCTGACCCTGAGCTAGTTTGAGTGAGTTTTTATTTCCTGCATCCAGAAGGGTCTGGACTAAAACACTATTACATTCCACCTCCTACCTTTTGCCCAGTCTGGCCAACCTGCACTGACCTCTTCTGATAGGAAAAGGAGACATTCATTTCCATCAAACATAGAATCTTAAGATGGAAGAAATTCGTGGGATCACATGGTCCACGCCTCCCACTTCACAGACAAGAAAATGGGTACAGAGAGCTCCAGCCTGGAGTCGGCCTTAAGATGTTAGAGGTATTTACTACTAGAGATAGTAAAATATAAAAATGGGGATAGAATGAGGGCACCTGGATGGCTCAGTTGCTGGAGCATTTGACTCTTGATTTCCGCTGGGATTGAGCCCCACATTGGGCCCTGTGCTGAGTGTAGAGCCTGCTTAAGATATATATTCTCTCTCTCTCTCTCTGTCTCTCTCTCTCTCTGTCTCTCTCTCAGCATCTGGGTGGCTCAATCCACTGAGCGACCCTTGACTTCACCTCAGGTGAATTCTTCACCTCACCTCAGGTCATGATCTTACGGTGTGGGAGTTCAAGCCCCACATCCCTGCTTGGGATTCTCTCTTCCTCTCTTTCTGCCCCTCCCTCGTTTGCTCGTGCGTGCTCTCTCAAAATAAATAAACTTTAAAAAGATTCTCTCTCCCTCTGCCCCTCCCCATGCTCATCCTCTAAAATAAAATACAAATAAATAAAAAGAATGAGGTCACCTGATAAGTGTTCTTCCTGGCCCCACAGTTTATTCTCATGGGGCAAATGAAATGCACAGAGGAATTGAAAGAAACAGTTCATCCGTCGACCTTTTAAAATCTATGGCAGCAGGGGCACCTGGGTGGCTCAGTCGGTTAAGCATCTGACTTCGGCTCACGTCATGATCTCACGGTTTGTGAGTTCGGCCCCGCGTCGGGCTCTGGGCTGACAGCTCGGAGCCCGGAGCCTGCATCGGACCCTGCGTCTCCCTCTCTCTCTGCCCCTCCCCTGCTTGCACTCTGTCTCTCTCAAATATAAACAAACATTGACAAAATTTTTGGCACTCTCTGTTCATTGCCGAGGGCTGCTTACCTTGAACCCTTGCCACTCTTCATCAAAGGGCTTTGTAGTCACTGATGACAACTAAACTAGTAATGGACAGGGATTTGGTGACTCAACACCCCAGATACCTCACCTCTTGGTTGGCAGAGCTCTACACGGACTCCTGGCGTTCCCCAGGGGGACTGAGCACCAGACGCCCAGCACGGACGCTGGCTTGACAATTTACTCTTTACTGGCTTTCTTCCACACTCCCTTGCCAAAACTTTCCACGATCACCTTCCAAGTAACCTCCTGGCATTCACCCCCTTGCCTCTGGGGAAACCCTAAACAAGATACCTACGTATCTTCTAGTAGAAACATTTCCATCTGAGTTTTGGGGCCCTCCTTAGAAGCCCATCTAACATAAACTCTATTGTATATATGAATTCAGAGGTTCCCCACGGCCAATTTGAGAACAGTGAGGTGCTTTGGTCTTCTTCAGTGGCCATTTTGGTACAACCTGTTATCCTAGTCTGACTACAAGCAAGAGGATAAAACCCATAAATCTAATCCTAAATTTATTGCTTGGCCCCACACCGTTCATTTTACTGAACTTACTTCAACATGTGGTGTTTTGGGTATGGTGTAATATTTGTATGGTATGAAAATGAAGAAGATACACCTTGTAAAATTAAACTATAAATTCCCTAGGGGGGCACCTGGGTGGTTCAGTCAGGTAAGCATGCAACTTCAGCTCAGATCATGATCTCACAGTTCATGGGTTCGAGCCCTGCACTGGGCTCTCTGTTGCTTGTGATTCTCTCTCCCTCTCCCTCAAAAATAAACATTAAAAAAATTTTTTTAATTCCCTAAATGACAGGTTTATGATGTTTATAAATTCTAGAATTTTTCTTTCGTCAAACTCCTGATACTTGAACGCCGGAGACAAGAATTTATGTAATTGGAAGCTTATGGTAGAAACACAACATAACAATTATTTTGTATTTCATAGATCTCTTTGCCAAATAGAAACATATGTAACAGGGGCGCCTGGGTGGCTCAGTCAGTTGAGCGTTTGACTCTTGATTTCAGCTCAGGTCATGATCCCAGGGTCAGGAGATTGAGCCCCATGTACAGCTCCACACTGAGAATGGAGACTGCCTAAGAGTCTCTGTCTCTCCCTCTGCCCCTCTCCCCTGCTTGCGTGCACTCTCCCTAAAAAATAAAAAAAAAAAATACAGAAAAATATGTACTAAAATTCTGTTGATGTGAAATAATCTTCATACTATGAAAATAAGATACCTCACGTTTGCTACTGGGCTCCATTAATGTAAGTTAATTAGTAAAACATCGTAGATGATGGCATATTTTCAGGAATTACTAATACAACATAAGGCTGATGGAAATGTTTGTGCTTGAAGCTGACTGTTGAAAAGTTGATTGTGTTTTCTCTTTCATGCAAACGATGTCCCCAGCACCCATCTGTAGAACAGAGCACCGAACAAGAGAAAATTCCTACTCTGAGAGCTTCCTTATGACGGAAAGCAGATGATGAACAAGTAGGCAAATATGCAAGTAATAGAACTTTTGCTTTTAGTTGGTTTTTTTTTGGCGGGGGGGGGGGGACATCCCGTTACATACAAAGCCCTTAATTTGGCTTTATAGTCACAGAACAACAAAACTCGAGATTTTAGTGAAGTCAACGGTCTGTGTTTGGCTTTACATAACATTTAAACCGCACCTACTTTCTACAACATATCTTTTAAATTAACACTTAACCAAATTTTAGGGGCACCTGGGGGGCTCAGTCAGTTAAGCATCCGACTTCGGCTCAGGTCATGATCTCGCGGTCTGCGAGTTCGAGCCCCGCGTCGGGCTCTGTGCCGACAGCTCGGAGCCTGGAGCCCGGAGCCTGCTTCGGATCCCGTGTCTCCCTCTCTCTCTGCCCCTCCCCTGCTCGCGCGCTCTCTCAAAAATAAACATTAAAAAAAAAAAAATCAAAGAACCAAATAAAACATAAACATTTTTTAAAGCAGCATAACATTTGGTCTCTTTTGGATACAACGGCAAGGGACAGCAATTATAGGAAACACATGCAAAACAGCCATCTAACGCTTCGTATCAGTCCTGAAGGATAGAAACATACAAGCGCAAACTTTAGCAATCAAGCAGCATGAGACCCCCTCCTCCTCGTCGTCAAAGGAGGAAAATGCCTACCGGATAGTTGCTGTGAATTGCCGAGTTTTGCTTCCGGCTTCGGGGGCTAAGCCGAGAATCTCTGATTCCCGGACCCCAAACCCGTCAGGTGTCACCCGAATGCTAACGATACCACTGACGTGCAGCCTCGCTCTGGCCTCATCACCCCGAATTTTGCCTGACCTGTTTTCCGGTAACAAGACGGCTGCAAGCAGGTATTTGTGAGACCCAATATAGCTGGACTTCTAAGACTCAGAAATCAAGCGATCGGTCTCAAACTGCGAATTCTGGGATCTTACAACGATGGCATTTCCTCACCAGTCTCCAAGGGTTCGTGGGAATACTCTGGGGATAGGAGCCATCTAGAAGGTTGGTATTCTGATTTAAGTGCAAGTGCGGACAGATAGAAGACGCCACCTTTGAAGGAGGTGGGTCCAAGCCTGCCGCCCAATCATTTATGCAAGGATTCTTTTTTGGTGCCTTTACTGTTCTGTCCAACTCAAACGGATTCCAGGCCAACTGAGAACTCTGGTTCCCGTACATATTCATCGAAGTACAGACACGGAAAAGAAGTTGGTCCCATTTTTCTCTGGTGTCACCCGTCTTTGTTTTGTTTTGGCTTTTATGACATAAAAATCAGGGCCAGATAGGGCCACGTGAATGATCTGGGTTAAAGAATGGAGGTTAAAGTCCCACCTGTTACTAGCTGTATCACATGGGGGGAGTTCAACTTGTTTTTTTAATTTCCGCAGCTGTGAAACGGGAAGAGGCTACCTCCCAGGGTCATTGTGAAGTTAAGTGAGTTAATACAAACCCAGACTTTAGAATGGTGTCTAGTACAAGGCAAAAACCCATCTAGTGTTAGAGGTCATCAGAGAGTTGGAATGGGTTTTTTAAAATTTATTTTATTTTATTAAAAAAAAATTTTTTTTTAACGTTTATTTATTTTTGAGACAGAGAGAGACAGAGCATGAGCAGGGGAGGGGCAGAGAGAGAGGGAGACACAGAATCCGAAGCAGGCTCCAGGCTCCGAGCCGTCAGCCCAGAGCCCGACGCGGGGCTCGAACTCACGGACCGCGAGATCGTGACCTGAGCCGAAGTCGGACGCTTAACTGACTGAGCCACCCAGGCGCCCCCAATTTTTTTTATTTTAGATGTGTCCCCAGCCCACAACTAGAGTGGCATCCAGGCTTTGAACTCCCAAAGCTCCTTCCATACCACCACACTACAGCACCCCCCCTTCAAAACCAACACGGGTTTTGGAGTTTGGGGGTCAACTAGGACTGAATCTCCCAGTTGTACCGTTGGTTACCATACCAAAGAGGATGCATTTGGGGAGACCGAATTTTCTGCAGCATGACAAATATGACGTCAGTATTCATTGCAAGGATTCGGTCAAAGCTTTCTAAGAAGTTTAGTAAAAGCCTCCTTGTTTTTCCATAATAAACCTCCTCAGGTTTTATTCTTCGGCTACAGAAGATCCCCAACACTCACGACCACGCCAAGGGGAAATCTCGGTCCAAAAATATTGTCGTATGGTGGGGACAGAGAAACATTTGTGCTCCAGTGGAAAGCAGCGTGTTTAGATGGCACCCTTCCTGGTTTCCTGACTCTAGCTTTTCAGAGTCTGTGAGCTATTCGACTACATGTTGTAGACGACGGGTCACAGCGCGTAATCATTACTATCCATAGACCTGTACCATCCTGCAAATGGAGGCACGTTCATTTCAACATTCCTGGTCTACGTGTGTCTGTTCTTTGATTTCTCCCCTGAGCTACTTGTAGCATCGTCCTAGTTCCCACAGCGATGAGTTAAATCTTTAACATGCGTTCGTCTTACATTTTTAGGAGAGCCATGATTTTTTTTTACCTTTCGAAAACTATCACTTTGGTCTTCAATCAGAGTTAACCGAAATACAGCTTAAATATTTGAAATCTAACATGACCAGATAGAGTAGATAATAGGTTTTAAAAATACTGGTTCTATAGACGGGGCACTGGTTTGATAACTAAGACACTCTGAGGTGCGATTTCCAAACCAGTTAGATTCTTTTTTTCTTTAATTTTTTTTCTTTTTAAAATTTTTTTTAACGTTTTTATTTATTTTTGAGACAGAGAGAGATAGAGCATGAGTGGGGGAAGGTCAGAGAGAGAGGGAGACACAGAACCTGAAATAGGCTGCAGGATCTGAGCTGTCAGCACAGGGCCTGATGTGGGGCTCAAACTCACGGACCGCGAGATCATGACCTGAGCTGAAGTCGGACGCTCAACCGACTGAGCCACCCAGGCGCCCCTTGAATTTTTTTAAATGTTTTGTTTTTGGGAGAACGCACAAGCAGGGGAGAGGCGGGGGGGGGGGTGCAGAGGATCCAAAGCAGGCTCTGTGCTGACAGCTGAGAGCCCGACGTGGGGCTCAAACTCATCATGAGATCATGACCTGAGCTGAAGTCAGATGCTCAGCTGACAGAGCCACCCAGGTGCCCATCAGTTTGTTTTTGTTTTAAATCACAATTTATTTCCACTTCTCTGTAATAGAGTTCTTAAATTTGAACAAAGCAAGGGTACCTGGGTGGCATTCCTCTCCCCTGCTCACACACTTTAAAATAAAAATTCTTTACGTTAAAAAAACCCCAACAAAATAAAGTACTTCCCCAACCCAAATTTACTGAAATAGAAATAAACTTTAAAAAACGAATATATTGGGGGGCGCCTGCGTGGCTCAGTCGGTTAAGCACCCAACTTCGGCTCAGGTCATGATCTCAAAGCTTGTGAGTTCAAGCCCTGCGTCAGGCTCTGTGCTGACAGCTCAGAGCCTGGAGCCTGCTTTGGATTTTGTGTCTCCCTCTCTCTCTGCCCCTCCCCTGCCCACACTCTGTCTCTTTCTCTCAAAAATAAATAACAAAACCTTAAAAAAAATTTTAAATGAATATATTGGAACCATCTATGTTGACTAGGGAGGGCTATTAAAAAATTAACTGTTAAGATAGAAGATTGATTTTTCATCAGAGAGGCTAAAAACAACTAACATCACATGGCTAGCTGGTAATTTTTTTTTTAATTTTTATAATTTTGTAAAGTTTATTTTATTTATTCTGAGAGATACAGTAAGTGAGCACAGGAGCGGCAGAGAGAGGAGAGAGAAAGAACCCCAAGCAAGCTCCACACTGTCAGCACGGAGCCCGATGTGGGGCTCGAACTCACGAACCGCGCGATCACGACCGGAGCTGAAATCAAGAGTCTGATGCTTAACTGACTGAGCCGCCTAGGTGCCCCCAGCTGATATTCTTACTACCAGCTCCCACGTGTGTTTATTTTTCTAATACCACCAAAACGATTCACTCAGTTCTCCGAGGACACTGACCAAGCGCCCCACAGATTCAATTCCATTCTCTGACACTGTCTATCTACCCAGAGGTAACATCCGATGCCACAGGATAAGGGCTCAGTCCTCCAAGACTGCCGCCACCAACTTCAGGCACCAGTCCCAAGTACCAGTTGTCACCCGTGCCTCTGACCGGCAAGCTATAGGACTGGAGGTTTCAACGATCCTTTCCCTGGGTTTAACTTGCTAGAGCAGCTCCCAGAACTCCAAAAAACCATTTTACTTACTAGATCACCAGTGTATTAGGAAAGAATAGAAGCGTGGCACAGCCAGATGGAAGAGTTCATCGGACAAGGCGAGGGGAAAGGGCGCGGAGCTTCTATGCTGAGCATGTCACTTCTCGCAACCACATGTGTTCACTAACCCAGCAGCTCTCCAGACCCTGTCCTCTTGGGTTTTTATGGAGGCTCTGTGACATTGGCTTGATCGATTACATCACTGACTATTGGAGGTTGAATTCCATCACCGGCCCCTTGCCCCGCGCCCCCCCCCCCTTCAAAGGGACTTAAAGTTCCAACCCTCTCGCACTTGCTCGGTTCCCCTGGCAACCAGCCCCCATCCTTAAACCCCTCCCCAAAGTCACGCCATTCACTTAACAAAAAAAACGCTTTTCATTGCCGAGGAAATTCCAAAGGTCTTAGGATCTCCGCGCCAGGAACCGGCATTGGAAGACCATATAAATATTTCTTATTATGACTCACAAGTATCACACTACCGTTTCAGCTCTGTGGACAAAGTTAAGGCAATTTTGTAGGTAATTTAGACCAAGGTTACTTTCTTTGGAGGTGGGTGGGGAGAGCTTGGGTAGGATTACATAGGGTGACCAATCTGTCTCCGTTTGCCTGGGACTTTTTGGTTTAGCGCTGAGAATCCCGTCTTAGGAGAACCCTCAGTTCAGGGCAAACTGGGATGGTTGGTCACCCCAGGTTTGAGTTATCGAAAAAGGCTAACCATATTGAAGATGAACACGTGACATTTTCAATCATCTTCCTATCACAGTAGAGAAAGTATGGGCTTTGGAATCTAACTTGGGCTCAAATTTCGGCCATGCATCTTACCAGCTGTGTGGCCGTGGGCAAATTACTCAACCTCTCCGGTGCCCAGGTTAGTGAGGATAACACTACCTGACTTCCCAAGACGGTGGTGAGAATTAACACACGGCCTTCAAGGACGTTTGTGCCACAGTAAGCTTGCCGTGTGTGTGGCTCACAGATAATGCCGGTGGTGCTGAGGTGGGAGGTGCGGGGCGCTGGGAGGTGGTTAAGCACAGCAATGAACATAGCATGAATAATACAACAAGCAGATCCCAGTTGTGGGACGACCATGGGCCAGGTACCGGTCTAAACCCTTTACCCGAATTAACGAACTTAATTCTCATTCCTCCTGGCAACCCTAGGAAGTACACGCTGTTGTTACCTCCATTGTACAGGGAAGGGATCTGAGGCATGGAGAGGTTAAGTGATTGGCCCAAAGTCTCCCTGCTGATCAATGGCAAAGCCAAGGTTCTGATCACGAGATGGGCCAAAGTGAAGGGCCCGCCAGGGTGTCTAACAGGCAGCTAGAGACACAAGTCACGGGCTCGCAGCAGAGGTCAGAGTGGTGTTCACAAGGCCCCATCTGGGAGGGCAGGAGAGGAAGAGGGTACTGAAGAAGACAGAGTAGGAAAGACCGGGGAAGGAGAGAACATAAAAATAAAAGGGAAACTTTCGAGGGAGTGTTCTAGTATGTGGACAAATTCAAGGAGATCAAGGATGATGAGAAAAAGGCCGTTGGGCTGGGCAGGTAGGCCCCCTGAAGGCTTCTCTAGTGCAGCTCCGGGGGGCTCAGGGAGAGGAATCCAGCTTATGGTTACAGCAGGTCCTGGATCCTGCCCGTCCACTAGGACCATCTGCCGGCCTCTCCCAAAAGTAGGAGTTAGACCCTAGGACTCATCTCTAGAGATTCTGATCCAATTGGTTGGAGGTAGATCACTGGCTTCCGGCTTTCAGTGTTTCTCTAAAAGACCCCGAGATGATTCCATTTACTACCGTAGCACTGAGTTCAAGAAGGGCTACGGTTTGCGAAAGAGTGACAGTCAAGTTGCAAGTGGGTCTGTAAATAAGTTTAAAAAAGGAGAAAGAGGGGCGTCTGGGTGGCTCAGTCGGTTAAGTGTCTGACTCTTGATCTGAGCTCAGGTTTCGATCTCAGGGTCCTGAGGTCAGGCCCCACACTGGGTGTGAAGCCTATTTTAAATTTTTTTTTTTTTTCAACGTTTATTTATTTTTGGGACAGAGAGAGACAGAGCATGAACGGGCGAGGGGCAGAGAGAGAGGGAGACACAGAATCGGAAACAGGCTCCAGGCTCTGAGCCATCAGCCCAGAGCCCGACGCGGGGCTCGAACTCACGGACCGCGAGATCGTGACCTGGCTGAAGTCGGACGCTCAACCGACTGCGCCACCCAGGCGCCCCGAAGCCTATTTTAAAAAAAAGAAAGGAGAAAGACAACTGGAGGGGAACAAGAACCACCATATGAGCTCCTACTATGGGCCAAACTCTCTCTAAACACTTGGCATACACCTTTGCGTTTAATCACCAGACCAGCCTGTCACCGGAGAACCCTTAGCATCCCCCATGTTCCCCGCTTAGGAAACGAACGTCTGAAGAGATCCAGAACCTTCCCCAAGTCACCTCGCGGGAAAGCAAAGAAATCAGGATCAAACCCTGGCAGCCTGGTAAATACAAACGAGGTTATTTTTCAGGTTATCAGACAGAGGGGCATATTAATGGGCAGGAGGGGAGACTTCTCTACACCAACGGTTTTCTTCCCAGGGTAACCTGTGTTCATTTCCTCTTGACAGATGAACTTTTGCTTTTTAATCCAAATGGATTATACTTCCATGTGTTATGTCCTTATTTTCTCCCACGCCTTCTTCCTGCCATCCCCCCAAGAACAAACAGTACCTGTGAACAAGCGCGATGGTCTTCAGAGAGGAAACCCCCGTTCTGGAAATTCCACTGGCAGAAGTAGAACCCTTTGCGGCTCTGCCTACAAAGAAACGCGGGTGCTCTCAGAGGGTCACGCACACTGGAGGCACTGTGCCCCCAAATGTAAAGGGTGCCGAGGGCAGGTGCGTGGAGTGCTGCTGAGGTCTGCTCCCGGGTGGGACAGAGTTGTCCGGGATGGGTCAGAGATGTGGGAGAAGGGAAGGAACTTCCTGTTCCATCTGAAAGTCACAGGGCAAGAGGTGGCAGGCAAGCGGGAAGGCCGAAGCTGTGCTCAAATGAGTCAGAGAGACAATCCGCAACTCCAACGCACCGGGAAGGGGTCTGGTCAGACAGGACTCGACCATTCAAGGGGGCCGAGGGCTTTGGTAACTTGGAAACCGAAGCTCTCTCTGAAAGTTGGACGATCTAGACACATCCAGGCTCGCGAAGCAGATATACACATCCTCCGACAGGCCCCGCTCCGCAACAAGTATTGCCTAACACCACAATGCGGAAGGGGACAGTTGCACAGCCTGCTGCCCACGGGTCTTTCCAGGGCAGTGGCTCGACCCCGCCCCCCGATTATACAGATGAGCCCAGGGAGGTTCTGTTGATCACCCACGGGCTCAGCTAGGCTACCGACTGTGCCTAAAGATGAACAGCATCAGAAATCTCCAAACCCGGATCTTCCATGACTGCCCTAACCCCACCCCAGTCACTCACCCTGCCAAGTGTCCTGGGAGAAGTGGGGTACTCTAAGCATCTCCGGCAAACATCCACGCTCGGTCTCTTCACCACTGGCTAGCGCTAGCTCTTACTCTGGTCTAGGATACGTAGAACCCTCAAGAACTCTTGGGGCACCCGGGTGGCTCGGTCGGGCAAGATTCTGATTCTTGATTTCGGCTCAGGTCATGATCTCATGGTTTGTGAGGTGGAGCCCCACATCACGCTCTGCATTGACCAGGCGGACCTTGGGATCCCCTCTCTCCCTCTCTGCCCCTCTACTACTCGTGCACATGCTGTCTCTCAAAATAAACAAACATTAAAAAAAAAAGAAAGAATTCCTTTTGCTTAAGACCTAGGCTACTGCACATCTATACAATTTAACCAAGAGGCGCATGCTTTTTGGACCTTCTGAGGAGCAGACAGCCCAGGGCTCTGGCCACAGGAGTTCAGAGAGAGACAAGAGTAATGGAAAGATGGTCCCATGGAGTAGAGGTTGGCAAACTTGTTCGCAAAGGGCCAAAGAACAAATAATTTAGGGTTTGCAGGTCATGTGGTCTTTGTCCTAACTACTCAACCCTGCAGGGGTAGAGCAAAAGCAGTATAGTTGATACAAACATGCATGAGTGTGGCCATGTTCCAATAAAACTTTATTTATGGACCTTGAAATTTCAGTTTCACGTAATTTTTGTGTGTTGAGAAACACTCTTTTGATGTTTTTTCAACCATTTAAAAATGTAAAAGCCATTCTCAGCTCCCAGAATGGACAAAAACAGACCGTGGAGAGGATGTGGCCCATAGACCATAGTTTGCCAATCCCTGTTGTAGAAGGAAGATCCCCAGTGAGCCCAGCCAGCTACACTCACACACGCTTTCATTTCTGTCATTGCACATTTCCACATCTTAGCAGACCAACCTTGATGTGCGATCTCCAGACTATTTTGTCCACGGCTAGGACGCGTCTCTCACTCTTGGATTGAGAGTTGAGAGAGACCTAAGTCGCCTGTGAAGTTAAATCAGGGGGCCACGGCAACAGATGTTGGCGAGGATGCGGAGAAAGAGGATCCTTCTTGCGCTGCTGGTGGGAATGCAAGCTGGTGCAGCCTCTCTGGAAAACAGTAGGGAGGTTCCTCAAAAAATTAAAAGTAGAATGACCCTACGACCCAGCAATGGCACTACTAGGTATTTATCCAAGGGATACAGGTGTGCTGTTTCGAAGGGACACATGCACCCCATGTTTATAGCAGCCCTATTGACCATAGCCAAAGTATGGAAAGAGCCCAAATGTCCATCGATGGATGAATGGATAAAGAAGATGTAGTATGTGTGTGTGTGTGTGTGTGTGTGTGTGTATATATATATGTACACACACACACAATGGAGTATTACTCGGCAATCAAAATGAATGAAATCTTGCCATTTGCAACTACGTGGATGGAACTGGAGGGTATTATACTAAGTGAAATTAGTCATTCAGAGAAAGACAAAACTCATAGGACTTCACTCATATGAGGACTTTAAGAGACAAAACAGATGAACATAAGGGAAGGGAAACAAAAATAACATACAAACAGGGAGGGGGAACAAAACATAAGAGACTCTTAAGTATGGAGAACAAACAGAGGGCTACTAGAGGGGGTGTGGGAGCAGGGGATGGGCTAGATGGGTAAATGGATAAGGGGCATTAAGGAATCTACTCCTGAAATCACTGTTGCATTACACGCTAATTTGGATGTAAATTAAAAAAAATTAAGAATTCTGAAAAAAAAAAAAAGAAAACAATGGGGCCACATTAGTCACTTGTGGGTGAAATTTTAACTTACTAAATATTAAATTGCAAACTCAAAGAAGGGCTTTCCAAAGGTTTAAGGAAGCCATTCTACACACACATGCACATTTTTCCCAACTTGAAACAGAACGTAAGAATATTCTGGGAGCCGAAGCTGAACTGAATCAACATGCCATTTGGTCTGAGTTTTTGGAGAAAGAAGTCAGGAGAAACACCAAACCATTTGACATTTATCTGTGGAAAGTCCTCAAACCCGGGACACCGTGGTCGATCCCAAGAGCAAGTTCCCAACCTTCAACTGGGTGATAAACATTTTGAGCGTGAGGGCCTCATCGGGGATCAGAGGGTTTTATTTCCTGTCAAAATGCCTTTTCCCACCGTTCGGCCACAATAGAGGCCTGTCACTGTAGTAGCTGCTCTGCCCTTCTCGTAGAAGAAACAGGGAAGTCCCATTAAAATGACTCCCGCGTTGTGGTCAGTGGTAGAGGACACCAAGAATATAGTTAGCGGTTCTGCAAAGGTCAGCCTCCGAGCGTTATACATGTTGACGTTCAAAATCAGTCACGTCAGCTGCCTAAAGCAGCTAACAGGAGACTCTGGCATTTAGGTCGCCAGAATCTCTATTTGGAGAGAAAGCTGATGGCACGAAGGTTACAGTGCCAGACTTTAGGGAGCTTAAACGTGTTTTATTATTATTATTGGGAGTTTGGAGCGGATGGAGACTGGACTGGCGTTTGAAATAAAATATGGGTTTTTACGTTTTTAATGTTTATTTTTGAGAGAGAGAGAGAGAGAGAGAGAGAGACAGAGTGTGAGCAGGGGAGGGGCAGAGAGAGAGGGAGACAGAATCTGAAGCAGGTTCCAGGCTCCGAGCTGTCAGCACAGAGCCCGACGCGGGGCTTGAACCCATGAATGGTGAGGTCATGACCTGAGCCGAACTCGGATGCTTCACCGACTGAGCCACCCCGGCGCCCCAAAATACGGGTTTTGATGGCAGCCCATACTTTCTATGTTATGAAGATGCTACCCTGAGTTTAGACCTGTGGTGGTGTTTTTTTGTTTTTTTGTTTTTTATTCTTCCTGCATCTTAATTCCGGAGTAAAGCAGGACAGACCCTTTCACCCTTAAGTGTCCTGTTCATTCCTAGAAATGGAGAGCAGGGACTGGAATCTATGGGGATGGAGAACCTAGACCTTGTCGGAAAAATGATGGCTTTAGGATTCTGGCTGTAGGGATTGAAGGCAAAAGGTCGAAGGAGCCAAGAAAAAACAACCCAGTAAGATTTGATGTCAGATATAAATGAGCCAATGAACTTCCCACGGGGAGAAAGCAAGCAGCTAAAAAAGGGTCACATTGGTAGGAGAAACGCAGAGTCGAGTCACGAACAGGTTTAGCTGGAAGTTAAGAGAAACATTCAGCAAGTGACGTCATGGGTACACGTGGAAGCACGGAACTGGGGTTCAGATAAGACGTGGGGACTGATCCAAATGAAGAGACCGTCATCCACCATTTTAAAGCATTCTTTGAATGGTCAAGGGAGTCAAATTTTTTTTAAGAGTTCGAGGGAAGACTCAAATGATCATTTATTGATCTATCCTCTGAAGTTTTTATAATGTTGAATTTTTTTTTTTAAGTTTATTTATTTTGGGACACAGAATGCAAGTGGGGGAGGGGCAGAGAGAGAATCCCCAGCAGGCTCCGCGCTGTCAGCTTGGAGCCTGATGCGGGGCTCGAAATCACGAACCGTGGGATCGTAACCCAAGCTGAAGTCGGACGCTTGACCGACTGAGCCACCCAGGTGCCCCTAATGTTGAAAATATTAAACAGAATGATAACCTGGCCCTTGATACAGATGTGACAGAGAGGGCGGGTCCTGGGGAGTAAGAAATCCTGAACTGTAAGGGGCGGGGGTTGCTGGCTTCATTCATTCAGGCCACCCTTTCTGCAGGCCCCACGGACCTTCCTCTGCTCGTCCTCATCGCAGAAGGCTTTCCTTTGCCGATCCCACTGTCGGGACTACGCTCTGTCCTCATCTTTACTTGGCTGGGTCCTTCGCACCATTCAGGTTCCAGCTCAGATGTCACCTCCTTGGAGAAGTCTTTCCAGATGACCACACCTGAGGCTGTATCCAAAGCTCTCAATCTGTACCGTACAGGCCGATCTGTTACAATGCAGACTTGCGACTCCGTGGTTCAAGGGGCTGGGGGTGCGAGGCTGCGATTCTGCCTTTCTGACAAGCTCCCGGGGGCTCCAACCTGGCTTCCCCACACCCCACCTTGGGTAGCGTCACCACCCCTCCATCTCTGCCACGCCACCTGCTTCATTTTCTTCACGGCGTTTCTCGCGCTTGGAAATTCTGTGTTGGATTGTGCGTAAGTCGATCGATTTGTTTACTGAGACATAAATTCCACAAGAGGAGGGACTTATTTTTTGTGCCATTATTCGTCTTTAATTTTTTTTTTAATCCTCAGATCCTTACAGTGTTCCCCAGTGATCGGATCAAATAATTGAAAAAAAGAAAAAAGATGGTAATTTGTTTATCAGTTCGATCTCCCTGTGATAATCTGCTCCTAGCTAACCGTACTGACCTAGACACAACCCTGCCTAGATTCTGGCTTACAGCAAGGCCAGGGTCACTGGGATTTCAGGTCAGCTTGGCTAAAAGAGGACTCGGGTAGAGAGAGTTACACTGCAGTCAAGTCAAGAGAGAGAACCTGCCAGGTAATCTTATCAAGAGCTTCAGCTTCGATAAGTCCGCACTAAAGGGATAAATCCTCTAAGTGAGGGCTAGAATCCACAGTGCTTGGCCCTCCAGTTCTACTGAGGTAGGTATGGTCACCATCTCATCATTACTCAGTTTAAAGTCAAAAGCCTTGATGTCCTCAACAATGCATGCCACTGTCGCAGACTTGGGGATTCCAGCCCTCTTCCCCTGGATGGGGAACTGAATCAGACCCTGGGCTGTGGGTTTTTTGGGCTCTGCATCAATCACCTTGATCTTGGGACCCTCCAGAAGCGAAAAGTCCTTGGACTTGGCCCAGAGTCCTTCAGGAGAGCCCAGAAGGCTGCCAGTTGTAACGGGGATGCCCTTGGAATGGCAGTATTAGATCCATTTTTTCTCGTGTGGGGTATTTGCTTCTATTTAAGTCCAGGTTTGTTCAAGAGCCTTTCGATCTGGAAGTGGTGGAAGACTGCAAAGGCTCTCACCAGCCCCTCATCTACCAGCTCCTCCACGGCCCCCCAGGCTCCCAAGAACGTTAATTTACTGGTGAGGCCACTGCCTTATTGTCTTTGGAGAAAAAGTCCTTCCCAGGCTGCAATCCCGGTGACCAGCGAATCAAACAGACGTCCAAACAGTTCTGCGTCAGATCCTTCGAAGTCTTCTGACGGGCCTCTTTTGCTAGGATTCTCTCAAAGAAGGTGAGTCCTCGCTTGCCAGTGATGAAGAGTTCCTCTTGCTTGACAACCTTCTCTTGGATGGCTTCTCCCACCTCATTCTTCCTCTTGATAGACACGGATAGGCTATCCTCACCTAGACTGTGCCTACATCAGCGGCCACCTTCACCGGCTCCTTGACTTTGCCTAGGGGAGACTTCCAGGTGCGCAGACCCACAAGAGACACCTTAGCTTTGGTACTGAGCTCCACGAAGGTGGCCATGGTCAGGGATGAGACATTTCTGAGCAAGCAGGTAGATGTCCTGTGCCATGATTGAGGGCCCTGGCCCTCAAGCAGGGACTTCATCCGGGGTGCTCACTTTTGCATTCCCAACACTTAACACAGGGCCCGGCATGTTACCAATGTTCCCTAAGCACTATCGAATGAGTCTTTTTCAAAATTCATTAATTCCTTTCTCTCCTTACGGACTCAGCAACTGTTCCTGTATGCAACGGGACCTAGACTCTAAGTAAAGGGCAGAGTTACTCAAGGGCCAGGAACCGTTAGTTACTAGCCCAAACCAGGATAAGAAGCTTTTACTAGAAAGCAAATCTGACATGTTTCTCAGCAGTGCTCAGGGGGCATGACTTCCTTCTTCACAGCAACTTTCTTGATGAAGTAAATGGCTTCCCTTCCGGCACAACCTCCTTTCCTTGACAGACAGAACAGCGTGAAGTGGCAACTGTGGGTAGGGTGCATCGTTAACCAGGGAATTCCAATCCCGAGAATTGTAAAGACAGAATTGGGGGAGGGACTGGAGAATTATGGGCTGCACACAACTATGGGGTGGATACAGAATTGGGGGGTGGGGAGACAGGCAACTGTGGGAACAAACGGAGAGTTGTGGGTAGAGGAGAACCGTGAAAGAAAATGGACAATTATCAGAGCAAAGGGAACTGTGAGAGAAAATACAAAGTTAAAGATGGAAATTAGATTACTCGGAATCGTAAAGAGAATTGTGGGAGAAAATGAAGAAATAGGAGAGTGGCGTCTCAGTGTAGGAAGGACGGGGACTTGTAGGAGAGCAAAGGAAGGAATATCCTTATGAAAGGAAAGGATATTGTGGGAGAAGCAAAGACTAGTGGGAAAGAAGGGGAATTATGGGAAAGACTGGAAAGCTCTGTGAAGAAGAGAAATGGCAGAGTGGGGATTTATCAGAATGAAAATACATTCTTTTTTTAAAAAAAAAATTTTTTTTTCAACGTTTATTTATTTTTGGGACAGAGAGAGACAGAGCATGAACGGGGGAGGGGCAGAGAGAGGGGGAGACACAGAATCGGAAACAGGCTCCAGGCTCCGAGCCATCAGCCCAGAGCCTGACGCGGGGCTCGAACTCACGGACCGCGAGATCGTGACCTGGCTGAAGTCAGACGCTAAACCGACTGCGCCACCCAGGCGCCCCTGAAAATACATTCTTGAGATGCACCTGGGTGGCTCAGTAGGTTAAGTGTCAGACATTGGCTCAGGTCGTGATCTCAGAGTCTGTGGGTTCGTGCCCCAGGAGCCTGCTTCAGATTCTGTGTCTCCCTCCCTCTCTCTCTCTGCCCCTTCCCTGCCTGTGCGCTGGCTCGCTCTCTCTTTCTCTCTCAAGAATAAACGTTTAAAAAAAATAAACATTTTTTAAAATTCTGAAAAAGACTGCAGAATTAAGAGATGGAAATTAGAATACTGGGAATCATAGAGAAAATTGTGGGAACTGCATATAACTGTGGGAAGGATGGGGAATTGTGGGAGAGCACGGGAAGTAAAATCCAGGGACTTGGGGCGCCTGGGTGGCTCAGCTGGTTAGGTGTCCAACTTCAGCTCAGGTCATGATCTCATGGTTTGTGAGTTCGAGCCCCGCGTCGGGCTCTGTGCTGACAGCTCGGAGCCTGGAGCCTGCTTCGGATTCTGTGACTCCCTCTCTCTCTCTGCCCTTCCCCTGCTCATGCTCTGTCTCTCTCTGTCTCTCAAAAAATAAATAAAATGCTAAAAAATAAGTAAATAAAATAAAATACAGGGACTTGTGGGAAAGAAGAACATTTATGGCAAAGAATGGTGAGAGATGGGCAGAAGAAATGTGAATGGAGAATTATCAGAATAAAAAAAATTGAGGGGCGACTGCAGGAGACGAGGGGCGATCGTGTGTGGGAGCTGGGTGTGGAAGAGAAATGGGCTAGTGGAGAATTAGCAGAATGAAAATAAAATTTTGAGAGAGAATGGGGAATTGTGAAGGAGATGACAATTAGAATACCAAGAATTGTGGGAAATTGGAGAATTATAAGAGATGCAAATAATTATGGGAAGAACAGACTTGGAGCAGCGGAGACTTGGCAGAAAGGATATAAAGTTATTTTAGCAAAAACAAAATTGTTAGAGTCTAGAACGATGGAGATAAAAATTGTAATACTGAAACTTGTAGGAATGTCAGCGAGACCTGTGGGAAGCACGGAGAGAATGTAAACAGACTGAAAAAAAAATTCTGAAAAAAATGGGAGAATTATAGGGGCTGATGGGAAATTGTGGCAGAAAAGGAGAACAGAGAATGGAACTGTAAAGGAAAACAAATTGTAGGAAACTATGGAGAACTGTAGGAGAGCCTGGGCACCATGGGAGAGAAAGGCATTGTGGGAAAGAAAGAATTGTGAGGGAGAAGAGAATTTGAGACTGAGAATTGTAGGAAAGAATCCATTGTGAGGGACAAGATATTGTCGAAGCTGAAATACAAAAGCAGCACTGAGGAGAAAGAAAAAATGGCAGGTTTGGAAAGGTGACTCATTTTACCAGGACCAACTCTAAGTTCAGCTTGCAACTCAGAGACCCACTGCTTTGAACTCTGCTCAACGCTTGGGTCTGATAGCAGCTGTTTCCTATTACGTTACAATGGATCGGCAAGCTTATAGGCACCGCCTCTTCCATTCCAATGTCTGGGGTAGTATTCCAGACCCTCTCCATACTCTCCTCACAGGCCTTGCTCTGCCTCAGTTCAGAAAGTTCGACATAGTCAAAAATGAACTATTGGGACCTCATCAAGATACAAAAACTTCTGCACAGCAAAGGAAGCAATTAACTAAAAGGCAGCCAACAGAATGGGAGGAGATATTTGCAGATGACATATCACATCAAGGGTTAGTATCCAAAATCTACAAAGAACTTCTCAAACTCAACACAAATAATCCAGTGAAGAAATGGGCAAAAGACACGAACAGACACTTTTCCAAGGAAGCCATCCAGAGGGCTCAGAGACACATGAAAAGATGCTCAACATCACTCATCGTCAGGGAAATAGAAATCAAAACCCTCAATGAGATACCACCTCACACCGGTCAGAATGGCTCAAATGAACAACTCAGGAAACAACAGATGTTGGTGAGGATGTGGAGAAATGGGAACCCTCTTGCGCTGTTGGTGGGAATGCCAAACTGGTACAGCCACTCTGGACAACAGGGTGGAAGTTCCTCAAAAAATTAAGAATAGAACTACCCTGTGACCCAAGAATCGCACTACTAGGTATTTATCCAAAGGATACAAAAATGCTGATCGATGGGGCACATACACCCCAGTGTTTATAGCAGCCCTGTTAACAATAGCCAAATTATAGAAAAGAGCCCAAATGTCCACTGACTGACAAGTGGATAAAGATGTGGTGTGTACACACACACACACACACACACACACACACTCTACTCGGTGATCAAAAGGAATGAAATCTTGTCACTTGCAACAACGTGGATAGGACTAGAGTGTGTTATGCTAAGCACAATTAGAGAAAGACAAATCCAGGATTTCACTCCTAGGTGGAATTTAAGAAACAGACGAACATAGGCAAAGGGATGGAAAAGTAAGATAAAAAGAGAGGGAGGCAAACCATAAGAGACCTAAATACAGAGAACAAACTGAGGGTTGCTGGAAGGGTGTCGGGTGGGGGGAGGGGCTAAATGGGTGATGGGTCATTAAGGAGGGCACTTGTTGGGATGAACACTGGGTGTTACATGTAAGCGAGCAATCACTAAATTCTACTCCTGAAATCATTTTTACACGGTATGTTAACTAACTTGGACTTAAATAAAATTTAAAAACTAAAAGAAAGTTCGACATAGTAATTTAGTGCCTCTATGCTTTGCTATCCCTGAGATCCTACCCTTGGGAGTCCTGATGGGAGGTCTAACTTCAACATTCACAAGGCACTCATTTTTCATGTCAGTTTCAGTTGTCCAGAAAGTAAAGGGGAAATGGCCCATTTATCATTTTCATGAATAAACGTAACGAGAAGGCTAGGTTCAACTTGAAGTATTATAAATCATTGGCTTTCGAATTAAAAAAAAAAAAAGTCTTTGCTCACCTCTGGCTAAGAGCTGAGGGTTTCATATTGCCACATTTCTGGGTCTGTGATTTCATGAAGTGTTTATAATTATAACCAGGACATCTCCTGGATCTAATTCAGGACTCATTCATGTCTTGGTCTGTAATATTTTCCATATGTTGGTTTAGAAATGTTGTACCTCTGTTAGCAGCTCCCCGCTCTTAAAGTAAAATATCCCTCATGTTTTTAAGTGGGAAGAACATTGTAATGTTACACAGTTACTTTCTCTTTGAGGTACTTCTGTGCCTATACATGTACGTGAATGTTTTAAAGACTACCTTTAGGGCGCCTGAGCGGCTCAGTCGGTTAAGCTTCCAACTCTTGATCTCGGTTCAGGTGGTGATCTTGCCCGTTCATGGGACTGAGCACAGAGCCTGCTTGGGATTCTCTCCCCCTCTCTGCCACTCCCCTGCTCACGCTGTCTCTGTCTCTCTCAAAAGAAATCAGTAAGCTTTAAAAAAAAAAAAAAATCAAAGAAATAATAAATTAAAAAAAGGCCTATCTTTAACTGAAAGCTGATCATCACTGGAAGCAAAGGCAGTCCAGTTAATTCCTCTTCCCAGGAGCGAATGAACGAATGGCAAAATGACAACCAGAGTCTACGTGATTGCAAAAAAGAATGGCACTGGGGGGGGACAAGCAGTCAGGACTGTCACCATACAGCTCTGACAGCAGCAGGTCAGACAGAGAATTCAATGAACCAGGTAACGCTAGTCACTTTTTAGGAGTTAATTCATATATTTTTTAATTTTTTTAATGTTTATTCATTTTTGAGAGACAGAGAGAGCATGAGAGACAGTGGGACAGGGCAGAGAGAGGGAGACCTAGAATCTGAAGCAGGCTCCAGGCTGTGAGCTGTCAACACAGAGCCCGACGCGGGGCTCGAACTCACGAGCCGGGAGATGGTGACCTGGGCCGAAGTCGGACGCTCAACCGACTGAGCCACCCAGGCGCCCCCACTTTTCGTTGTTTTGAAACTTAGAAAAAGCATAGTACTTCCTCCGTACAAAGAAATCGGAAAGTTTCCGAAGCATCAAGGGAGAAGGCCACCTCCCACTTAGCCTGGGTCCTCCCGTCACTCAATATCCCTCCCTGGAGAGAATACGGTTACCATTTCCTATGTAGAGAGGATTCCTCTTCAAAATAAACAGGAGTCTCGAGCTCAAACTGTTTTCCGCTAATATTATTCAATATGCGATGTGGCAAAATTCCATTCCAACAAAATAATCTGCAATGAACCTGAAAGCACGGGACCTGTATTTGTGCAGCCCAACAATGGGGGTCGAGAAGTTGCGTGGGAAGAGTCGGTGGGTCTATTTGAATGAGAGACACCCGAACTATCGGCGACTTCTGTGCCAAGGGCAACGTTCTGGGTCCTTTTCAATCTAGGAGTTGCTCTCCTGCACCAACAACCCTATGGCTCTAACCCTCAAAAAGTCAGCCCAACTTAGAAAGCCAAAGCCCAGGATGCCACATGCCCTAGTCAACAGAGAATTCTAGACCGTCAAAGGAAAAATGCAACTTGCTGGAATTTCTTAAATCTGTGCTCTAACAGCTGGGGACATCAGAATCTAAATCTTAAAAACACAATCCTCAAAGGCTGTATCCTCCACTAACAGAAATCACCCAAGACTCAGACTTACTAGAATTGGGAAACACAGAGCACCTGAATATAACAAAGTGACCTTCCTCATAGGCTGGCAGGAAATGTCCAGCAGCCTGGGGCCAGGAGACAAGAGGGCCCAAGGCCAGCAATCAAGTTAGCAAACAGAAGCAGAAAATCTGGGGACGCCTGGGTGGCTCAGTCGGTTAACTGTCCGGCTCTTGGTTTCAGCTCAGGTCACGGTCTCACGGCTTGTGAGTTCAAGCCCTGAGGCAGGCTCTGTGCTGACAGTTCAGAGCCTGCTTGGGGTTTTCTCCCCCTCTCTGCCTCTGCCCGCCTCACGTGCACATTTTCGTTCTCAAACTAAGTTAAAAAAAATAATTTAGGACGAGTTTTGGCAAAGCTGCTGGGAAGTGTGGGAGCCTAAGCATACCATTAGAGGAAAGTTGTGTCTCCCAACCACAGGCTGCCTCAGTTTCCTCTTGCACTCGATATTGATTTCCAAGCACAGGCACTAGTCCCCAACTGGGGTGGATCTCCGCTCCTGCCGCTGAAGGCCTGCACGCTACATGCCGACGGCTGGCCTAGGGCACTGCCGGGTCTCTCTCGGGCCTTACTGTGTTAGCATCAGCCACGTCCACGTGTAGGGAACTTGGGAGTCGAGGTCACAAGCAGTCGGTCTCCAGCCTTGTCCTGAGAAATCTCCATGTGCTACACTTAACTATTTAGGAAGCTATATATAGTTCACTTCCTTAGAGAGGATTTAATGTTGACTAACTTTTCTGTTGTCATTTTATCGTTAGCAAAAGAAGCCTTTTAGCTATTAAGGGAATTGAACGGGTCAACTGTGGCAATCACAATCAGGTTTCTGGGGCTAAGAGGCAGATCAACTGAACAAATGCACTGCACAACCCGGGTCCTGCTAAGGCCCAAGTTTTTGGATGCGGAAGCACTGTCTGAAACACCTGTAGAGCAAGAGGCCAAACTCTGACCCAGCTGATGACAGAAGAGTTCAAGAAGGCTCCTGGCGGAGGCCAAAAACGTGTATTAGGAAAAGAGCAGAGGGGCGCCTGGGTGGCGCCTGAGTCAGTTCGACGTCTGACTCTTGACCTCGGCTCAGGTCATGATCTTCCGGTTCGTGAGTTCGAACCCCACGCTGGGCTCCTTGCTGACAGTGTGGAGCCTGCTTAGGATTCAGTCTCGGACCTTCCCTCCTGTGCTCTCAAAAACTTAATAAACTTAAAAAAAAGAAAAAAAAAGAAACAAAAAAAAAGAGCAGACCCCAGGAGTGGAGAAAATTCCCAAACTCGATCACATCATCCGCACTTGGCCGTTAACAAGGGCTCGGTGTCATAGAAACACAGTGCTTCACAAAATCCCTTTCAGCAGAAACTGAATGTCCCTCTGCTTCTGTTTTGCATACACGTGGGCTAGAGCACATCTCCCATTTCAGGATCTGTTCTCGTTTGTCCAAGCGCAGGTTCGGAAACAGCACATTTGTGGGAACGGAATACAATGCTTGCCTGCGAAACTGATCCCCGAGAGAGACAGAGGCCACTTCTGTGGTGTGGTAGGCCGGCTTGACCCGCTTATCTGTACGGGTGAAACTCAGAACGGAGTTATCAAAACCCTGGGAACATTTCTAAGCTCTCGGCATTTCCACCCAAGTTTCCATAAGCACGGCCTAAGACTTCCTTCTACATCCAGAACCATTTTGGAAGAACTCTAAACCGTAGCAAGAAAAGGGGTTTCTGGAATTCATGGTCTTGTTTTCACCCGTGTAAAATTTTCAAACTTTCTATCTGAGTTTATTTTGGGGCACCCGGGGGGGCTCCGTCGGTTGAGCGTCCAACTCTTGATTTCGGCTTAACTCATGCTGCGGGGACTGTAGGGTCGAGTTGCGTGTTGAGCCCTGCGCTGAGCGTGGAGCCTGCTTGGGATGCTCTCTCCTCCTCTGCCCTTCTCCCCCAATCCACATGCACACTCTCAAAAAAAAAAAAGAAGAAAGGTACAAAAAGATTTGCCATGAAAAAATACACCTTGTTCCTTCTCTCCAACAAGGATATTGAACGCTACCTGAGCCCTGTGTTCCTGGAAAACAGAAGAAGGAAATCTCCCCAGGTTTTGGATTCCAGGAAGCAGCTGACTATGAAGAACCACCTTTCTCCACAGGACTTCATTAAGACTCTCCAAATTCCCATTTTTTTTGCCTTGAAAATGATTAGCTGAGGGGCGCCTAGGTGGCTCAGTCAGTTAAGCATCCAACTGTTGCTTTAGGCTCAGGTTATGATCTCATGGTTCGGGAGATCAAGCCCCGCATCCGGGTCTGTGCTGTCAGCACAGAGCCTGCTTGGGATTCTCTCTCTGCTCCTTCCTCTCTCCAGCTCTCTCAAAAGAAATAAACATTAAAAAAAAAATGCTTCGCTGAATTGTTTTGTCCCCACCCATCAATCAAAACAAGCTTGTTCATAGAAGTTTGAGCAAATCAAGTCTGGGTTTTTTGCTCAATCCCCACCTCCCGCTTCTCCCCGAAGGCAACCCCGGTTCCCAGTGGGTCACATATCCTCCCCTAGATGGTCTGTATTTACAGCAATAGGTCTGTAAACATTCCTATCATTTCTACCTTATTTCCATGTGACAGCGTGTTTTATGGATTATCCCACTAGCCTATGTGGCCGGCCTCACTGGATCTTGAGCTATGGAGTCTTCTATGGCATTTTGCGAGGGCCCTAGCTTTTATCTCCCCGGTCCCCTACCGATGGGCATTTAGGCCAGTGCACGGGCTCCAATGTGAGGAATTTTTGCATACACGGGTCATCTTGCACATAGGTGCACATATTCATAAGAGACTACCTAATTGGACGGGGTGCCTGGGGGGGCTCAGTCGCTTAAGCGTCCTACTTCAGCTCAGGTCATGATCTCACGGCTTGTGAGTTCGAGCCCCGCGTCGGGCTCTGTGCGGACAGCTCGGAGCCTGGGGCCTGCTTTGGATTCTGTGTCTCTCCTTTTCTCTCTGCCCCTCCCCTGCTCACACTCAGTCTCTCTCAAAAATAAACGTTTAAAAATTAAAAAAAAAAAAAAAAAAAAAAAAAGACTACCTAATTGGAGAACTCCGGTCAGAGCATATAGGTATGCTGTATTTCGTTTGATAGTCGATTGTTCTAAGAAGCTGTACCAATTTACAGTACCATTGGTCAATTTTCTTTTTTTCAATGCGGCATCTTGTCCCAATCCAGATTTACAGAGTCAATTTGCAGTTCACCAAAGCCCCTGGGGATCTGCAAGCACATGTAAGGTTGAGCTGCTGCCCTACAGCAATGCAGTTCACCCCTGGCCACTTATTAGAACCCCCTGGGTCGAGTTAAAGAATTCTGATGCCCAGGTCATACCGAAGAAATCAGAATGGAGGGATTTAAAAAAAAAATTTTTTTTAATGTTTATTTTGAGAGAATGAGAGACAGGGTGAGCAGGGAAGGGACAGAGAGAGAGGGAGAGAGAGAATCCCAAGGCAGGCTCCACACTTGTCAGCATGGAGCCCAATATGGGGCTTGAACTCACCAATGGCGACATCATGACTGGAGCTGAAATCAAGAGTCGGAGGCTTAACTAGCTGAGCCACCCAGGTGCCCTAGAATGGGAATATCTTTTCATAGCTCCCCAGATGATTAAGGCGTGCAAAGCCATTACCTTAGAAATCGATGGTTACCAAGGACCGGTTTTATTTATTACGTGCCTCTTTGAATGTGACAATGTGGGATGTGGGGAAAAAAGTGGTTCCCCCGCCTCCTGGGGACTCTGAATTCTTTAACTCCTTCCAACTGGGGTACACAGAGCAAACTTATTTGGGGCTGTTTAATGTTGGGGACCATCAGGGAGTTCCTTTGCCCTATTCAAACTTTTAACCTCATCTGTGCCCATTTTGTGCATCCCATTTTTTTGTTTATTTTTGAGAAAGAGGGAGAGAGAGAGGGAGGATCCGAAGTGGGCTCTGCACGGACAGCCGCGAGCCGAATGCAGGGCTGGAACTGGCCAACCGTGAGATCATGACCTAAGCCGAAGTCAGGGGCCCAACCGACTGAGCCACCCAGGCGCCCCATCCATTTCTGAATAGCCACCTCAAGATGGCGACCCTGCCGGGGGTGGGGGGTGTTTCCTGGGACTCTCCTCGGTCTTTGTTTCCCTCTGAGCACATTTCTCTTAGTCACGATCTCGTAGTAACCGTTTACAAGTTTCCACTTGGGGGGCAAGATTTCCTAGACTCCCCTCAGCATACTCCTATCCTCTCGTTAACCTCAGGTTTTTATCAGCATTTGTAAGACACAGGAGGTCAAGCAGGGACGACAAAAGTGACAAGGCTCCCTGAGTTTTGTCCGTTTTTCAGTAATAAGGTTAAATGAGGTGCCCCTGTGAAGGGAGCCCCCCCTCCCCCTTAACCACAGCAGTCACCAGTCCCACCTGGCTTGCATAGAAACTTCTGGGCAGCTTTACCTGGAGCGTTCCACAGAGTCATTCACAGAGGGAGGGGGGCAGACCCCCTTCTCAGGGTTAACAGATCCTCCGGTGGCTTTTGTCCGGTCCACTAGGCTGCCTGTTCCTTCCGGAAGAACCTCCTATTTAGGTCTGGATCAACTCAAACACGGGCTTCCCCTCGGCGGCATTCAAAAGCAAAGACAGTCCTGATTAGTCGCTTTCATAATCCATTTCAGCAAAGGTTGCTTAGGAAACTGATCCACAAAAATGAGGCCGCCCGTCCCCAAAATGATAGCTTCACACCGCGCACCCTAGTTTCGATAGTTTCTTGGTTTCGCCCTTCCCCCGTGACGACTACCTTCCTGCTGACCAGAGGTCGTAGAGGGGCTTTGTGTTGTCCCTGCAGAAGTTTCCCCTTTTCTAGGTGGCTTCGAGGCTAGTGGCCAAAGCTCAGGCCCACTGAAATCTAAGCTGGGTCCAGCATCGCAGCCTGAGCCAGCACCCTTGTAATTGCATTTTGGCTGTTACAGATAACAATAACCCGGGGGGTTGAAAATTCTGCCTTTTTCTTCTTAGTCTGCATTTCCTTATGCGCCCAGTGAACCAAGTCCCCAGCCGCTGGATCCGTCCCTAGATTCCGTCGGTAACTCTTACCTTTGTAACTCAGGGACAAAGACGCACTCACCACCCCTGTCCTCCTGGGTTTTTATGGAGGCTCCACCACATCACTGAGTGAATCTCTGGCTGTCGGTGATTGATTCAACCTCCTGCCCTCCTCGGAGCTCAGGGGGTGGGACCGAAAGTTCCAGCCCTAGAATCACCTGGTTGCCTCTATCCTTAGGTGCTCTCCCCAAGTGCCTCGTTAACACAACAAAACACACCTCTAAGGCTCTCCACGTTGAGGCAATTCCAAGGGTTTTAGGAGCTCCGGGAATCTTAAGATCATGACCTGAGCCGAGATCAAGAGTCGGACGCTTAACCGACTGCGCCACCCAGGCGCCCCTATTTATTTATTTTTAAGTTTATCTTGAGAGAGCGCGAGCGAGCATGGGGGAGGGGCAGAGGCGGGGGGGGGGGTGGTGGTGGTGGTGGTGGAGAGAGAATCCCAAGCAGGCTCTCTACTGTCAGCGCAGAGCCTGATGCGGGGCTCGACCTCACAAACTGGGAAACCATGACCTGAGCCGAAGTCGGACCCTTCACCAGTTGAGCCACGCAGGCACCCCCAAGAGACATTTAATTTTAAAATATGGGCAAGACTATATGTCATATCCAGGTACATGTAATTGGCTAATAAAACTATTAAAAACTGCAAGGAAGTGATTCCTAGAGAATCAAAAGTGATGGTTACTTACGGGGAGAGGGAGTGAAGGGGCCAGGAACGGGCATGTAGATGGGGCTTTGGGGTAGCCAGCAAAACCCTTTCTTGACCTGGTGACAGTTACAAGGGTGCTCAACCTAGAAGACTTCACTTAGGCACGTATCTGCTTTACGTGATTTCCTGTACTACCCTGCCTTTTACCATGAAAATACTTTTAAAGAAATTAGACATCTTAGCCCCGGGGCACCATGTGAAATCCTCCTGAGGCTATTTGTTCGACGTTGTGCAGAAGTCACAGGTCCCTTGAACTGTATCAATTAGGAGGGCACAACACAGGTCTTTTTAAAGGTCTTTTCCAAAAGTATGAAACGAAACGGCGTGCCAACATGCCAATATGTTTACAACATTTCTCCTGCTTTTTTTCCTTCCCATCCCTCTTCAAGGTAGTAAAAATAAGGAATTTCAAGTGACTTCGGGTGAACTTTAGAGGCACAAGTACTCTCTCTTTCCTCAAACGTAGGTTATTGTCTTTGCAATGGAAATAGGGAGTTTTTTTTTATTGCAAGTAGCAAAAGGCCTTTGGATTTTTTTTTTCAACGTTTATTTATTTTTTTGGGGGACAGAGAGAGACAGAGCATGAACGGGGGAGGGGCAGAGAGAGGGGGAGACACAGAATCGGAAACAGGCTCCAGGCTCTGAGCCATCAGCCCAGAGCCTGACGCGGGGCTCGAACTCACGGACCGCGAGATCGTGACCTGGCTGAAGTCGAACGCTTAACCGACTGGGCCACCCAGGCGCCCCAGCAAAAGGCCTTTTGAATGAAAGGATGAAGTCCATAGCTTCCTACCTCCTCTGTGAATAATCTCTAGTGATCCCACATATTAACAGAGATAACCTCCCAGCCTAAAGATGTAGTTCTCATGTGTCCTTACAAAGGAAGAAAAAGAAAACACACCATCCTAACCCCAGGGAATTTCTTAGCTATGCAGCTAAAACAGAAAATCAAATTGAAAATCATCTTTTTTCTTAAGTGAAAACTATTTTGCACTAGAAATCAGGTCTATTTTTATTGGTAGGTGTCTTTGAATTTTTTTTTTTTCACTTTAAAAATGTTTATTTGCTGGGGAGCCTGGATGGCTCAGTCGGTTGAGGGTCTGACTGCAGCTCAGGTCATGATCTCTTGGTTCATGAGTTCGAGCCCCCGCATCAGACTTTCTGCTGTCAGAACAGAGCCTGCTTTGGATCCTCTGTCTCCCTCTCTCTCGCTGTCCCTCTCCTGCTTGTACACTCTCTCTCAAAACAAATAAACTTAAAAAAATAAAAAAAAATTTAATGTTTATTTATTTTTGAAAGAGAGAGGAGAGAGATAATTCCAAGCAGGATCTGCATTCCCAGGACAGAGCCCAACATGGGGCTCGAACTCATGAACCGTGAGATCGTGACCTGAACCGAGATCAAGAGTTGGATATTTAACCGAATGAGCCACTCAGGTGCCTCACATTTTCTTCCTTTAAAAAAAAAAAAAGTATATATTTTGACAGGGAAGGGGCAGAGAGAGAGGGAGACACAGAATCCGAAGCAGGCTCGAGGCTCTGAGCTGTCAGCACAGAGCGCGACGTGGGGCTCGAACTCGCCAACTGTGAGATCATGACCTGAGTCGAACTCGGATGCTTAACTGACTGAACCACCCAGGCACCCCCCTATCAAATCTTGAGGAAGGATGGCACCAGAAAGGAGTCAGATGTAGTTTGAAAAATCTCCCCAGTTGACTCAAAGAGCCTTTTCATTTTCCCACTTACGGCATGAATCACAGCCCTCCAATCTAGCCTTGGATTAAACAATACATTGGAAAGCATCTTAACTGGACAAAAATATTTTGATCCCGATCCCTGTCCAAGAGTTGCTGTTTGGAACTCTCGGCGTTGCACATTTCCATTGGCCTTCCGAGAAGAACAAATATGTCAAACTTGTCTCTTTGTCACAGGGTCACTGATGAGGTCCTTGCTCACTTTCATACTGTTCCTGGTGCTAGGACGGAGGGCGAACGGAACCTTCCCTAAGAATTAGTTTATGCTTTATGGACACTGGCTTATGTAACTGCCGGTTTCTCCTTGTGTCTTGGCTGCTTGAAAGCTCAGAACCAAAAGTGTGGCCCCTTCTTCGCTCTGCCTTCTTTCCCCCAGTTTCTTCGCTTGTTTTTAAATTTAACCTTATCTCTATGGTTCAACAGGTTCCAACTGATACATTTAAAATACGCTTATAATCAGTCCATTTGACACAACGTACAAGCATCATCAGTACATGTGACTCAACTCATAAGAGGCTGAAACACCTGTAAATGACTGGTAAATTTGTGGCAGTTGATGAGTGTAAAAAGTATGTAACAATTTATATTTGTGTTAAATCCATTCTTGGAAGATAGCTTGGTATAAGCAAGGAAACCAAAAACAGCAGTGCTTTGTAGACGTACCGATGAAATCCCTGGTAATTTAAAAAGAATGTAGCTGACTGTTGGCAGGGGGAAGTGGGGTCCACTGGGGATTCTTTGTAGTCAGTGGCCTTTCTAGATGGTTTCCGTGTAGGGCTTTCCAAAAGGGGATCACTTGGGGGAAACCGAAGCATCTTTCGTTTTGTTTCGTTTTAGGAAGAGAGAAAGGACACAAGTGAGTAAGGCGCGGGGGTGGGGTGGGGAGAAGCAGGGCTCACCCAAAGTGGGGCTCACGTTCACCCAAAGCGGGGCTTGAGCTCAGGCTCGAACTCACGAACTGTGAGATCACGACCTGAACCAAAGTCAGATGCTTAACTGACCGAGCCACCCAGGTGCCCCAAACTGAGCCATTTTAATGCCTTTAAGATCTGGAGTAACTCAGGTCTGTCTGACCAGTTCCTTCCAAACTGATGACCTTCTCTAGATTCTTGTTCTCACTGACGTCTGACTCACCAGCGTCTCTAGTATCTTCTTGGTATTTATGGGGAACCCAGAAACAAAAACTTTCAATTTTTGCATGCACATGCACACACATACACAAGGTATAAACTGTGTTCTCAGAAAAGTGACATTTAAAAAGGGGCCCTCTCTCTTTATCAAGTCCCCCATTCCTTCTTCCTGCTTCCAGAAAGAAGGCTCCAGGGCATAGTCTGTGAAGAGAAGAGAACACCACTCTGTAGCACCGTCAGCCGCACGCTGCACAACACGGGTCTCCGCGACGACGCGAATGTCCTTTACCTGGGCTGTCCGATATGGTCGCCTCTAGCCACCTATGGCCACTGAGCACTGGAAGTGTGGCTAGGGCCCCACGGGAACCGAATATTTTATTTTATTTCATTTTAATTAATTTAAACTTAAATCGCCACACGTGCACTCCAGCTTGTCCGGCTCCGTCTTTCTTTCAGCGGGTCCCTACTCTGCAAACACGCGTGTTTTCTTTCTTCCTAAGCTGCTTTTTGCGCAGAGAGAAAGCCCAGGGGACAGGGCTTCCTGCCGGTGCTCTACCCCGTGGCTTAACTCAAGAGCATGAGAGCTAGTCCCTCGGTGGGGGGAGATTTCTGCTTGGACAGGACTCAGCTCCCTTCTTTAAACAAAATGCCAGGTGAACGTAAATTACTTACAGATGAGGAATGTAGGTCGGTGACAAGGCAAGGGCCCGAACAAATTGTGACAACAGCTTTACAACAGCTACTTCTGGTTTAACTTGAGCCGGGCTACTTAATGTTTATTTTTATTTTTGAGAGCGAGCGAAAGAGAGACAGACAGAGCGTGAGTGGAGCAAGGGCAGAGAGAGAGGGAGACACAGAATCTGAAGCAGGCTCCAGGCTCCGAGCTGTCAGCACAGAGCCCCACGTGGGGCTAGAACCCACCAACCGTGAGATCATGACCTGAGCCGAGGTCGGACGCTTAACCGACGGAGCCACCCCGGCGCTCCAATACAATGATTAATTTAAAAACCATAGATTAGTGATTACTATATGCCAGGCCCTAAACTGGGAGCTGGAAATACAGAAAAGAAGAAAACAAATTTCTGTTTTCACGTTGCTCACTGTCCAGCGGAAGGAATAGCTGGAAAGAAATACCCGAATTTTGTAAAGGACCGTAGTTAAGGGCTCTCGTAAAACAGCGCGGATGCAACCTGGGACTTCACCAAGCGGGCTTCCTGGAGGAGGCGGCATGGGAACTGGACCAGAAACCAGAGGAGGAATTTGCCAAGTAAGCAACAACACCGTGGACAGAGGCATTTGTCCGAAGGCACAGAAGCAGGAGAAGCCTGGTGTTTTTGGTGGAGGTCAGAGGGCATATTCTGACCTGGGGTATGTAAAGCAGGCATATTTAATTATTCACACCACACAGAACTGCCGAAAGGAGAAAGTCACACGAGTCCTTTTGCTCCAAATTCCATGACTCAGAGACAGCCACCGTTGATTTTTAGATATATCTGTATGGCCTGTATACGTAGTTTGGGAAAACCGTGCTTTGCACATAGTAACTGCTCACTAAAGTCCCTTCAAGAAACGCTGGCTCCGTGTGCATGTGTGAACCACATATGAATGGAATGGCCATAAAATCCAGAGGCAGGCTCCGGCATTCTCCCCCAAACACGAATCTGTCCATGTTCTTCCGGATGTCCCCCTCCATTTCCACACCCGCAAATCATCATGTTGTTCAAGGCTCTTCCCTATTTGGACCCTGGAGGGGACTCCCCCCGGAGCACTGCCTTGGAAGCCATAAGCTGCCATATTAAATCTCTGGTGCCCCTATCGGCCTCATCCCTTGCCACTCGGAGTGTGGTACACGGACCAGCAGCATGGGCACCACCTGGGAGCTTGTTAGAAATGCAGCCTCTCAGGTCCCACTGGGTGGGAATCTGCACTAAAGACCCCCGGGTGATTCAAGTGCACACTGCGGTTTGAGAAGCTGTGGCCCAGTCAACACAATCCCTAGCCACCAGAGAAACCCAGGCGCCGACCGTGACCTCAGCCCGGCCTCCCCATTCCTCTCTCCCTCCCTGGCCCTGGCTCTTGAGATCTCCCGGAAGAGAAATCGGTCAATTACGGCACTGTTCGCTGTGACATTGTCTTCTTGCTTTAGCTATGGACCCTTTAGCCTCTCCTGACCCTCTCTGCCTCCCCAGTAGTCCTCAAAATGGCCACTCGGAGCCTTGATCCTCTGCTGGTCCTTCGTGGTGGCTTCGGTCCCTCTGGCCTCGACCCCTCCCCCTGCCTTCGCTATGCAGAAACAGCACAGTACAGTCTTGGAGCATATGACCTACGTCACCACCTGCCGTGGCTTCGGATCCCAAGCAGTTGTCTGACCTTGGGCAAGTCACATCACCTCTCTGTGCCTCTCGGTGGCTCCCGGATTCATTTGCAGACACACACTCACACTGGTGTGTGATGAATCATACCTCCTGTCATTATTGCAAGGTGGCCCTCTCTACTGTCCTCCTGACTGTGACTTCTAGACTGGCTGGCTGTTGGCCCTCCCCACAGGATAACACCAGGGCAATTCATGCTTTCTCTGGTACTGCTTAGACTGAAGGAGGTTCCAAGTATGTTCGGTAGCTTCCCTCCCAGCCAATCTAGGCTTCAATAAAGCCAGGTGAGGCACACTTGGCCAGCATCCCGTTCCCTTAAGTCGTGAGAGGCTACAAAAAGCTGGATCCGGAAACACTAAGAATTATCCAGATCCGCCACTTTGCTGGCGTATAAAATGTATAGCCATAGAAGATGGATTTCGGGGCGCCTCGGTGGCTCAGTCGCTTAAGCGCCCGACTTCAGCTCAGGTCATGATCTCACGGGCTGTGAGTTCGAGCCCCGTGTCGGGCTCTGTGCTGACGGCTCAGAGCCCGGAGCCTGCTTCGGATTCCGCGTCTCCCTCTCTCTCTGCCCCTCCCCTGCTCATGCTCTGTCTCTCTCTGTCTCAAAAAATAAATAAAAACATTAAAAAAAAAAAAGAAGACGGACTTCCATTTTAAAAGGAAAGCTCTTTAAAAAATAAATAAACTGGGGGCACCCGGATAGCTCAGTCGGTAGAGCGTCTGACTCTTGATTTTGGCTCAGGTCATGATCTCACGGTTCGCGAGTCTAAGACCCGCGTCGGTCTCTATGCTGACAGTGCGGAGCCTGCTTGGGATTTTCTGTCTCCCTATCTATCCCTGTCTCTCTCAAAATAAATAATAAATATCTCTGTCTCTCTCGCACTATCTCTGTCTCTCTCAAAATAAATAATAAATAAACTGGGGGGGGGGGAACCTTCCAAATAAAAAAAAAGAACTTATTGATTAGATATAAAATTCCTTGCAGCAAAATATTACATTGCCCTGGGTGAACCTTAAAATCATTATGCTCGGTCAAAGAAGGCAGATACAGGGGCGCCAGGGTAGCTCAGTCGGTTAAGCATCCAACTTCGGCTCAGGTCATGATGTCACAGCTTGTAAGTTCGAGCCCCGCGTCAGGCTCTATGCTGACGGCTCGGAGCCTGGAGCCTGCTTCAGATTCTGTGTCTCCCTCTTCCTCTCTCTGCCCCTCCCCTGCTCACGCTCTATCTCTCTCTCTCAAAAATAAATAAACATTAAAAAATATTAAAAAAAAAAAGAAGGCAGATACAAAGACACAATTGTACAATTCCATTTCTGCGAAATGTCCAGAAAAGGCAAATCTATTGAGGCAGAAAGTAGATGAGTGGTTGCCAGGGGCTGGGGGTGGGTGACTGCATATGGGTGGCAGGGATGCTTTGGAAACGATGGGAACATGCGTAAACTGGTTTGTGGGGATCGTGGCACAGCGATTTACTAAAAATCACGGCACTGTCCATTTCAAGTGGGATAATTCTACGGTATGAAGTTATATGTCACTAAAGCTGTTAAAGGTTCACGCTGCCACACCTAATGTCTGCAAATTTCCAGTGCCTGGGTACTATTATAATTGTTGTGATCAGCTAACTGGACCGATAAGGTGAAGACTGGAAAATCAAATTCACTGTGGCAGCTGCAGGCCGACTCGAGTTTTGAGTCTTAAATTCCGAGTTGAACAGGTAATTGTGCACTTACTCTAGCCCTTCTCCAGGTGAGTTAGTTATTATTATTTTTTAATGGTTATTTAGTTTCGAGAGAGAGAGAGAGAGAGAGAGAGAGAGGGAGAGAGCGAGCGAGTGGGGGAGAGGCAGAGAGACAGCAGGGGACAGAGGATCCGAAGCGGGCTCTGCACTGACAGCAAGAGCCGGAGGTGGCACTGGAACTCACACACTGCGAGATCGTGACCTGAGCTGAAGTCAGACGCTTAACCGACTGAGCCACCCAAGTGCCCCAGGGCTGGATAGTGTTTTACAGACTTAATTTTTTTCAGGGAGGTTTTAGGTCCACAGCAAAACTGAGAGGGCGGCGCAGACGTTTCCCATCTGTTCCCTTCCTGCCACACACGCACAGCCTCCCCCCCCCCCCATCAACATGCCGTGACACAGCGTACATGAGGGTTCACTCTGAGTGTTGTGCATTCTATGGTTTGGACAAATGCATAATGACATGTATCCACCATTACTGGGGCTGGATTTTTGAGTTTAAAACTACAGGGAGGGGCGCCTAGGTGGCTCGGTGGGTAAAGCGTCCGACTCTTGATCTCAGCTCAGGTTATGATCTCACGGTTTGTGAGTTCCAGCCCTGCGTCGGGCTCTGCACAGACAGTGCGAAGCCTGCTTGAGATTCTCTCCGCCCGCCCCCCCCCACCCCGCCCTGAGCGTGCTCTCTCTCCCTCAAAATAAATAAACTTGAAAAAACCAGAATAAAAACGACAGGGAAACGTTGGGCATTCCTGGAAAGATAACACAGGCTCTACAGAGAGTCATAACGTGTCTTGATTCTCCCAGTCCTTTTTGGGGGTTTGCCAATAGACACAGCCAACCTGTTATGAATTTTGAAAGACTCAGGGGAATTTCTGATGGCTAAATCCTGCTATATTGTTCCATTGTTGATAAAAAAAATACTGTTGCTTGGAGACCAAATCCGATCTGTAGAAGCAGTTATCTGTAGATAAGCGGTTGTACGCCTTCTGTGCAACCTCTTGGCCCGTCCTCAAATTAATCCAGTAGACGTTTACACGGGGGCTTCAAGCTTCTCTTTTCTTCGTGATCTGCAATGTTTAGCAATAGCGGGGGAAGACTTTTTCTTTCCCTCCTGTCGCTCCGGTTTCAAAACCTTCTTGGTTTTCATCTCCTCAAGACGGCAATCTAGAGCCCTTTCTGAAACAACGGTTTCACACGTGCTCCTGAGAACCAGGTGTCTTTGAGACCAAGCCCACCGTGAAGACTGGCTCTGTGTCAAAGCGGAAGAAGCCAAGAGGTGGAAACCCCCTCATGGCACAGGTGGGCTGTAAGCAAACCTGTCCCACCTTTGTCCTGGAGGGACACATGGTCATTATTATCCCGGTCAGGGAGGAGACCTGCCCTTTGCCTCAGAGGGAGACACGGCCTCTGTATTCCAAGGCTGGGTGCTATATGTTCTGAAAGATCCTGCCAAGTTTGGGATCCAAGGTCACGGTTCAACGCAGAAGCCTCATTTCAGCCTCGCGGGGGCAACAACACAGAAAGGAAAGGAGCCGACTCTAGGACTTGTCTGTCTGGAGGAAGTTCAAGGCCCCAGCAACCACATGGCCAGTGCTCCTAAGCTATGAGAAAAGGCCGTGAGGACTAACCCATGATGGTCTGGAAAACAGACCATGGGCTCGCGAATTTCAAACAAGACATTCTTCTAAAGCAAGAGGAGGTGTTCACCCGTCAGGGGCTGGGAGATCCTAGGCCCTGGATCCTCAACACACGGAAAGTAGGAGCTGTCTTTTAGAGCCGAACATTCCCGAAACACTCATCACAGCCCCAACCCCTTGTGGAAGAAAGACTTTGGATTCAGAAACAAGGTTCAAAACACTAAGTTGATACCTCCCACCGATTTTCCCTTGCTCTCAGCCCCGGACACACACTTCTCCATTTCCGCTTTGCCAGGCTGCTCCCTGTTAGGCTCTGCCGTGAGGGGACGCTGGAGGGACACTGGGGGAGGGAGTGCTCCTTGTTTATTGCAGTTCCTGTTAGTGTGTCCCCAGGAATGGTCTTTCCCCTTGGCCCCTAGCAGTTCGTTCCAGTTCCTGATTCGTTCCTACATCATAAGACCAGCCTTATCACATCTGCTTGGCCATACTGGAACCATGAGATCGGTTCAGAACCCGACTGAGAGGTCTGGGCTGCAGCCCTGTGGGGACCCACGTACAATCTTCCAGGTTCAGACAGCCCCAATCTCTTCCCCCTGAGCCCTGGGGGTAGTGGTGGCTTCCGGTAGGTACCATCTCGGAGATACCTCCATGTTCCCTTTGCCAGTTTTCAGTCTTCCAACACCAGGTTAACCAAGTTCTTGTATTAAATGCACTGCTGAAATAACTGCTTTAAAAAATTTTTTTTAACATTTATTTTTGAGAGGAGACAGAGCATGAGCAGGGGAGGGGCAGAGAGAGAGGGAGACACAGAATCCGAAGCCGGCTCCAGGCTCCGAGCTGTCAGCACAGAGCCCGACCCGGGGCTCGAACTCATGAACCGCGAGATCATGACCTGAGCCAAAGTTGGACGCTTAACCGACTGAGCCACCCAAGGTGTCCCTAAAATAACTGTTCTGAGTTCTGTTTTACTGTCAGGACTAGGACGAAATTAGGGGGTATGACAACGAAGACTGGAAAAAGGGCCACAGTATTTGTTCATATGATGGAAACATTAATGACCTCTTTGGTAGTCGACCTCTTTGACTTTTAGAATAAGTGTCATGAAGCTCTGTTGATCATGGAGGGATCGATGCCATCCAGGGTGGCAGCGTCCCTTCGTCACCCTGAGCTGTATTTTCCCTACATATTTCCTTGAATCTGTGAAGTGACCATCAAGTACTTTATGCGTCATGGGACGCAAGCACAGAATCGTACGTTCTAGTTACAACAGTTCCAATGCCTTCCTTGGCAGTGTTTTCCGGGTGTCCTCTGGGCAGGATTACCTAAGCACAGCTGGCCTCCTTGGGGGGCTGGGGATATGCTGTTGAAGTCAGTATCTCACACCTGAAAACAGACGGCATTACATCCTTCCGATAAAAATAACTCAAGGCACAATAAGATGAAATGTCCCTCCTGAGGAGAGAACACAGCACCGCCTACAGACTTGCCCAAGACGCTGAACATGAGTCCATTCGGACCCTGTGGATCAAGACGAGAGTGGAAGGAAATAAAGAAGACAGAGGTCAGGGTGAACCGCCCCCAAATAGAAAGTAGCAAAATCCAGACAGTGGGAGATTTTATAGGTCAAATGGCCTTAGTTTTTCAAGAGATAAATTATAAGAAAAGAAAGGGACCGTGAGGAAACCTACGAATTCAAAAAGATTCCAAAGATACATCAAGTTTTGGCGGCGCCCGGCTGGCTCAGTCGGCAGAGTGTGCTACTCTTAAACTTGGGTCACGAGTTCAAGCCCCATGTTGGGCACGGAGCCTACTTAAAAAAAGAAATGAAAAAAAAAGATTCAAAAAACTATACCAAGTTTTTAAAAATGAGCCAGGCCAACCTACAATGCCTAGGGAGGGACGCTGTGTGACAGAGTGATAAAGAAATACCAGTGGCTCCTGGGTGGCTCAGTCAGTTAAGCACTGACTTTGGCTCATGTCCCAAGCATCCAGAAATCTCTTCAAGTCAGGGTTCATGTTTGCTGTGACTGTGTACAATGCTCTATGCGGACACAGTTTGATTTCCTGGTCCATTTGGGAAGTGGAGAAATACCACTGCAGTTGAGCGTAAGTCGGAAAGCATGATGAACACATCTGGATGTAAGTTCCAGAACTATCTGGCTTCTCTGCTGGTTTCATCCAGAGGGAGGAAGCCATACCTCTTTGGAGTAATCAGCAAATCACGGAGATGATTTGACAATGACCAAATTTAGGAATCTGAATTAGTCTGAGACCCAACACAGAAATCTCCTGAAATATCGAAGTTCACGGCAGGTCGGAAAAGACACGTGAATGTTTCGTGGCCTCTATCCCTTATATTCGTGAAGTTCCGACCACCTTAAAAGAGGTTTCCTATACGTTGCGTGATTTTACCTTCAAAGCAACCCTCGGCAAAACTGAAAATACATCTTCATCCCTGTTTTTTTAAATTTAATTAATTTATCTTGAGAGACAGAGAGAGAGAGCATATGCATGCAAGCAGGGGAGGAGCAGAGAGAGAGAACCCCACACGGGCTCTGCGCTGTCAGCACGGGGCCTAATGTGGGGCTCGATCCCACGAACTGTGAGATCATGACCAGAACCGAAATCAAGAGCCAGATGTTCAATCAGCTGAGCCACCCAGGCCCCAACCCACCTTAACTTCTCACTTTTGAAAATGCTCAGTTGTGGCAAACCTTGATCCTTTCTGGGATGATCTGATTCTTTGAGAGAGTAGCATGTTGTTTCAACAAAGTCTGGCAAACGAGAGGAGTGAAACTTTTTATGTTACAAGAAATCGAAAAGGTATTATCCTGAAGAATAAGGCTGCTGTGTTCGTGAGTCTGAGCCCCGTGTCGGGCAGGCTCTGTGCTAACAAACAGCTCGGAGCCTGGAGCTTGCTTCGGATTCTGTATCTCTCTCTCTCTCTCCCCCTCCCCTGGCTCATGATCTGCCTCTCTCTGTCTCTGAAAACTAAATGAATGTTTAAAAAAAATTAAAAAAAAAAAAAAAAAAGAACAAGGCTGCTGTTTTCGGTAAGATGTTTCCTGGCTCCTTGACCCGTTCTCCTTCCAAAATACCACGTGGTCTCCAGGGGAACAATTCAAACTTTGTGCTGTGGGGTTGTGTATATGCAGTTCAGTTCAGGTCATGATCTCATGGTTCGTGAGTTCAAGCCCCACATCGGGCTCTGTGCTGACAGCTCAGAGCCCGCTTCAGATCCTCTGTTCCCTTCTCTCTCTCTCTGCCCCTCCCCTGCTCATGCTCATGCTCATGCTCTGTCTCTCTCAAAAATAAACAAAAAAGAACTTGGAAAACTCTGGACTTTGAGTCTTCAAACTCTTAGAACTGGGGTTTTGATAAGCCGAGGTTGTAGACGTTGACTGGCTGTTACGTTTGCTAAGTAACAGACCAGCCTTGGTATGAAAACCATATGATACAAGAACACAACTGGCCTCTTTCTCCTGCCAGGGCCCACCCAGGCAAGTTGCACTAGGTAGCATGTGCTCCAAATTCTAGAAGCTCACGACAGTTTCAGGGAAACGACTTTATTTGGGGACGCAGACTTGATTATCGGAAAGCGCAGGAAGAAGGCCACTTCTCTGTTTTGATGCCTAGCCAAATTTCGTAATAAACATGTTTTCTCACTGCGTGTATGGTAAAATCTGAAGCCCACAAAATTGACAATTTCATGTGAAACTAGTAGATTTGAAGCTATACATTATAGAGTATTAAAACAGAGAGAGAACACATATGTTTGGAATAGTGTCGGGGAGAAAGATCTGCCTCTGCCCTATAGTCTTTCCGGCCAGCCTAACAAGAGAAAATCAAATTTCACAGATGTCTGTAGGGGGAACCCCCACACACATGAAATTCCAAAGACGGTGAGGTACCATGAAGCTTACGTGAGCGAAGGAAAAAAGCAGGGGCCTGCGGACACAAAGAGGAGAAAGCGCATTAGCAAGAAGTTGCAGGGCGGGATGTTTCCAATGTAACTGCAGGTGTTTGGGGGAGGCTCCACTGGGTTTTGATGGCTTTTAACTCGAAATGATCGTTATTGCAGAGTGGCCCATTTTGGGGCGTCTCATCTAAGCTCGGACCGATAACTAGTTGATAAAATATTGTACGTTCTTACAACGGGATGCTACGCATCTGTGAAAAAGCACGAGGACGCTCTTTAGAGGTGGACATGGTAAGAACGCCAAGCCACAACCCGCACTTGACCCCCTCAAAACTAACGCGCTCATTCCTTCCCCTCGCCCCGCTGGAAATGTTGACAAGTGACATTTTATAGCTGAACTCTCTACTGGACTTTGTCCGGATTGTCCCCACTTGATGGCCCCTCCTTTTCCTTCTAAGTTTGCTATGGTCTGGTCCTTATGCCCTCCGCTTTGTTAAAATTCCCTTCCGTCACGTCATCATATTAGGGTAACTAACACTGGTAGCAGTAACGAACAACCTCCAGTTCTCAGAGCCTCAACATAACAAATATTTATGTCTTGCCCTGTCAGAGTCCAACGCGGGCTGAGTGGCTCTTGGAGACGCTGCTTTCAGGCAACAGGCTTGAGCAAGGGAAACTTAAGCAGGCTAAAGGGCCCACAGCCACCACTGAGCTGATACAAACAGGCTCATTAAGTCAGAGGCCCTAACTGACCGATGGGCTGTGCACAACCAGGCACAGTTCCTAAGGTGACCAAAAAGGGGAAGATTCCATTAAGTCCCCAATATCCCCATCCTCCCTCACTCTGTCCTACAACTGTGGCCCCTCACCACCACCACCTTCGCAGACAGTCTTCTCCTTTGCCGTCCTGCGCACTGCTCCCTTGCTGTGTGTTCTATAAACTCCTATCTTCTTTCTTCTGCCTTTGGTGAATTCTTTCACCACCTGCGCGCTGGCCCCCGTCCGATCGGGATGCCCCACAGCTCTCTTGGGTAGCTGTCCTCTGTGTGGTGATTCCGAAGCCCTCGTTCCCTCTAGCTTGTGGCCTGGCTTTCCCTTGGGGCTCTCCTGAAGTTCCCTGCTGGTTCCTTTGCATCCCACCCACCAAAAATCCTCAGAGGCAGTAAAGGATTGTGCAGAACGTGTCCCAACCAGGCGTACATCACTTCCTCCCATAGCCCAAAGGTCAACGCTCAGTCACGTGGCCACAAGTGAACTGCGGGGAAGTCTGGGAATGTAGCTTTCTTGCGTGTCCTGGGAATGTGACCAGGGAGCATCTTGGTGGAACCTTCCACACTACCGGTGACCTCCTCGCTGCCACCAGTGGCTGCTTTTGAGCTCTCCTTGGCCCTTGACCTCCCTGTGACATTGCTCATTGCTGATGATTGCTTCCTCGAGCTGTCCGGGGTTCCTCGCCTGCCTCTGGCTGGCTGGCTGCCTCTTTGACCTGCTGGTTCTCATTTCTTTCACAGGCCCCTTTGCCTCTGCCACTTTCATTATGGCCACATCTCTCTTCTGCACGAAACACTGAGGAGAGCGGCCTTTCCCTACTCATTTTGTATCCCCAATCCTTTTTTTTTTCTTGTACATTCCAATTCTTAACAAGGCGACCGCCACTGAGTAAGTGCCCACTGAATGCTTGTGAACTGAATTACACTGGTGAAGGGTTCTTTGTTGTCAACACATTCACAATCTAGATACACATAATTAATTCTAAATGCAGTACAAGCAAAGTGTAAACCTTAGGGGTCTCCAGGTGCTGTGCAAGCTCACAGAGCAAAATCTCTTCTTGCTGATAGGAGATAATGAAATCTGCACGGATGGGGCAAAACTAGAATGGGGAGGGGCCTCTGGGTGGCTCAGCAGGTTAAGCGTCTGACTCTTGATTTCGGCCCACCACTGGTGTGTTCGAGCCCTGTGTCAGGCTCCACGCTGACAGTGTGGAGTCGGCTTGGGATTCTCTCTCTCCCTCTCTCTGCCCCTCCCCTGTTCAGGTGCACATGCGCATGCTCTCTCTCTAAAAAAATAAATAATAATAATAAAAAAAAGAGTAGAATGGGTAGGTCAGATTTTCCTATGCCCAGATAGCCATGGAAATATTTTGAGGGACAGATACAAGGGCAGAGATAGTGTGCAGGGGAATTTGGCTAAAGGGAGGGTATGTATAGGAAGGAAGCAAGAAGCAAAAGATGGTCTGGTTTGTCAGGGATCTTGGGAATTATGTACCTTTGACTTTAGGTCCTGGAAAGCACTGAAGATTTTTGCTCAGAGGGATTATCAAACCTTCCTTAAGCACTTACTTTGTGCCATACACTTTTCGAGGTGCTTGGGTTACATCGGTGATTAGAACACATAAAGAGCCCTGCTTCCAAGGAAGTTACATTATAGAAGAGGGAAAAAACAAGAATAGACATAATACATATGTAAATTAGGTACTATTTTGGAAGGTGGCAAGTACTATGGGAAAAAGGAAATGAGAATCGGATAAAGAGGAATCGTGATTTGGGGGCAGGGCAAGACAGTGGGCACGGATTACAGTGTTGAATAGAATGCTGAGGGTAGACTTCATTGGATAAGTGGGATCTGAGACAAGATTTGAAGGAGGTGAAGGCATTAACCAAGTCAATACCTGGGGGCGGGTTGTATTGACTATACTACCGCAAAACAAATTACTCCCAAACTCAGAAACTTTAAACAATAATAAGCATCTATTATCTCACAGTTCCTGTGGGGCAGGAATTCAGAAGCAGCCTAACTGACTCGGGATGTCTCCCAATGCTGTAGTCAAGATGTCGGCTGGTGCTACAGTCGTGTGAAGATGTGACTAGGGAAGGAGGGTCTACTCCCAAGGGGGTGAGCTACTGTGTCTGTTATCAGGAGGTCTCCGTTTGTCACCACACTGGCCTCTCCACAGGGCTGCTTCAGTATCCTCGTGACGGAGCGTCTGGCTTTCCCCGAGAGCCAGTGGTCCAAGAAAGAACAAGACAGAAGTCATAACGTGTTTTATCACCTAGCCTCAGAAGTCACAAGCCATCATTGCTGAAGTATCCTATTGGTTACCCAGGTCGGCTGTGTTCAGCATGAAGGGGACCACACAAGGGCCAGGATACCAGGAGGTGAGATTCACCGGGGGCCACCTTGGAGGATGGCTACCACAGAAGTACTCCAAGTCACAAGAGGAAACAACTAGAACAAAGGTTCTATGGTGGCGGTGTGTGTGGAACAGCAAAGTCGGTGTGCTGGGGAAGATTGAGCCGGGGGCACTGCAGCTGAGGAGTTCAGAGAGGTAACATAGGGCTTTGTAGGGGGCCGTGAAGACTTTGACTAAAAGTGAAGGGATGGAAAATATTCCACGTAAATGTAAACCAAAACAAAGCTGGGGTAGCTGTATTTATATCAGACAAAATAGACTTTGGGACTATGATAAGAGACAAAGAAGGTCATTATATAATGATAAAGGGATCCAATAAGAGGATGTAACATTTGTACACTGAACATAGCAGCACTTAAATATAGAAAACAAATATTAACAGATCTAAAGGGAGAAATAGACAGCAATAATGATAGGGGACTTTAATACCCCAATTACATCAAGGGGGGGATCATCCAGACAGAAAATCAATAAGGAGACACTGGCCTTAAATGACATATTAGACCAGATGAACTGGCATATTAATGGGCATCTTTATTTTATTTTATTTTTTAATGTTTTATTTTATTTTTGAGAGACACAGAGTGTGTCTCAATGGGACTGTGGTCATCTCTAAGCTGCCTCTTATTCATTTACTTTTTTTGAGAGACAAAGCAGGGGGAGGGGCAGAGAGAGAGGGAGACAGAGAACCTGAAGCAGGCTCCAGGCTCTGAGCTGTCAGCACAGAGCCCGACACTGGGCCCGAACTCACGAACTGCAAGATCATGACCTGAGCTGAAGTCCAAGGCTTAACCGACTGAGCCACCCAGGTGCCCCCTTAATGGGCATATTTAGAACATTCCATCCAAAAGGAACAGAATACACAGTTTTCTCAAGTGCACATGGAACGTTCTCCGGTATAAATTTAGGAAGACTGAAATTATATCAAGTACCATTTCTGACAGCAGTCGTCTAAAATAAATTACAAAAAGAAGCCTGGAATGGGGCGCCTGGGTGGCGCAGTCGGTTAAGCGTCCGACTTCAGCCAGGTCACGATCTCGCGGTCCGTGAGTTCGAGCCCCGCGTCGGGCTCGGGGCTGACGGCTCGGAGCCTGGAGCCTGTTTCCGATTCTGTGTCTCCCTCTCTCTCTGCCCCTCCCCCGTTCATGCTCTGTCTCTCTCTGTCCCAAAAATAAATAAACGTTGAAAAAAAAAATTAAAAAAAAAAAAAAAAGAAGCCTGGAAAAGTCACAAATATGTGGAGATTAAACAACATATACTTGAATAATCAATGGGTCAAAGAAGAAATCAGAAGAGAAATAAAAACTACCAGTCTTAAAGACAAGTGAAAATGGAAATGCAGCATACCAAAACTTACTGGATGCAACCAAAACAGATCTGAGGGGAAAGTTCATAGCAATAAATGCCTACCTCAAGAAATATGAAAGGGGCATCTGGCTGGTTCAGTTGTTAGAGCATGCAACTCTTGATCTTGGGGCCGTGAATTTGAGCCCCATGTTGTGTATAGCATTTACTTTAAAAATAAATAAATTGTTTAAAAGAAGGAAATAAGAAAGATCTCAAATAGACTACTTAACTTTACACATCAAGGAATTCGAAAAAGAAGAACAGATGAAGCCCAAAGTCAGTAGGAGGAAGGAAATAACAAAGATCAGCTTGGAAATAAATGAAATAGAGACTAAAAAGGCAATAGAGAAGATCAAACTAAGAAGCTGTGTTTTTGAAACTAAGAGCTGGCTTTTTGAAAAGATAAAACCGATAAACCTTTAACTGGACTCATCAAGGAAGAAAAAAAGAGGACTCAAATAAATAGAATTAAAAATGAAAGACAAGACGTTACAACTGATACCACAGAAACACAAAATCGTATGAGGCCACTGTGAACAATTACACACAAAGATATTGGACAACCTAGAAGAAAAGAACAAATTCCTGGAAACATATAGCCTACCAAGACTGAATCATGCAGAAACAGAAAATCTGAATAGCCCAATTACTAGTAAGGAGATTGAATCAGTAATCAGAAACCTCCCAATAAACCAAAGTCCAGGACAGATGGCCTCATTGGTGGATTCTACCAAACATTTATTGATTTAAACAATTTTTTTTAATGTTTATTTGTTTTTGACAGAGACGGAGCATGAATGGGAGAGGGGCAGACAGACAGGGAGACACAGAACCGGAAGCAGGCTCCGCTCAGAGCCCAACATGTGGCTCGAGCCCACGAACGGTGAGATCATGACCCAAGCCAAAGTCGGATGCTTAGCTGACTGAGCCACCCAGGCGCCCCTCTACCAAACAACATCTAAAAGAAGAATTAGTAGCAATCTTTCTCAAGCTTTTCCAAAAAATAGAAGAGGGGGAAACACTTCCAAATTCTTTTATGAGACCGGAAGACCACAAGAAAAGAAAATTACAGGCCAATATCCATGATGAACATAGATGGAAAAATCCTCAACAAAATATTAGCAAGCTAAATTCAACAACACATTAAAAGGATTATATGCTGTGATCAAATGGGATTTATTCCAGGGAGGCAAGCATGGTTCACCATATGCAGGTCAATCACTAACAAAACGAAAGACAAGAGTCGTATGATCATCTGAATATATGCGGAAAAAACACGTGACAACATTCAACATACGTTAATGGTAACTGTCAACAGAGCGGGTATAGAGGGAATGTAACGCAACACAATAAAGATCATCTACGACAAGCCCACAGGTTACATCATACTCAGCGGTAAAAATCTAAAAGCTTTTCCTCTAAGATCAGGAACAAGACACAGATGTCCCCTCTGGCCACTTTTATTCAATATTGCTTTGGAAGTCCCGGCTAGAAAAGCCCCAGGCAAGAGAAAGAAATAAAAGACATCTGAGATGGAAAGGAAGAAGTAAAGCTGTCACTATGTGCGGCTGATACCATATTCTATGTAGAAAACCCTAAAGACTCCACCCAACAAACAAAAAACCCCATAACCTGTTAGAACTAATAAACACAGTCCATAAAGCTGCAGGCCACAAAATCAATATACGAAAATCTGTTGCCTTACTATACATTCATAAGGAGCTATCAGAAAGAGAAATTAAGAAAACAATCCCCTTTACAATTACATCAAAAAGAATAAAATACCCAGGAATGAATTTCACCAAGGAGGTGAAAGACCTATACGCTGGAAACTATGACACTGAACAACGAATTGAAGAAGATACAAATAAATGGAAAGACAATCTGTAGATTTTGTAACCCACTGACACATCTGTTGGCCACATGAAGGTCAAGTCCAGATCCGTACAAATGAGAATAATTTTGCATCTATCTCAGGAAATTAGGTAATTTAAATAAAAGCAAACCTCAGGAAACCTTTCTCTCTGCAATCTACAGATGCAGTGTGGTCCCTATCAAACTTCCCAAGGCATTTTTTTTTTTTTTTAACAGAAAGATGACAAACAATTCTAAAATTTGTATGGAACCACAAAAGAGTCCAAATAGCCGAAACAATCTTGAGAAAGAACAGAACTGGAAGCATTATATTTTCTGAATTCAAACTCTATTACAGAGCTCTAGGAATCAAAATGGTGTGGTATTGGCACAGAAACAGACACACAGATCAATGGAGCAGAATAAGAGAGCCCAGAAAGAAATTCACACCCATGTGGTCAATTAACTTATAACCAAATACATGTCTGGAGCCAAGAATACATAATGCGAATTTCTTTTTTTTTTTTTTTTAATTTTTTTTTTTTAACATTTATTTATTTTTTTGGGACAGAGAGAGACAGAGCATGAACGGGGGAGGGGCAGAGAGAGAGGGAGACACAGAATCGGAAACAGGCTCCAGGCTCTGAGCCATCAGCCCAGAGCCCGACGTGGGGCTCGAACTCAGGGACCGCGAGATCGTGACCTGGCTGAAGTCGGACGCTTAACCGACTGTGCCACCCAGGCGCCCCCATAATGTGAATTTCTTAAAAAAAGTTTTCTTAATGTTTTATTTTTGAGAGAGAGAGAGAGAGAGAGAGAGAGCGTGAGTGGGGGACGGACAGAGAGAGAGAGGGAGACACAGAATCCGAAGCAGGCTCTGGGCTCTGAGCTGTCGGTACAGAGCCCAAAGCAGGGAGCAAACCCATGAGATCCTGACCAAGCCGAAGTTGGATGCTCAAGCAACTGAGCCACCCGGGGGCCCCAAAAGTTATATGTGGATTTCTGCCTGCACAGTGGATCAGCTCCCCTAACTCCTGCATTGTTCAAGGGTCAACTGCATATACACAGTGCAATATTATTCAGCCATAAAAAAAGAAGGAAATCTTGCTGTTTGTGACATGGATGGACCTTGAAGCCTCCATGAAAGACAAATATCGTGTGATCTCATTTATATGTGGAATCTAAAAACAAAAACAAAAACAAAAACAAAAACAAAAACAAAACCCAAATCAAAAAACCGAACTCAGATACAGAGAACAGATTGGTGGTCACCAGAGGCAGGGTGGGGGTGGGGTGGCAAGTGGGTGAAAGGGGTCAAAAGGTAGAAACTTCCAGTTATAAGATCAATTAAGTCCTGAGGATATAATGTCCAGATGGTAACTGCAGTTAACAAGTTTTGCATGTTTTAAAGTTGCTAAGAGGTAAATCTTAAAAAGTCTCATCACAAGAGAAACAAATTTAACCGCAAGCTGACAGATGTGAACAGACTTGATGTTAACAGACTTACTGTGGTGATCATTTCCCAACGTATACAAATGTTGAATCATTAGGTTGTGCCCCTGAAACTAACACAGGGTTATATGTCAATTACATCCCGGCAAAGAAACTGCATACAAAAAAAAAAAAAAAAAAAAAAAGAGAGACTTATATGTTGGAGTCTCACTCTGGCTGCTGTGTTGTGATGTGTCATGAGGAGCATTTTTGAAGATTAATATGACCCTGCCCTTTAGGAAGTGCTCAAACTCCAGTCAGGGGATCCATCAGGACGCTAGTCTAAGAATCTAGATTATCCAATAATCCTGGGTCCTCAGGTTAATGAGGAGCTGCCCCCGACAGAGGCAGCAGAAATGGAAAGGCGCATGTGATTTAGAAACGTGCCATAAAGGACACATGCCCCCGTTAGTGACTGGATACGTGAGGCCTGGCAGTAAGCGAAAAGACAAAAAATCTGGAAAGCCTCTGAGCCTTTGAGACGAGTCTACCTTGAAAGGAGATGTGAGGTCGGGGGACGGTACTCACTCTCCTTAAGTCAACAACCGAATTATTCTGAATAGAGATGAGGTGAAGCTACGGGGACAGCCCTGAGGACAAATTCCAGGCTTAGGGGCGCCTGGGTGGCTCAGGTCACGATGTCACGGTTTGTGAGTTCGAGCCCTGTTTTGGGCTCCCTGCTCTCCGCGCAGAGCCCGCTTCGGATCCTCTGTCCCCCTCTGTCTCTGCCCCTCCCCTGCTCACGCTCTCTCAAAAATAAATAAAAACAGTTAACAACAGAGAAAATTCCAGGCTTCGGGTAGTGCAGAAGTTTTAGCGCCGGGCAGCCCAGTTCGTGGGATTCAAGAAAGGGATTAAATGCACCTTCCATCTCCTTTCACCCTTGAATTTGACCCAAAGTCAAAGCCAAGGACTATGGAAAACGAGCGGCGTTAGTGGCCGTAATCTCCACCGTCCATGGGAAAACCATCGTCTGAATTGCCGGCGGCCTCCACGCTCCCTCTTACCTTGCTTCCGCCCCTCTCCTCGTGGCTTCTCGCGCCGCTGTGTGGACACACGTGCAGGGGGCGACGCCCGGCGGCGGGCCCCGGAGGTAGAGCGAGATGGCTGGGCATTGGTCGTTTCCTGGGCTGCCGCACGACTCAAGGATGCAATTCCCGGGCACGCTGGGTTCTGTTCTGCCGAACAGCAGAAAGAACCCCTTTCAAAATCAGTAAGAGGTGGAAAGGTTTGGCGAGGCCCCTAGCCCGCGGGGACCGGTGTGGGAGCACCCCCCAGGAGAGGAGGGATGTGGGACCAAGAGCGGCGCTTTGGCTTTGGAGGACGCGCGGTCTGTGGGCAGAGCAGCTCCGTGGCCTTGCGGAGCGCATGCGTGCACTTGAGCTCGGCCCACTCTTCCGCCGCCCCCCCCCCTCCCGCTTCATCATAGGGAGGGGCTCTCTGCACACTTGCCCGCCACCCGGCCCTAGGCGCTCTGCAGAGACGCTCCAGAGCTGTTCCTCTGTCCTCGTGCGTCCCCACGGCAAATGCACGCCCCTTGGGCTTGCACTCAAGATGAGCTGGAGGAATCCAGGAGCACACGGCTCTGTGGCTGATCCCAGTACCGAACAATGTGTGTGATTCTCCCCTCTGAGTTACCCCTTCATGAGGTTTCTCCTGGCGTCAGAGTTTGGGGCGTCCTCCCGAGCGAGGCGAGGACGGGATAGACGACAAATGAGGCCCCTCAGCACGCCTGCTGTCCGCACCCCTGGCCGCACACCAGCAGGGGCTGTCTTCACCACCCTGGAAAAGTATCATCTAGAACCCGTGGCCCACCTCTCCCTGCACGCAGGCACCTGGAAATACGAACGTGTTCTCTCGACTCCGATGCGGGCTCCAACCTCAGCTCCGCTGCTCATAAGCGCCATGACTCCAGGAAATTGTTTCCCTTGTCCGAATCCTCTGAATACTAATACCCGACTCGCAAGCTGAGGTCAAGTTCAAGGGAAGGGATCTCTGGGGAAAAAAATAGCATATATTAAATGCTCTGGATGCTGTGAAGTTGAATGGCAGGGTGTGGATGTGGCACATTCTCCTTTTCTTCTTGATTTGAGAAGGCAATCGAGTATAGCCCGCAAAAGTCCCAACTGTAAAACAGAGTGTAAAATGACCCCCAGGCCAGCCCCGGTCCCCTAACTCAGAGGAATTACTGTAGCCAGTTTCTTGTGTTTCTTTCAAAATACCCTTTGTATATATACAAAAGCTATGTAACATTCAACACCTTCCCCTTTAAAAATTATTATTTTTTGGGGGGGGCGCCTGGGTGGCGCAGTCGGTTAAGCGTCCGACTTCAACCAGGTCACGATCTCACAGTCCGTGAGTTCGAGCCCCACGTCGGGCTCTGGGCTGATGGCTCAGAGCCTGGAGCCTGTTTCCGATTCTGTGTCTCCCTCTCTCTCTGCCCCTCGCCCGTTCACGCTCTGTCTCTCTCTGTCCCAAAAATAAATAAACGTTGAAAAAAAAATTAAAAAAAAAATAAATAAAATAAAATTTATTTTTTTTTATCTTTTTATTTTTGAGAGAGCGGAGTCGGGTGGAGAGGGCCAGGGACAGAGGATCCGAAGCGGGCTCCATGCTGACGACACAGAGCCCGATGCGAGGCTCCGACGCACGAACCATGAGATCACGACCTGAGCCGAAGTTGGATGCGCAACCGACTGAGCCCCCCAGGCGCCCCTAAAATTTAATGTCTTTTGACGTCATTCCACGTCAACACACTTAGTTCTATGGCCACATTATTACTGTCATCGCTAGTGGTCCCTCCCCCAATCTTGACTCTGATTTAGTGTCCTCAAATTCTGCGTTGTCAGGGTTGAAATGGATTTAGCCATCGCCTAGTCCAAACCTCTCGTCTTACCCGTGAGGAGTGGAGGCCCACAAAATGGAAGACTAATGGATGGGCATGAACCTAGTTCTCACGCTTTTTTTGTTCTGATCCAAAGGATAACGCAGATCCATTGCAGAAAAGTGAGAAAACGCTGAAAAATGTGTAAGGCAAATCTGAAAGGAATGATGTTAGCAGATCCCCTACTTGGCTAGTCTCTGAGTTTTCATACACCGAAGACCACGTTGGGCTCCGTTAAAAGTCAAGTTGATTATTTACAGACTCACTTCTTTGGGACGTGTCCAGGATCTGTCGGAGTGAAGGTGATCCCAACAGTCTCATTGTTCCTGGGCCAGTTCATTGCCGTGTAGACGGATGATACTATTTTTGCGAGGAACCTACTTTTCTAGAAGCCCCCAGCAGATCTGCTCTCAGGCTTCAATGCACCAAATTAGGTTTGAGGCTCACGTAGGCGCAGTGGCAGGGATAGTGAAGGTAATAACGTTAGAGAGAATGATCGCTCCGACTCCTTGACTTTTGCTTAGTTTTCTGCAGAACGAGCAAACCATCAGGATGAGGCTGATTCTTAGGACCAAGGGGCTGAGCAGAAGCAGCTTTTCGGTGCTTTCCTCACAGAGATCGATGAGCCTGACGTTGGGGGTCCCAGCAGATGGGGCGGCAGGAGACCACCAGGGTAGAGGAGCTCGGAAATTTAGATTTTCTCCTTCTTGTATCAAGTTAGGCTGGAGGTCAGGGCAGCAACCCTGTTTCTAGGAGAAGACATTTTTGCTGCCTGACATCGATATAACTTAGTTACTTACACATTCTGTTCATGTCCATCCCAGAACCAATCTCTTTAGCCAGGGGACATCCATGCTCAACTTGGCTTAGGTTGAGTCCCAAGGGAGGTTATCCTGATGAGGTTAAAACAATTTAGGCTCCCAGAGATGAGGAGTCACCGATTAATGCACATGGGGTCTCCTTTGGGGGTGACGAGCATGTTTTGGAACTAAATAGAGGTGGTGGTTGCACAACATGGTGAATGTACTAAATCCCGCCGAAGTGTACACGTTAAAATAGTTCGTTGCATGTTATGTGAATTTCACCTCAATATAAACAAGCAGATAACACACAACAGTCTTGGGATCTCGTACTGGCTTAGCTTTTCTCACGTATTTGCTATGCGACTTTGAGAAAATTACTCAATTGCTTTGAGCCTCACCCGTTAAAGGGGGATGATGCCTATGGTGTGCGGGTGTCCTGGGGATTAGCTGGGTCAACCCATAAAAACCACTGGGGCACATAGTACATAGTAAGTAGTCGATATGGAGGTGCTTATTACCGTCAGGAAAAGAAGTCTGCAGGGTGTGTTTCTTGACAATGAGAAGAAAGGCAGGGATGAGTGTCAAATGTCCAGCTTGGACATTGGACATTGGATTGGTGGATGATGGAATGATGAAGACCAGAAAGACCAGTTCTAGTGGGAAGTTGATGAGCCTGGTTTTGGACCTGCTAAGCTTGAGCCGGCCAAGGCAAATTCACTTGGAACTTTCCAAGCACTCAGTGGGACGTGTTAATCGGAAAGCGTGGTTAAGGCTGGAGACACCGAATTGAGAGTCATCATTCGCAGGCTACAATGAAAGTCCCGAGAGTGGATAAAAAATATGCCACAAATTTACGTAGTGAGCAGAGCACTGGGCCGTGGATGCCACTTAGGAACAGCGAGATTTAGAGTGGATATAGGAGGCCATGAAGAAAACATACGTGGAATCAGACAGAAGGGAAAGTAGGTGACGGTAATATCATTAGGACGAAGTGAGTCTAGAATGTCAAGAAGGAGCAAACGGCCAATGGTGTTAAATACAGCAGAGAGGTCTGATAAGATGTGGACCGAAAAGTGTTCGTTGGCTTTCCTAGCATGGTGGTGATGGGTGATTTGTGGCCATTCCCAGACCAGATTTGACGGAGTGATTAGGACAGAATCCAGACTGCTTGTGGGGTAAAGGGGAGTTGAGGAGGTAGAGACCGCGGGTGTACGTACCCCTTCTGAGAGAGCTACAAGCAGACAGGTGTGCCCAGTGAAGGATCAGGAAAGGCTTGTCAGAGCAAGATACTTGAACTGATTTATAGGCCCAAAGAAAAAGCCAGTGCAGAGGGAGAGGGTGATGACAGAGAAAGTTGAACGGGTGGTTGATGAATGTTCCAGAGAAGAGGGTTAGAGTCAGAATCAGAGATTGAGGCGTTGGCCTCGAGAAGAGACATCTCATCGTTGGGGACCGATGGGAGAGGTAAGAACAGGTTGTGATGCTAATTAGTTCGGAGGTTGGGAGGCAGCAGACGAGAAGAAATACCCGATGACCTTATTGTTCTGGAACAAGAGTCAGTAAAATTTTTCAATAAAGGACAAGATAATAAATATTTTCGGCCTTACAGGCCACATAATCTCTGCCACGGCTACTCAACCTTACCGTGGTAGTGCAAAACCGGCCATAGACAGTATGTAGACAAACGGTGGGGCTGTGTTCCAATAAAACTTTATTTATAAAAAAAACTTGGGGTGAACCGGGCTTGGCCTGTGGAGTTGGGAGTGTGTTAACCTGTTCCTGGAGATGTAGGAAAAGTGAGCCGTCTGCTAAAAGTGGCAGGGTGTGGGGACTGAGAAGCATATTCAACGCCGTGTAGTCGCCAGGAAGGTTTCCATCAGTCCTGAGGGGCGGGCTGTGGCTGGAGTCTCGGATTTTGTGGTTGCACCAACCTGTCGCACCGCGGACAGTGGAGTCACCTTCAGTAGGGGTAAAAGGCAAAGGCAGCTTGTTTCGCTTTGCTGAGACAACATACGATAAATTACATGTTCGTTGCATACCCATCGTGGATAACTGGTCCACGGTCCAGAAACTTGGGGGGGGGGCGAGCTTCCCAGGTTGCTGGCTTAGGGATTACTGGATCGTTATGGACCGACCGAGACCGTTTTCTTCAATGAAGCCCAGGCGGTATTTTCGTTTTGGTTTTCTTCTGCCATTTGCAGATGCATTTGTTTCATGTACTACAGTGCCGCAGGCCTTGCAATGTCGTACGTGCTAATGAATTCCGGCGCAAGTTGAAAAAAATGCTCTCGAATAAATCAGTCATAAGTAAGTCACAGAAGTAAGTCACCTGAGAGACCGTGAGGGCTATCTGAAGGTCTTTCCATGATCAATTGTTACCTTAGTGTTGGTGGCATTTGAACACTGAGCACCTGATCCCAATGTGTAAGAACGGAGCTTGGTCTTAGCATCTGAGAGTTTTTCTAGCAACTGAATCATCTCACTCCATCACTATTTTACGTGGGGATGACGTACCTCGAACAGGAAATAGATGTTCAGCTGGCACCTTCCAGCAAGTTAGGAAACACATCCAAGGGAACGCTTGGATTTGTTCTGTCATTTTTGCTGCGAGCCCCGGAACGAAAGACATTGATTCTCCGCTGGACGTTAGCCTCTGATACTTTTTTTGGGCAACAAATCCAGTCCTTCAAGACAACAGGAAACACATTAGGAAACTGTCTTTATTACGCTCTTTTGGGATACTGAGACCTAATTTCGTTGTGGGGAAGTGGGTTCCCCACCCCTTCGACAAGCAATTCTTCAGACACCAACTGGATATCCTACAATTCGACTCGATTCTGACACTTATCTACCCAGAGACAGTGTCCTATTTCACAGATCAAGGGCTCAGTCCTACAAGACTGTCCCCCCCGCCCCCCACTTCCGACGCCAGATGAAAATACAGGTTGTTACCTGAGCTTTTGATCAATGGGCTATAGATTGGAGGTTCCAAAGACTCCCTCCTTGGGTTCAATTAATTTGCTAGATCGGCTCATAAAACTCAGAGAAACATTTTACTTATTAGATCACTGGTTGAGGGGCGCCTGGGTGGCTCAGTCAGTGAAGCGTTGGACTCTTGATCTCAGCTCGGGGTTCTCGTGGTTCAGGGGTTCAAGCCCGGCGAGGTTCAGAGCCTGCTTGGGATTCTGTCTCTCCCTCTCTCTGCCCCTCCCTTGCTCTCTCTCTCTCTCTCTCAAAATAAATAAATAAACTTAAAAAAAAAAAAAAGATCACTGGTTGATCATAAAAGGGTCTAACTCCGGAAGAGCCAGATGGAAGAGAGGCACCGGGCAAGGTACGGGGAGAGGGCACGGAGCCTCCGCGCCTTCCAGCTGCGCCTGCCTTCCTCACCCCTCCACGCGCTCGCCAGCCCAGAAGCTCTGAACCCCGTCCTTTCGGGTTTTTCTGGAGGCTTCATTACAGGGACACTATTGATCCAATCATCAGCCTTTGGCGATCGATCAAACCTCCAGCCCCTCTCCCCGCCCCAGAGTTGGGGGAAGGAAGGGGTGGGACAGAAAGTTCCAGGCGTCTAATCACTAGGTTGGTTCTCTAGGCAACCAGCCCCCACCTTCAGGTGCCTTCCCAAAGCCACCACATTAACATAACAAAAGACACCTTTATCACTCTTGTCACTTAGGAAATTCCAAGGGTTTAAGGAGCTCTGTGCTAGAAATGGGGGTGTAGACCCAATATATATATTTCTTATTATAAATCCCAAGATCACATATGCCCTCTGTCAACCACCAGTTGGAAAGAACGAGATAGTGCTAAAATACCACGTCAATCTCTCTGAAGAAGTTGCATTTGGTTGCATTATTTATTTTTTATTTAACTGAGTTAATACCTTGTTACAATTATTATTTGCAATTCTTCCATTTCGATTTGGTGGCTGGCGAATTTCCTGTCTTTGCGGTGGTATCCTCATCGAAAAAAGCAAGATGTTGCAATTAAAGTTCTTAGATCAAGCTCCTTTGAGGCCTTGCTCCCCTAAAGGCTCAAAAACCTTTGATTATGAGCCGGCCTGTTAAAAATCCCCTTTTTTACCACGTACCAAGAGCGACATCTGCTGGCCGCTCTTAGACATCTTTATGTTGGAAATTGCCAGTGCTGTTTCCCTTAAAAATGAAGTCCTCTTTTGTTGTTGTTATTGTTATTTATTTTAAAAATCGGTTCTTATGCTCATACCAGAGTCCTTAATAGATAGTAAGCCTTGGACAGGGGGCTTAGGTTAGAATCAGGTTTCCACAAAGGATGAAGAGCTGATAGGCTGCATCGTTTGTGGGACTCCGCGTAAAACAAAAACAGGGGACCCCTCTGCTCACAAATTAAGAACTTCGAGAAGGCCGCCACTGAGCATGACGCCAAGTGCGGGGCCCCTCGGAGCGGGGACCATGTGGGACTGCACTAGTCACATGCCCTTGAACTGGGTCTTAGGTGAAGGGGGCCATGAGAATGAGCCCCGCTCTCAGCTTCAGCAGGGAGAGCATTCAGGGACCCCAGGGACCCTGGAACCTGTGAATGATTCCCACACCGTATTTCGGCCACTGAAGGTTGAGTGGCTTATATACAAGTTGGAGGGGGCTGGGTTGGACATTTGGACTTTATACAGACCACACATTCACATCCTCCTCTTACCTGGCAGAGGTTTGGGGGGGTAGAGGAGTTAGGTGGGGTGGGGGGGGGGGGGGGGGGGGGTGGGGGGTTGGGTGCCTGGTCCCTTTAGATTTAGCTGCATAGAGGGTGGGGCTGATTGGACAACACGTTCCTGATGGCTCTTCTTTAAGACTCCTCGGACCTTCAGATCTTCCCCAACTGTTAAATGATGAAAGAGAAAGCAGAGGTCTTTCTCTAGAAGGGAGCCACCCCTCCTTTCAAAATGTCCTTTGAGTATTTTTTAGTTTTTTATTAAAAAATTTTTTTTTAATGTTCATTTATTTTTGAGAGCGAGAGAGAGAGAGAGAGAGAGAGAGGGAGAGGGAGAACGAGTTGGGGAGGGGCAGAAAGAGAGGGAGACACAGAATCCGAAGCAGGCTCCGGGCTCTGAGCTGTCAGCACAGAGCACGACACGGGGCTCGAACTCACACACCGTGAGATCATGACCTGAGCTGAAGTTGGACGCTTAACTGACTGGGCCACCCAGGCAGCCCTTGGAGTATCTTGATGTAAGTGTCATAAGTAATCATAGCTGACAGCATGGAGCCTGCTTGGGATTCTCTCTCTCCCTCTCTCCCTCTCTCCCTCTCTCTCTCTGCCCCTCCCCTGCTTGCTCTCTCTCCTCTCTCGAAAAGAAATATTAAAAAAATCGAAAAACAACAAAAAAAGAGTTAACACGACTAACCTGTAAGTATAGTGCATGTTACCTGCTATAGTGAGTCGCCGCTAACATATGTCTGTGTGTGTGTGTGTGTGTGTGTGTGTGTGTGTGTGTTGCCGGGGGGGGGGGGGGCAGAAGGGGAGGAGTTTGAAAACTAAGAAATAATACATTTCAGGATTTTTTTTCCATAATGATAAAAAGCCTTGTAATTTATTTTCTCCAACACTCTAGATAAGAGCTCAGCAAGCTTCCTCTAAAGGGCTAGATAGTAACTATCGTAGGCTTGGAAGGCCGTACACAGTCTGAACTACTCAGCTCTGCGATTGTGACATGAAAGCAGGCATAGGCAATGCGCAGAGGAATAATGGTGTGGCTGTGTGCCAATAAAACTTTATTGACAAAAATAGGCCTCGGGCCTGTAGATCTAGACCAGTGTGGTTCTTTTATTTATCTATTTACGTAATGTTTATTTATTCTTCTGGGGGGGAGACCGAGAATCCAAAGCGGGCTCCAAGCTCCGAGCTGTCGGCACAGAGCCCGACGCGGGGGCTCGAACTCCCGAAGCGCGAGATCATGACCTGAGCTGATGTCAGATGCTTAACCGACCGTAGACCCGTGTGGTTCTTCAACTCCCACGTGCATTGGCGTCACGTAGAGGGCTTGTTTAAACACGGATGGCGGAGCCCCAGCCCCAGAGTTTCTGATGATGCCAGAGGTCTGGCGTGGGGCCTGAGAATTTGTTTTATTTCTGACAAGCTTCAGGGCGATGTGGCTGCTGCTGGTCTACAGATCACGCTTTGAGAACCACTACCGAACACCCAAATGTCTCTGGTCTCCTAACGGGAGGACTGTTTGCGTCTTTTTCCCGGATGGAATCGCAAATCAATCCTCCGCAGCTCAGCCATTGAAAACTCAAGGATGTTTCCATTGCTTCTTTGCTGGGTACTTGTGCATTGATAAGTGTGCTCAATTATTAAAATGTCAAGTGCGATTAATCTTGCAGAAGGACTTCAGGGAAAATTGAGAGTTGCATTATTCTCTCTTATTTCTTAGGCAAGAACAAAGTTGGGAAGGAAGGTGGGAGGCCTCCATCCAAGCGTAATCACGAATAAAGGGAGCCCCAGTGGCCCTGAAACACTGGAGATCTCTGCTGCCACTCAAGGCATCAGTCCACTGGAACGCACCAAGAAATGCACAATCAGAGAAACGATTACTTTCCTCATCTCGTTTGTCATGCTTTGGGGATGCGACTGGTTTTACACAGGGTTCCTCAGCCTGGGCACTAGTGACATTGGGGGCTGAATGATTCTTTGTGGTGGGGCTGTGCTGTGCATTGTAGGATGTTCAGCAGCCTCCCTGGCTTCTACTGACTGGATGCCTACAGCGCGCGCCCCCCCTCCCCCCCACCCCTGCAATTACGACAACCCAAGATGTATCTAGGCATTACCAAATGTTTTTTTGGGGGGGCCAAATCTCCACCACCCTACCCCTGGTTGGGAACCATTGATTTCACGTAATTGAGGGGGTGTATTTTCAAAACATCAATGAGTCTCACTCTCTCCTTGGTACATCCTGAGGACAAGGTACAGCCAAGTCCACCTCAGCCCCCGGTTGTTTTCTTTTCTGGAATACTCACAAAAGAATGATATTTGTATGGATCTAAAAGCCAACAGAAAAGATAAATGGGAAAAAAAATGCCTCCTGGACAATCATACTAAGCAAACGGGAAGCCTCAAGGATACCTTTATCTATGGGAGAGATGTAATGTTTTTGAACTTCCTCTTGATTTAGGTCCCTTTATCGGGAAGCCAGTTGTATTCCCAGTATCTTACACACATACTGTGACCCCAGAAAGGGGGCAGGGAAACATGTCAGCTCAGGAAGGCAGAGGAGGTGACAAAATGGAGGCCCTTAAGAGAAAGAAAGAGGAACTAGACAGTCCTTCCCTCTCACAAGGTTGATTTTGGAAAGGAGGTGAGACTGAGGTATGGCTCAGAGGCAGGTCATGCGGCTCGTTGGGCGAACCTGGGGAGGGGTAGCAGGGCCCGTGGAAGCATGTGGAGGTTCGGGGGACCCAAGGGCCCACTGGCAGGGCTCATGGGATCTCTTCTTGGGCAGGCCGAGGGAGATCAGAGTATCAGGAGAAGATCCATGGGTGGCCGTGTGTCACAGGCTGGGGATACTGGTATACCAGCCACAGGGAGTACCCCTATGGCTGAGCTTAAGGTGGCCTGCATGGGATCCAGATGTCCCTGGGTTCACCAGTCAGGGTCAAGGGGAGCAGAGAGCTCTGAAGACTGGAAGCTGCTATGGGAGAACCATGACTACAGCCGTGGTCATGACCGCTAGAACCCAGGCCAGACCGGCCACTTCAGCATAGAGAGCAACCAGCATCCCGAGGACACCCATGGACCTGAGGTCCCCTTTCCCCCATTGTCACAGGGTGTGCCAGCGGGCCACCAGGTACCCGGCCACCAGGTTAGAAGGAGGCACGAAGAGACAAGACATTTGAAAGACTGAGCACTTAGTGGAAAGACGGTGAGCCACACGGGAAACTAAAACCAAAGAGGCCGAGATACCATCGTCTGGCGGGGGTCCTGGAGGTCCCCTGGGGGCCAGGTGTTAGCTCTTTAGTTTGGGGGCCATCTATGGCCAGTGGGTCAGGTCCAGCCCTCTGCTTGAATTTGGAAGCGAAGTTTTGTGGGAGCACAGCCACACCTATTCATTTATATATCGTGTTTGGCTCCTCTCATGATACAACGGCAGAGTTGAGCATCCGTGACGGAGGCTGCATGGCGTGCAAAGTCTAGATGTCAATGGCCTGTCATAGGATCCAGTCACCGGCTAGCAAACTGCTCTTGGCCAGAGCAGAGTCACTCTGGAAGGTGTTCAGGTGGGCGTGTGTACCAGCAATTTCTATGGCCTTTGACCTCAGATATTATATCTCTAAGTTCCTAAGTTATATATCAATAAAGCTGGGCTACGTTTTGGTAGAGCTTCGGGGGGAAACCAAAATTACACAACCAGGGGATATTTTCAGGACACGTGAGAGGGAAACAAACGCTCAAAACCTTTCAGGCAGCACACGTCACTGAGGATGGATCGGAATACTTTGCGAAATCTGCGCGGAAGAGTCAAGAACGGACAATTCTAGAACTGTCAACATATGCTTGATGAAACTTAGCTGTAGGCACCGTTTCTGCCCCCTGCCAGGTATCAGGCTCAGATCGCACAGGATTCTACAGCTCCAGGAGCCTCAGAGGCTGTCCCATCCAAACCCCCAATTATACGGATGAGAAGCTGGGGGTGGCTTTATAGGAAGCAAGCCCATGCCATCCAGACAGTCCGTGGTAGAGATGAGAACACAGCGCTCCTGCCTCCGCGTTCTGTTCATATTATACATCTGCGCTGGAGCAGATTTGAAAGCATTTGTCCCTTTCTTATTTTTAAGTGCTTTTTGTAAGGTTGTTCCGCAGATTGTGCTTTGATTACTTCCAGTTCAGTGCGAAGCAGGGTAGAAGGCGGGGGTCCTATCAAATCACTTACAAAACGAATGAGATAAAAAGCCATCTTTTCATGGTTTTCCTCGCCTGTCTCTCTCTTCCTCCTTCCTGTGTCTTGACTCTCGAGACTGAGAGCCATCTACTCCTGCCCGTTTTTCAGCACCTTTCCTGAGGACGTCTTGGGGAGTCTTGGAGAAGCATCGTGGAAGAAGAAAATGATCTCAAGTCTGCTGGGACCCCTCCTGAGTCACATCAATTCCCATTGCCCTGTGTGTCCGAAGAAAGGCTGGAGCAGGGCCAGCGGTGGTCAACAAAGCACGATCTGGCCCCAGACGCCAGCAGTGCTAGGGTGAGACGCTCTGGGCCAAGTCATGGTGGAGCTCTCCTGCTTCGACTCTTCAATCCCCAAGGGCCACCCCAATAAGCCACCTTCCTTCTCCCCCCCCCCCACCCCAACTTGCTCACTCACTGCTTCCAATCTGCTAATACAATTGCCGGTGCCCCCCCCCCTCAGTTGGAAGACGGTAATAGCCATCCCTGCCATCATCCCTCGATGGTTCTGGGCCGCCGCTAGAGGACGCGAGGCAAATGCGTCACAAATGCAGGCTGTCCTTCCGGTTTGTAGGCCAGGGTGGTGCATATTCCTGGAGATTTACGATTCCTCTTTTTGTTGGGACCGCAGTAAGAGAGACTCATTAATAATCATGATGACGGCAGTAATAATAGCTATCGTTTATTGAGCATCTATTATATAAACAGAAACTGTATGTGACGACTTACTTTAATTATCATATTTAAATTTGACAGCGGCCCTATAAAGATTTGATCATCGTCCTCCTATTTGTTTTCTTCCTTACTGTGTTTAAGGAAACGGGACACCCAATGCGGGGCTCGAACTCATAACCTGCAGATGAAGTCGCGTGTTCTACGGAACATGCCAGGCGCCCCCATCATCCTCCTTCTATAGCTCAGAGAATGTACTAATTTGCCAAAGGTTTTTTAGCCAGGAGACAGAGCAGGATTCAAAGCCAACCCTTCTTACCCCCAAAGCCTGGGCTTCTCCTACCGCGTTCGGCGTTGGGCAGCCATGACGGCTCAGAGGCTGGGCCCTGATGTATCAGTAGTACACTGTGTCACAAGGGAAGCTTTCTTCCCATAAGAAGGAGCTTCTGCTGGTATCAGAAAGCAGTCTGGCAGCAGGGGGTGGGTGAGATTCACCAGCATGGGGAGCGCGTGGTGCTAAGGGCTGCGAGGACCTGTGGTCGCAGCCAAGCTGGCTCCATCGGGGAAAAAATAGGCCGAAAGAAAAACGTAAGCCTGAATTTGTCTTCCTCCCTCGCTCTCTCGGCCTTGTGTCTGTATGGAAACTGCCCCCTCTCTGTTTTTAAGCTGCAGAAGAGAGGGAATAAGAGGTGAGAGTTTATGCGTATCTAACGAAAATTGAAAATCAGAAGGTTCATTATTATTTCCTGAGGACACGTGAACTCTTGAAGAAGAAAGGGTAGATGTTGTTTTGTGATCGGTACCACGGAAGTACGAGTGATCACGTTAAGGCCAAGGACGTGACTCCCTTAAAAATCACCAGCATTGGGGCGCCTGGGTGGCTCGGTCGGTTAAGCGTCCGACATGGGCTCAGGTCACCATCTCACGTTTCGTGGGTTCAAGCCCCGCGTCGGGTTCTGTGCTGACAGCTCGGAGCCTGGAGCCTGCTTCGGATTCTGTCTCTCTCTCTGCCCCTCCCCTGCTCGTGCTCTGTCTCCCTCTCAAATACAAATAAACATCAAAAAATAAATAAATAAAATAAAATAAATCACCAGCATTTACTTAGAACGAAGGTATCAACAGGAACAGTATCTCATCTGGCCACAAACTAGACTCATTCTTCAGCGGTGAAACACTGCAAGGGTAATAAAAACCAGCGCGCCCTAACCGTTTGCTGGGACCATCCACTGTTCCGTTCGTTCGAACACATTTTGGCTGTCCGCTTTGTGGCCAGCACTGATGGGCTCTAGGGCTACAGAGTACGCAGGACTGTTGTCCTCCGGGAGCTTCAAGCGTAGCAGGGGGGACAGACAAGTAATCTAACGACCACGAAACGTGCACACGGCGCGGTGATGGCAGAGCTTGAGAGGGCGCCAAGAGCCCCCCGGGGGGAGTGTGCAACCCAGAACTGGGTGAGTCAGGGCTTCTCAGCAGACACGAGGACTCAAGCCGGAGCTAAAGTCAGAGGGACGAGCAGAACTTGGCCGGCAGGGTTTGAGGAGGGCGGACGGTGTTCTACTTATTGGTTCGTTTGTTTTAATTTTTTAAATGTATTTTTTGGCTGAATATTTGGCACAGACACCTGGCTCAGGGGTCCGCACACACAATGAGAAGTCTCACGTTTCGCCTCCTGGCCCCGTCTACCTCTTCTCCCCTGCCCCGTTGAAATAGTCACGTTTATACCCTTGCTGTACTAAGCTTTTTCAAGGCAAATGCAAAGACATTTTAATCAATATTCTCCCCTATCTCCTTTCTTACTTCAGTGGAACTGTGGTAGAGGCGACATCATGTGGTCACCAAATTCCTCTTCTTTTTCCTTCTCTGAGGAACTCAGGAAGACTGTATCCCAGCCTCCTTTGCTGTTAGGTGGAGGCCATGTGACTAGGTTCTAGCCAAAAGAAGATGGGCAGACGTGATTACCTCACATCTGGGCCTGCCCATACAACTTCCCGAGCCTTGTTTATGCTCTCTCTCTTTTTGGTTATGGCTTCAAAGGCCACACGTTTAAGACGGTAGCGTCTAGATTTCTGAGTCACCCTACCCACATTGCGTTGTGCCATGAGCACGGCATAAATATGTATTATGTTAAGCTGCTGAGATGTCTTGGTTTATTTGTCATTGCCTATAAATTTAGTGCCCATTGGGACCCAGGAAATGACGAATCCTACTCTGAATCATTTTATTTGACCTAAAACAATATATCCTGGAGATTTCCCCCATTTTATTAATAGGTACATCGTGTTCCATTTTGTAGATGTATTATTTAATCAGTCCCTTTACAATACCCATGGCTTATTTCCAATCTCATTATGTAAATATGCAGATCCGAGAATGTCTTAAGTGGTTGATGCGAAAAACGGGAGAAAGATCTGACAAGGGAAACACAGCAGAGCTGCAGCAACATGGAAGACCCAATTGATTTTGGATGCCATCAATGTATTCTGGTGCAAATCTCAGAAACTCTCTGCTTTTTCTCTAATGTGACCAGCGGTTCAGGAGTGGCTGGGGAAAAAGCAGACAGTTGGACCCACTGAGGTTGGGGTTTTGACAGGCTGAACCAAGAGCTGATCAACAGACATTGGGGATGAAGACCTTGGCAGGATTCAAGTCACCAGAGCTGGTGGGGAAGGGAGTGAATAAAGGAAGGGGGTGATGGGTAGGGAGAAAGTTTAGGGGCCAATGGACGGGAGTCTTAACAAGGCAGAAGACGCAAAGTATTGGAATTAAGTGAGTGAGAGAAGGAGAGAGTTGGAAGGAAGGAGTCTGGAGTCAGAGGGTCAGATATTTAGGTTTGTGATTTCAGAGGTGACAGCAGGTGTTCCTCCAAAGACCAGCTCTAGGAAGTGATTATGTGACCAATATGGAATAGAAGAGAAGGTCATTGTTGGGGTAGAGACCAAGGAAATTAGAGGCAAGATTTTCTATGCAACATTGGCTTGAGTATTGGAGACTTCTGGGACTATGACAAGACTTAAAGACTAAGATTGTGAGTCGGAAACGAAAATATTTAAAAGCTTTCTGGGATTGCTTAACTTGGAGTCCATAAATCCCTAAATGGTCTATAAATAGGCTTCAGGGAACCATAAAAAACCTGAAGCTATGTACAAGAGAACACATGTATATGTGTTTGCACATTTTATTAGGAGAGGGTCCATAACTTTTGTTAGTTTCACAGAGTTTATGACCCTCTCCACCCCCCAAACTTAATAACCTCAGCTCTCAAACAGTGCTAAGAGAACATTCCACGACGATGGCAAATGTTCTATGTCCGCACTGTCAATATGCCAATATGGTAGCCACCAGGCACACACGGCTGTTAAACATCGGGATGTGGTTAGTGTGACTGGGGAACCATGCTTCAAATTTAATTAATTAAAAAAAATTTTTTTTAATGTTTATTTATTTATTTTTGAGAGAGAGAGAGAGAGAGAGAGACAGAGACAGAGTGCCAGAGTGTGAGCAGGGGAGGAGCAGAGAGAGAGAGAGAGAGAGAGAGAGAGGAGCAGAGAGAGAGGGAGACACAGAATCCAAAGCAGGCTCCAGGCTCCGAGCTGTCAGCACAGAACCTGACACGGGGCTCGAACTCGTGAACCACGAGATCGTGACCAGAGCCGAAGTTGGACGCTCAACCGACTGAGCCACCCAGGGGCCCCAAGTTTAATTAATTTAAACCTAAATTCAAACAGCCACAGCTCTTGAACAGTGCAACTCTACCTTCATGGTTTACAGAAAAGTACACAGTTTGTGGATTTCAGCAGCAAAGGTCAATTTTGTCCCTAGTGTCTTTACAAAGGACATCTCTGTTTTGATACTCTTCCTCTTTGATGTGCTGCAGTGAACACAGGGCTGCATATATATTTTCAAATTAGCGTTTTCATTTTCTTCGGGTAAATATCCAGTAGAATTATTGGAGCCTATGGTAATTCCTTTTTTTAATTTTCTGAGGAACTTCCATACTCTTTTCCACAGTGACTGTACCAAGTTGCATTCCGACCAGTAGTGCGCAGGGGTTCCTTTTTCTCTACACCCTCACCAACACCTGGTATTTCTTGTCCTTTTGCTAATAGCCATTCTTTTCTTTTCTTTTTTTAATGTTTATTTATTTATTTAGAGAGAGAGAGGGAGAGAATCCCAAGCAAGCTCCTGGCTGTCAGCCCGGAGCCCAATGCGGGGCTCGATCCCGCGAACTGTGAAATCATTACCTGAACTGATATCAAGAGTCAGATGCTTCACCGACTGAGCCACCCAGGCACCCCAAGAAAAGAATATTTTTTGTAACTCCATATGGTGACAGATGTTAACTAGACTTACTGTGGTCATCATTTGTCAATGTATACAAATATCTAATCATTATGTTCTACACATGAAACTGATATAATGTTACACGTCAATAAGACCTCAACTAAAAAAAAGAAGACCATTTAGGTGATACAAACAAACCTTGTTTAACACTTCATGAAGGGGACAGTCGCCATTCTGAGGACTGCAACATGGGGCAGAAGACAGGAAGCTTTTATAGGATGAAGAATAAAGAACAAAGAGAATGAAGAGACAAAGAGACGAAGAGAAAATGTCTGTTCGGCGGGGGCCACAGAGTCAGCCTTGTTTGGGGTGAGAAGGCCCAGAGTGGGCTTGGCGTTTGGGGATGGGCTGACTGCTCCTATGGCATTCCTGGACAAGGAACATTTACAGGGATAGAAAGTTCTGGAAATTTCAGTTTGCTGACATGGCGTCCTGGGCAGGAGAGGCTCCATCTCGGGCCTAGAAATGTACTTTAACACTGGTAAGCATCTGTCTCAGACACTCTCTCTTCCAAGAACTGTTTTCTGATTTTTTTTTTTAAATTTTAATGTTTATTTATTTATTTTGAGAGGGAGAGAGTCGGGGGTGGGGGGGAAGGGCAGAGAGAGAGAGAGGGAGAGAGAAAATCCCAAGCAGGCTCCGCACTGTCAGCACAGAGCCTGACCAGGGGCTCAATCCCATGAACCATGAGATCATGACCTGAACTGATATCCAGAGTCGAACGCTTAACCGACTGAGCCACCCAGGTACCCCCGATTTCTTTCGAAATATGAGTCCTCTTTCCTTCGGCCTTGCTGGGTTATATCTCTTTCGTGAAGTTTGGGTATTTTTGGAATGTTATAGTCCACTTAACTAGGTTAACGGCCCCCGAAGTTAGGTATTCTATCTTACCCTTTTTGTTTTGGTTTGGTATTGTGCTTAATTTGAAAAAGATTTCAAAATGCCTTTCAAAGGCACAGTAGTATATTCAATAGAAATGTCAACCATGAAGAGGATAAATAATATGCCATTCTCTGTTTCTAGGACTTAAATTCACGTGACAAGAGCCACTCTCTTGACCTGTCAATGTTCACTCAATTACAGTGTCCACGTTGGGATGATAATAAGCCTCATATAATTGAATGCATTCAGTTTAATCATTAAAATGAGGCCAGCCAGGGGCGCCTGGGTGGCTCAGTCAGTTGAACATCCGACTGTGGCTCAGGTCACAATCTTGCGGTTCGTGGGTTCAAGCCCCGCATCAGGCTCTATGCTCAGCTCAGAGCCCGGAGCCTGCTTCTGATTCTGTGTCTCCCTCTGTCTCTGCCCCTCCCCTGCTCACACACACACTCTCTCTCTCTTTCAAGGATAAATACACTTTAAAAAAGATTAAAAAAGGAAAATAAAATGGGTCCATCCAGGGGGGCTGGCTCAGTCAGTGGCTCATGTGACCGTTGATCTTGGGGTTGTGAGTTTGAGCCCCACATTGGACGTAGAGATTACTTAAAAGTAAAATCTTAAAAAGGGGGCCATCCAGTCCCCTGGATGGAAATGTATAGAAAACAAGCTGCTTTCAGAGCCTTGTATAGACACAGACCTTGACTCGTCAGTGGCTGGATGGAGAGCCCCCTTGGAAGTCAGTCATGCAATGGAGAAGATAGGAGTGAACTCTGTTCTCTCAACAGATACATACTTCTGTTTGTCATCCTCAGTTACACACTTATATGTGTGTTTACTTGGCAGTCTCCTCAGCAAATGTGGATAGGAAGCGTATGTACGTTTTACACCTGCTGGCGATGTTTATTTTGAAGAAAGATATGCTGTTGCTAGCATAGAAGGCTTCCACAATGCAGTGCAAAGCTCAATCCCAAATATGCAGCCTAATATTTGGAAACAGATCCCTCTCTTAATGAAGGAAGAAATTTTAGGGAAAAAAGAAAAAGTGGGATGCCAAATGAGAAGACCCAGCAAACAAAAACATGTACAATACTATGAACGAAAGACTTCGAGGACAAGTCCCTAGGTACAATCCACAAAATAAAACCAGTTATTTGCACAGTATTTCCATGAATCTACACTATACATGTGGAATGTATTCAAATATTGTGTACTTTGCAAGAAAGCCTATCTCATTTTGTTTTTCTAAAAAAAAAAAAAAAAAAAGATACGCGGCTGCCTTCTTTCTTGACGATGTCCAGTGTGTATCTTTGTGTTTTGCTTTGCTTATAGTCACGCATTCATTGAGCAAATAGATACATCTTTTTCTTTCAATAGCCACCTTTTACTGGTGGTTTTAAATATCATGTCAGTTTGGGGAACCTGGGTGGCTCAGGTGGTTAAGCATCCGACTTGATTTTGGCTCAGGTCATGATCTCATGATTGTAAGATCAAGCCCCACATTGGGCTCTGTGCTGGGCATGGCGCCTCCTTAAGATTCTCTCTCCCTCTCACTCTGCCCCTCCCCTTCTTGCACACTCTCTCTTAAAAAAAAATACCGTGTTAGTTTGTTCTTATGACATCTGGTGTGCTCAAGCATTTCAGAAGCTATAACTTCTGAAAAGGTAGTTATATGGCGTTGTATTCTGCTGGCCTCAGACGCCATTACATGGTTGCTCAGATGAGGCTTTTAAAATACCCGTTTGCCACTGTGGAGGTTCTTCAGAATATTAAAAATAGAAGTACCCTACGACCCAGCGATAGCACTGCTAGGAATTTACCCAGGGGATACAGGAGTGCTGATGCATAGGGGCACTTGCACCCCAATGTTTATAACAGCGCTTTCAACAATAGCCAAATTATGGAAAGAGCCTAAATGTCCATCAACTGATGAATGGATAAAGATGTGGTTTATATATACAACGGAATACTACTTGGCAATGAGAAAGAACGAAATCTGGCCATTTGTAGCGATGTGGATGGAACTGGAGAGTGTTATGCTCAGTGAAATAAGTCAGGCAGAGAAAGACAGATATCATATGTTTTCGCGCATAGGTGGATCTTGAGAAACTTAACAGAAGACCGTGGGGGAAGGGAAGGGGAAAAATAGTTACAAACAGAGAGCAAGAGAGGGAGGCAGACCATAAGAGACTCTTAAATACAGAAAACACACTGAGAGTGGATGGGGGGGTGGGGGTGAGGGAGAGGGGAACATGGGGGATGGGCATTGAGGAGGGCGCTTGTTGGGATGAGCACTGGGTGTTGTATGGAAGCCAATTTGACAACAAATTACATTCATAAAAAATAAAATAAAATACAATACCTGTTTTCAGTGTTCCCACCTGCCTGGTGCTTCCTCCTTTCCCATCCCCCCACCCACCTCTGCCGTAGCAGGGTGGATGATCTTCCCTGACTTACACGACACAGACTCCGTCTTTCCTGGAGGTGGAGAGAATCCACAGAGGGGAGAAGAGCTGAAGAAGACTCGACACTGACAGCTGGGGAGTTTGTACTGGTCTGAAATGTTCGGCCCGGGCCGGAATGCCAGAATAATAAGCCTTAGGATATTCACCGCCACGTCTCATGAGTGAACAGAACAAAGTGCTACCCTCGCGTGCACAAGGCACGGTCTGTGTTAGGCACACCCATGATCACCAAAATCTCTAATGAGATTCTAGCTCCAGATTCACAGGTATTTTCAATCGTTTTATCTATTTCAGCAAACTTAATATATTGCGGAACACTTCCGTGCAGATGGAGGAAGTGTTGGCATTGGACTGGATTATTATTGTATGTCAAGTCAGAAGGTGAGTATCAGTTCATGACCATCAGGAGAAAAGGTGCCATTTAAGCAGAAGAGGGTCAGGAAAAGCACAGCAACATCTTAAGAGTGATTATCATTGGGATGTGAAGTTATAGATAATCTCAAATTTATTGTAAT
>NW_024420331.1:175473-182041 GCF_014898765.1 Herpailurus yagouaroundi
GAGAGAGAGAGAGAGAGAGAGAGAGAGAGAGCAAGCATGAGCGGGGGAGGGGCAGAGAGAGAGAGAGAGAGAGACACACACACACACACACAGATTCCGAAGCAGGTTCCTGGCTCTGAGCCATCAGCACAGAGCCTGATGCAGGGCTTGAACTCCTAAACCGTGAGATCATGACCTGAACTGAAGTCAGATGCCTAACCGACTGAGCCACCCAGGTGCCCCGGAGTTACAGATTATTTAACCGTTTTAAACCTTTTTGTATTCTTCAAGTTTTCTACAGCAAGCATGGATTGACTTTACAACCAGAAAAAAAAACCAAGAAATGTCACAAAAGCTGTTCATATCCACGATTTAAAAATAAAGCGAACGTCATCTGAAAAACAAGAAGGAAAAAGTAACTGATGACCCTTTCGGTCTCGACTGCTTCTGCTCTGTTCATGGAACAACTGTGGCTTCAACATGACCCCCAGTTCTCCAGACGAAGCCTATGTGCAGGCAGGAGCTGTCTCGGTGACCTCTACGGGGGTGTTAGGGGTGGGGGCCGCGCTGTGTGTGCACGTGTGTGGGGGGGTGTGGGGGGCGGGGGAGTTGCTTTTTTGCTATGGAGTCAGTCTTCCTACTTCTCAGACCCAAGGTACAGTGTTGCGTTGCTGATCGCCCAGCTCGTTGGCGCTCTCTGCCCCCACCTCTCCCACGCGGCCTTTCCACTCTGCTAATGAAGATCCATCGCTCAATTTCTAAACAGAGCCCCAGGCTCCCATCTGCCCTGCTTCCCAGTTGCACATGAGTCCTTTTCTCAAATCCTCCTTTAGCTGGGTTGCAAACTATCCAGGTCCCTTCCTCTCCCTGGGGCCCTGACTCACTCTTGCAAGGTGCCCCACCCCAGGATCTAGCCCTGGCCCCAAACCGCAGCGTGCTGCCTGGGACTGCCTTTCCAATTGCCTGGCTTCCCGGAAACAGCCTCCTGTTACAGTGAAAGTCTCCACCGCCCCAGATTCCCAGCTGCTCTGTCCCCGCACCTGGCAGGACAGAGTGTCTTCTGCAGGGCCATTTGTGCTGACTGTCAGCTTGAATTGTGACTGTGGCTTGCCTCCCCCAGCCCTGGCTGAACCTTTGATGCGAACTGGCCTGCTCCCCAGTGTTGGTCTGTTCCAGGGGCTGGGTTCTGTGCCAAGCCCGCCTCCCTCCTTCCCAACCACCCCGTTGCTCCGCCAAAGTTGAACTGGGTCTAGACACCTAAAACTGGATTGGCTATGAGGGCAGATGCAAAGTGTGGGAACAAAGGCACAAAACCAAAAGCGGGCTAAGAGAAAACAGCGTGCCCACCAGCCACAACGGGGGTGATCCCGGGGCAGGGTTTCCTCACCTTGGCGCTATGGGCATTTGGGGCCGGATCACTCTTTGTTGCTGGGAGCAGTCCGGCGCATTATGGGATGTTTGGCGACATCCCTGCACTCGCCAGACATTGCCAGATGTCCCTGGAGGGCAAAATCACCCCCCGTTGAGAACCACTGATCTATATTATCAAAGGCTCCCCCGAATGGCTCTTTTCTTCGGACTTTGTGGACATGGCTGTTCTTTGCGCCTCAACGCCCTTGCTATTTTGGGCGCCATAACGACTGTGGGAGCCGTTCTGTGCACTGTAAGGTGTTTAGCGGCATTCTTGGCCTCACCCACCGGATATCAGCTGCCCTACTCTTCCCCAGTGCTGCCAAACCAAAGTGTCTCCAAAGGGTGCCAAATTTTCCCTGGGGGGCAACATTGCCCTTGGTTGACACTCACTCTCTGAGTGCCATACTTGGCTTTTACTGCTCGTGCACATGGGCCTGAGGGGAACAGAAAGGACTAGAAGAAGGCAGTTGGAGAATTTGGGGAGGAAGCCCTTCTCAACTTGTTACTCACATTGGGTGGTTTCAAACCAACAGGACTGTTTTGCTTTCGGTGTCGTTTTTTGTTGTTTTAGCTGGCACACTGAGAGTGAGTTTATATTAGTCGTTCTCGACCAGGGGGCGGTTTTGACCTGAAGGACATTTTTGATGGTGGTGCGGGTGCCACGGGTATCTAGCCGTGGAGGCTAGGATGCTGCTAACCATCCTACAGGGCATAGAACAGCTCCACCACAAAAGAGGATCCAGCCCCAAATGTCAATGGCGTCAACGTGGAGAAACCTTGGTCTATGTGAATGGGGTTCTGTAGGGCTTGATAGAAAGTTTTAACGCAACCCACCATGTCTGGACTCTGGTTACAAACCGGTCTTCGCGACCGTGTTGGAATACTCGTTCCAGCTTCGGGTGACTGTCCGTTCTGCTTCTATTTGCAGAGAACCAGCTCACTTTGTACTGACCGGCCCAGGTCCAGATTACCTACTCGGTCAGGTAGTCAAGTCTTTAAGCTGGCGGTAAGCTGCATCCCATATTTCCTACAGTTTTTCAAGGGTATAATTGAGAAAACAGGCTAATCCAGAAACATCAGAAGCACCCTCAGTGCTTCCCGTGAGACGAAATCAGACGAACTTCAGGGCAGGAACTCTGTGATCACTATTCTGGCTGCCCAGAGGTCATTTGCAGCATAGATCACAAGTTTAACTATGCCCCAGCAGGTGTATTTTTCTTCACACGTTTTAAATGAATCGGCTTGCAATTTCGTATACGTCAGTTTCATCAGAAATACGGTCAAGTCCCCCAAATTAGTCAACCAAAAGCAATGCAGAGAAGAAACCAATGGTTCTCAGCTCTGCGGTCCATGAGAATCACCCTGGGAGCTTTTGAACGATTCCAAAGCCTCAGATCCTAACGCCAATTGAATCAGGATCTCTGATTGAAAACTTTGCAGCTGCTGAGTAAATGCACGTAATTTGCAAAAGACCATGGTGGAAGAACAAAGAGAGAAAAAGGCCAATGGCAAAATCACGTGACCCCCATGCTATATTCCATCGCTCTCGCCCCTAGCTCCAAACCATGTTTCTTCTGAAGTCCTGGGATTTTCTCTTTTGTTCTTTTTTTTTTTTTTTTTTTTTTTTAACCCTTATGTTTTCCAGACTTAGTGTCCCTTCTTACTGTGCTCACTTTTGAGCCACCATATAAGTTAAATACACAGACGACATCAGAGAGGGAAAAGGGTAGAAAAACAAAAGCTAGCTCTTGAGAATCGCTTAAGCAACACTTGAGTGCGATGTTACGTGAGGTTTGGCATCCATCATGTACTTGATGGGTCTTCTACACAATTAGGAGTTTCGTGTGGGTCATCCATTTAATCCGTTAAAAAGAAATCACGTCGTCATAATTAGAAACTCTAAATATTTTACTATTTGATAATGATAGATTCACATCAGTGAACTAATATGTGAAAGAAAAGACTTTATTTGTAACCTATCACCAAGGTGGCAGAGACTGGCCAGTTGCCCACCAAACCATTTCCCTTGCCCTCGTGCGCACCCGGCTAGACTACATTTCCCAGCCTCCTTTGCGGGTAGGTTTGGCCACGTGACCGAGTGCTGGCCAATGGAAGATGAGAAGAAGTATGGGCTCTATCACTGTGCTACCTTCTTTTTGAAGTTCTGTGCCTCACCTAACGAGTTTCTGGCTCTGCGGCGATGACCCGGGAATGAATGAGAGATTTCCTTAAACTAGAACACAATTTATTAAAATGTCACAATGGGGGATGGGGTACCAGCTATACTATGTTGGAAGTCCCAACATTTGGGTTGCGACAGGTGTCATCTACCCATCCTCACACCTTCTTCCTCTTTCTCCCAAACCTGAGGTCTGAGCAGAGGGGCTGCTGAACCGAATGTTGATGGAAAACAGTAACTCTAACTCCATCTTCTTATGGCTCATCAAGAAGGGGATATTGAAACTTGAGGGATAAAAGCTTTTGATCTGAACAACTGGGAGCTTTGGAGTTACCTTTTACCCAAATGCGGGAAGGCTGCAGAAAAATTCGTCTGTCTTTTTATACATGAATACGAACGAGATGTCCCTCCCTCCCCAAGTCCTCCAGGAACTGCTCTGGGATCCACAGGGAAGGGAAGGTCTTATGTTCGTAAGCATGCAAATCCAAAAATGCTGTGCATTTGTGGTCAGAAGAATATAGAGCCGATGCTGTGTTTTTTTCAGAGTAGCACATCTGGAGGCGTGTGATGTCCATCTGTCCTTTACTGGTGACTTTAGTTTGTCTGCATAGTACTCCACAGTGTGGACGCACCATAGTTAATTCAGGCTCCTCTGCGTGGACAAATAATGCTGTAACGCATAACCTTTTGCATGTGTATTTTCATACTGCCGGAGGTATATTTCAGGGTGGATTCCTACAAGGAGCACTGCTGGGTTAAAGGCTAAGTGCATACGTAGTCTTGTTAGGCATTGCCAAATTCCCCTCCATAGAGGCTGTGCAATTTTGCATTCCCTCCGGCAATGACAGTGCCCCACAATTTCCTAACAGAATGTGTTGTCGAGCTTTTTGAATTACTGCCACTCTGTTGGGTGAGGACGGTGACCCTGGGTAGTTACAGTTTGCATTTCTAAATTATGAGTGAAGCTGAGCATCTTTTTATGAGCTTGAGAGCCACTTTCACATCTCTCTCTGTGAACCGTCTGTTCATGTCTTGCACATTTTTTTTTCCCAATAGGATTACTGACCTCTCTCAGCTCAATTACCAAAAAGTTCTTGGCAAATTAGAGACGTTAGCTCCTTTTCTGTGAAATACGTCACAAATAATTTTTCCCAGTTTGCCATTTGTCCTTCGATTTTGCTTACATTGTTTTTACTGTGAAAAAAATATTTTTATGTCATCAAATTTGTCAATTTTGAGTTGTAGTTAGAAAGCCTCTCATTATATTCCCTAAATCATTTTTAGTTGGCACCTCCTATGTCCAAGGAATTAGATGAGATGTGAAAAAGAAAAGAAAACTGGACAGATTTCAGTCCTCGTACCGAAGAAAGAATGGATCATAGTTTATTTGCCCTCCATTAAAAAAAGAGAGAATTTTTTCTAGTCATAATGTGAGTATCAATAGATTGCATGTAATCTTGACCAGAACGCCAGGGTCTAATTTTTCTGAAGCAGAAACCGACACATACCATCTGTTAAATGGGAGGAAATATGGAATAATGGTTACTACATTGGGCTCTGGGATCAAAGTGCTCTAGGTTTCGTTCTGCAACTTCCTAACTGTGCAAATTTGGACAAGTCACTAAGCCTCTCTGAATCCCAATTCCGGAATCTAATAACAACACCCCTCACAGGATTGTCGTGGCGACCAAAGAAGATTATGTGCGGAAAATGCACATGCTTGGCACAGTGCCTGACACACAAGAGAAGCCCAATCAAAGAGAGCCCCACCACCCCTACCCTCTTCAGAAGGCGTTAGTAGACACGTATTACGTCTGCTACTTTGTCTACCCTGTCTCACTCCCTTCTTATTGTCCCTCTGAAAACTCCACCCACTCTGGCCACAGATATGAACTCATGACCTAGGCGAGGGCGATCAGAAATTTTCCTTGGTGGGGGCGCCCGGGTGGCTCAGTCGGTTCAGCATCTGACTCTGGATCTCGGCTCAGGTCATGGTCTTGCGGTTCTTGCGTTGGGCTCCACACTGACAGCGAGCAGCCTGCTTGCGAATCTCTCCCTCTCTCTCTCCCCTTACCCCGCATCCGCTCTCTCTCTCTCAAAATCAATAAATAAACTTAAAAAAAAAAAAAGAAATTTTGCTTGGGGTTTTCCAAATGGGGCGTAAGAGCAGGCATCCTCTTTTCCTTGGAATATGGAGCTGGGGAAATGGGACCCCGAGAATGGCCAGTCACAGTGCTTCCTGTCTCAGGAAGAAAGTCAATTTTAAGTAAAAAGAGAATGAACTCAGTATGGGTGAAAGATGGAGACAACTTTGATGAAATCCAGATCCTTGGGGCGCCTGGGTGGCACAGTCGGTTAAGCGTCCGACTTCAGCCAGGTCACGATCTCGCGGTCCGTGAGTTCGAGCCCCGCGTCAGGCTCTGGGCTGATGGCTCGGAGCCTGGAGCCTGTTTCCGATTCTGTGTCTCCCTCTCTCTCTGCCCCTCGCCCGTTCATGCTCTGTCTCTCTCTGTCCCAAAAATAAATAAACGTTGAAAAAAAAAATTAAAAAAAAAAAAAAAAAAAAAAAAAAAAAGAAATCCAGATCCTTGGCTCCTGTCCTGAGAGGCAGCCCCACCTCTGGCCTTGATGTTAACGAGCATGAACCACCAAATTCTCCTTTGGCGAAGTTGGCTTCCATTTCTTGGGTCCCATAGGGTTCAAGTGATACATATGTTTACAATCAGAAACATTCAGAAATCCCTAGGTATGCAGACACTCCAGCTATGACCCTTGGCTAGGCGGATAAACTCAGCTAACAAAGAGGCCATGTAGCAAGGCACCTTATAAAGTACACAGTGTGACAGTTGTGGAAGATACTATGGAAGACGGTGCTGACAGACTGGTGTCCATCCTTCCCCCCGCCCCTTTTCTCCCTTTCTCCTTCCTACCAGAAAGCCATCTACGGAACCTTAAATAATTGTATTTTCTCTAATAAGTGAAAGAGACTTGTACAGT